>NC_092422.1:178447502-178769041 GCF_036169615.1 Heliangelus exortis
GACAGCTTTCCAAGTGGAAATACCATGAACTTATTTTAGAGGTAAAATTTGTGAGAGTAGCACAAAACACTCACCCCCCAAAAACTAAAACTGCTTTCAGAACACTGAGTTTTAAAAAGAAAAATGCTTTTCAGGAAATAAATCAGCATGTGTTCCTGCCAGATCTTTTCAATGCAACTTTCAAATTGCTTGAGTTGTGGCTCTGTTTTAACCTCACACAAAAAAAGTTACTGATGTCATAAATGAAACTAACTTTCATACTCTTTCAATGCATTGAGCTAAAAACCACATATTTTTTGCTATGCCTTTCAAAACTCTCTTGGGCTTTTTAAATACCTGCTCCCTTAATTAAACTTCCTTGTGATTCTGGGCTTCAAAGTTCATTTTTTTGAGGAAACTGCACAGTCTTGCTGTCTTAGTGTGCAATCTTTCCTGTCACCCACTCTGGGGGCCTGCTAAGCATGGCTTGCTGCACACAGATTGTTTGTGAAGCTGCCAAACGGAAGTCAGTAGCTCAGCTTAGCTGAAAGAGATAAAAACAACATTATTTCATAGCTATAAAAAAACACAATAGACTTGTAAAATGGTGCCTTGTACAAACAGGGCTTTTCTTCAGGAAAAGAATAGCTCCTTCAACAGAGGCCAAGACATCTGTATTGTTCATTCACCTCTTGTGCAATGAGTTGCTATAAATAGTTCTGCATTAGAAAATTTTTCTATAAATAACATCTGAAATCTACTCCCATAATACCCTTTGTCCTTGATATGCCTTCATTGGGACAATTGTATATTTACCATGAATAAGAGAACAAAACAACTTTGGATAAAAAAGGCTATGACTATATTCAATGATTCAGTTCCTGGGATGGCTTTCATTTGGTCGGGGGAGGAGGAGGGAGAAGAAAGATATAAATAATAAACATCTCTCTGACTTTTCTCCAATATCCTAGCTAGACTAACAGGCAAATAGACACAGCTTGACAGACAGATGATTGTCTTATCAACTGTAACCATCCTGGAAAGAGTACATCTAATTCTCCTAAAATAGCTAATTAATTGGGAACCAGTCCCTCTGTTCTCTTGATATGGGAACTTTTCACAGCAGATGGTCTGTTCCATGATACAAACTGTATAATAGTTTTCACATCTTCCTGAAATGGAAGACATCACTTAGCAAGCCTTTCCAAATGAATGATTCTAGTTGGAAAAGGCTAATGGATTATCTCATTATATAAAAACTTGACAAGGTGTTTTATAAATTTCATTTGTACTCATTTAATTTGCTTGGGTTTTTTTTTTTTTTTTTTTAACTTGCATAATGGTTTTGTGGTATGTCTTTAGTTGCTTGGTTTTTATCTGTGAATATGAGCAATATACAAATTGCTTTTCTCTGGTTATATTGATGTTAATGTTTATCATAAGAGTGAAGCTAGAGGGACCAGATTTTAAACAAACACTTTCCTTAGCTGTGGCCCTTAATTGTTGTTAATCAAAAAGCAAAAATGCTGTCAATGTCTGTTTGGTTATGAACTTCTAAGGTTTTCAAGGTCCTGCTTCTTGCTGAAATTTACCTTCATTGTACCTTCTCTACTTTATGTCTCAAAACAGGATAGATTATGAAATAGAAGTAGATATTAAAAGAAAAAAAAAGAATATCATAAGATTTGTGATTACTGTTCTTCATGCCCTCAGAAGAAAGAACGAGAAGAGAACAGTTAAATTTGAAAAAAGTGAGGTTTCCTTCTGTCTCCTGAAATTTGTTTTGCCTTCATTCACAACACTCACTTCATCTTTCATCGATGGGTGTATCCTAGGTTTACAGGCTTTGGTTGACATCTCTTTAAAGAAGTTGTCTGCAAAAACAACACCAATTTGTGCTGCAGCTGTTTGCCACAGCTGTTTCATTTTTATGGAAGAAAACATTCTCATTTTGCTTCCTTTCAGCTGGTTTCCTACTTCCAGGATGATAAAATTTTTAGCCTTTTTAATCACTCCTATGGTTTCATACCCCTGTATAGTTCCTCCAGGTGTCTCTGCTGTGCATCTAGAGGAAGCATGTCATTGTACAAGGGGAAGAAATTTGAGAAAGGTAACATATTTCCTGTTTATTTCTCCTTGTTTGCTTCCTTATTCTGAAAATTAAATCAGCTAGATGTCAAATCCCACAATGGAACAACAATGCAATACTGCAGCTACATATCAAAATATGCTTTTATCCCTTTATTGTGAAAGGTCCCACTCGCAGAGGTATAATGTATAATTTTAAACCAAAACAGTGTAGAAGGGACAACATATGTAACTTTATCTCTTGAATCTTCAGGTGATGCAGCATTTCTATTCCAGACATTCTGTTGTGTGTGTGTATGCATGAAGGTGCTTGTTAAAAGTATGGTTCTTTGATGCCTCAGTTTGCACTTCAAGTCCATGTTATCAAGACCCCTTACAACTGGAGTAGGCTAGGAAATCATGATTCCTTTTTTTCACACCTTCATCAGCCACCAGTGGCACATTTAGCCAAGAAAGTACTGCCAATCTCTAAATTAGTAGTTCAATGTTATTTATGCAACTGTTTAAGTACTCATCGTTCAACTATTCCCACATCTGATTGGTTGAAAATGAGTAAGAAGTAGCTGCATGAAATGATATCACAGCAACATTTTGTTCTGCAGAGACAGGTGTTGAATGTGGGCCTTTAGCTAGATTATGTGAGACTGTACTCAGACCTTCAGACCTGAGTGTGTGCAAAATACAGCACATTTGGGAAGCTGGCCCTTTCATAATTAACTACCAGGGTTGTGTAATGAGGATCTAAAGGCTACATTTGCTCTTGCTTAGTTGAAAATAGGCAACTGGAAATGACAAGAGCCTTTGGACAGACCTGCCTAAAACAGAGATAATTCACAATAGTTATTGTGAAGACACATGAGTTTTCTAGCAATAGAATGTAATATGCTATACTATGTCTGATGATAGAATGGTATGATCAAATTTAGAGCTTATTTGGAAAATTTATCTCAGTTCTTGAAATCATTACTAGATTATGAGTAATTTTAAAAGGAAATATTAAAAAAAAACCAACATTTTTTTTCTCATTATACTCTACCTGCCTTGAAGGAAAGAAATTGTTTCGTTGCATACAAGTAATTTTCATCACAGTAGTTTTTATTCTGAACAAACTGTTCACTTAAAACTGTTACTGTTGCATTGCTATAAGTGATTTTCCCAGTGTTTGTGAATCTAGACCTAACTAGTGCTGACTTTACATTGTTGCTTTTAATAGTGAATTGGAGTTTTCTTTAAACAGTTGGATTAATGAAAACAAAGATAACTAATTCAAAATTCATAGTTTGGTAAATAACACCAGCTCTTTGTGATAATATCTCATGCCTGCTGACCTTGTAATAGACATTTATTGGTAAAGCATGAAGACATAATTCTGGTACACTAGAAATAGATGCCTGTGGCATGAAGCTAGGGTCAATAAAAGTATATCCAAAGAAGACAGCTGGTCTTTGTTTTTTTAAGCAGAATAGAACAGACATCTCCAAAAGAAACCTAGCAGTGGTGTTAAATTGATATTGCAAAGTTTTTTTTATTATTGTCAGCCAAATCTTTTTTTTTTTTTTTTTTTTTTTCTGTGAGAACTAAAATCTATTAAAGATATTAAAGAAGAAAACCTGCGGTGAAACCTGCTTTTTATGAGATTACAACTGATACAAAATACTGAAATCAACATATAAAAGAAAAATTTATGAAATATATATACAAGGGTTATTTTTATTGCATGAATACTTACTGGAATGAGTTCAAGAGGATGCATTATTTGTGAACAGTAACCCACAAGCAAGTTATCTAATTTTCTCAAGCAAATATTGTAAAAATTTTTCATGCTGCACATTGTAGCTAAATAAAATTTAAAAGATACTTCTGAAGAATTCAGACTACATGCCTAAAGTTCAGGACATCTGGTCAGTATTCATTATCACCTTCTCCACCTCTAGAAGCAAAGTATACTGACAAAGAGGAAGATAGGAAAGAATGCTAGGACACCTACCTGGATGAACAAGGAGCTCCAGGACACACTATCACACAAAAAGAAACTCTACAAGGAATGGAAGAAAGGACATCTAGAATGTGGGGGATATAAGGAAGCTGTCCAAGCATCAAGAGATGTGATTAGAAAAGCCAAAGCTCAGTTAGAACTAAATCTAGCCAGGGAGATGAAGGGGAACAGCAAAAATTTCTATAAGTATATTAACAGCAAAAGGAAGACTAGGGAAGGTGTGGGCCCCCTCAGAAAGAAAACAGGAGAACTATTGACAGGTGATATGGAGGAGGCTGAGGTTTTCAATGACTTCTTTACCTCAGTCTTCACTGTCAAGTACTCCAGCCACACTCCTGAAATCACAGAAGACAATGGCAAGGGTTGGAAGGCAGAACTGCCCATTGTAAGTGAAGATGAGGCTTGTGACCATCTAAAGAACCTGAAACTGTACAAATCCAGTAGACCTGAAGGGATACATCCATGGGTACTGAGGAAACTGGCAGATGTGGTTGCTAAACCTCTGACTACTGTGTTCCAAAAGTCATAGCAGTCTGGTGAAGTCCCCACTGTCTGAAAAAGGGGAAACATAACCCCATTTTCAAAAAGGGAAAGAAGGAAGATCCAGAGGGACCTTGACAGGCTGGAGAGGTGGGCCCATGCCAACCTCATGAAGCTCAAAAAGACCAAGTGTAAGGTCTTGCACTGGTTAAGGCAATCCCAAGCACTGATCTAGGCTGTGCAGTGACTGGCTTGAGAGCGGCCCTGAGGAAAAGGAGCTGGGGGTGCTGGTGGATGAGAAGTTAAATGTGAGCCATTAGTGTACACTTGCAGCCAAGAAAGCCAACCAGATCCTTGGCTGCATGAAGGGCAGCGTGCCCAGCAGGTCAAGGGAAATGATTCTCCTCTACTCTGCTCTCATGAGACCCCACCTGGAGTACTGTGTCCAGTTCTGGAGCCCCTACTACAAGAAAGACATGGACGTGCTGGAGTGTATACAGAGAAAAGCCACAAGGATGATCAGAGGGCTGGAGCACCTCTCCTATGAAGACAGACTGAGAGAGAGTTGGGGTTATTCAGAAAGCTCCAAGAAGACCTTGTTGTAGGCTCATAGTGTCTTAAGGGGGCCTACAAGAAAAAGGCCCTGGTGAGGGCCTTTTTAGGATGTCAGGTAGTGACAGGATTGGGGGGAATGGATTCTGACTAGAGAAGGGTAGATTTAGATCGAACGTTAGGAAGAAGTTCTTCTCTATGAGGGTGGTGAGACAGTGGAACTGGTTGCCCAGAGAGGTGGTGGAAACCCCATCCCTGGAAGTTTTTAAGGCCAGGCTGGACAGGATTCTGAGCAACCTGATCTAATGGGAGGTGTCCCTGCCCATGGCAAGGGGTTGGAACTAGATGATCTTAAAGGTCCCTTCCAACCCTGAAAATTGTATTATTCTGATTCTTATTTAAAAAGCCACTTTTGAGGATTATTTTTACATGTCATATTGAGAGAATGGATGCCTTGTTTATCATGAGTCCATTCAAGACACCATCTTGAATTCTCTAGGAATAAGAAGGCACATAAAATATAATGGATTATTGGAGTCTTGAAAATTTTAATACATTTTTTTTATTTTTTAGAACCTTACTAATGAATTTTTGAACAGTTGGACTTAATAATCTTTCCCCTCTTTCTCTTTGGCACAGACTTCTCTATCCATACTCATTTTCTTTAGTTTTCAGAAAAATGTCTTGGTAAAAAAGGAGTATATTAACTTCCAGGATGCCTGAAATTATCAGCATACCCATCTCAAAGCTGAAGAACATGAACAGAAAAAAGAAAAATGTTACTTATAGATGTAAGCTGTGTACACTGCTTCGATTGTATTTGTATCTCTGAATGAAAAAAAATAAGGCATTATGTAATATATTAAAATCTTTCCATACTTTTGAAACTAAATGAACCCTGTATCAATATCCCAAATTAAGCACTTAGAAATAATTTTAGGAATTAGTAAAGTCAAAATTTTTTAAATAAAGGAAACATAGAATATCTAACTTTTAAATAGTCTGATAGTTTTTTAGATACTAAAACAAATGGACCTACTACAGAATGTTTGGGAAAATGTTTGAAGTCAAGCCGTTCCATTTTTTAGTATAATTTAGAAAAATAGAATGTCTTGATCTGTGTATAACAGACAGATTCTATAAAGTGAAAAAAAAAGTAAAAACTTGTTTTTACTTTTTATTTAAAAAGTAAATTGGTTTTAATTTTTACTTAAAACACGGGCCAGATTTTTCCTGTGACTGTCTACTTCAGACGTGCAGATTGAGTGAAGGCAACAACATGAAAGGGAGCTTCTGTACTTTCTTGCCTCTATGTACTCAGTGGGCTTCCAGTCCAATACCAAAACACACGTATATTTATCCATGATGGATTTCCTGCCTCTGTGTTGGCCATATATGCACAAAGGCCAATATAACCCTGAGGATTGCAAATGAACACAGCAAGGTGCATGGTCCCATAGAACAATCTAAGATTTCACCTGGTGCTGCACACTGGACAGAAGGAGCTTTCCCATTGGTGGAGTGGGATTAGGGCTATCCCCTGGATGTGTTGTTTTCATGTAACTTTTAGAATAATTTTTCTCAGGAATTAGTATTTTTATCATTTTCATATCTGTGCAACTTATACTGAAGATTGCACTTTCTCTTTTTGTTCTGTTTCATTTTGCTTTTAGGGCTTTAGACAACTCCAATACAACAACATGTGCTATCACATATTCATCTTCCAAAACAGGTGATGCCTTTTGCACTTTATAGAGTTGCCTTAAGTTTTGGAACTGTTCTGACATAGTAAATGCTGTATATAAGAGCTACAGACAGAGTTACATGTCAAACACACAGTGAGTTCAGACAGTAAAACCCAGTAGTCCCAGACATTTCCAGTGAGATAAATGGTCACTCTGAAATCAGATCTCTTAACTGTACCAAATTTCTATGTTTTCTAATTTCTATCAGCATGAATCCTTTACATCCCTACTACACTAAACTTCATTGACCATATCTTACTTTTTTGGTAATACAGAAAGCTCTGAAAACATTTTCATAGTACGAAGTAATAATTGTAAATTGAGCCTTTATTTCTGAGCAAAAAAAATTGTTTTATATAAAGGATTATATTCATTTCAGCTTTTACAAGATTTATGAGCCCAACCCCCTTGGAATTCAGAGAGAAAATGCAAGGGTGATGCTTAAGCCAAGTGCTAATTTCTTTCTAATGAATTCACATACTTTATGTGGGTGGGCCAATATAAAGACCCTGTGTATATCTATGCAATAGATCAATTCACTGTTATATTCAGAAGTGCATGCTTTCACAAGTGTAGGCTTAAGAAATTTTTCACTCTGTGCTGGCCACCAACTACTACTGGAATGTGTAATGTGTTCTTGGAGATTCTCAGTCTGGTTAAAGAAAATGTTTGGGGGATTTATATTATTTTAGGTGGGTTTCTTTCTAGACCACAAGTTAAAAATGACAGAAGACTACACTTCTAGATACTACTTGAAAACTTTCTACTGAATATAGGGCTCAGTCTCTTGCTCATTCACTGCAGACATGTACCTTAGTGATTTGTGCAATAGCATGAATAAGAATCCTAAAATTTGAACCCTATCTATTATAGTTCCTGTGGGTGATGATGAAAGTTTAACAAAACAAAGAATATAGTCATGTCCAGCTGCACAATCATTCAAGTAGATAATTTTGGAACTCTTTGAAATTTGCCACAGACATATTCCTCAATGTAAAGATAAAGACATTTCTTTTTCAAAGAGCAATAAACATAATTTTGTACTGAACACTTTATACTAAAATGGAATTATTTTTTTTTCATTTCAGAATTTTTAAATATTTAAGCACCTTTAAATTGTTATTCTTTCTTCTGCTTCCATTGCCCTCCTTAGTCTTGCCGGTCTGTTGTGTCTTGTTGTGTCTATGTTGTGTCTTGAAAAAACAACAGAGGACATGTCATTACACACATAAGCATCAGAAAGGAACAGGGCAGTGCCTTTGTCTATAAATATTAGACTGATATCACTGCTTTAAAAAAAACATTTTGCCTTATAAAATGATTGTAATCAGACACAATTCTCTGCCTCTGCTGTCTCTGCCCTGAGTCCTGATATAGCCAGCCACCAATAGCAATTCTGTTACTCATTCCAGCACTATTATCTTGCTTGGACATCAGGAAAAAAAGAAAAAAAAAAAAAAAGAATATAAGAGAATGGAAAGCAAAATGCACTTGTGCTGTATGTCTGAGGCCCTCTTAATATGGTCTTGAATATAATCTGGAGCCTATTGTGCAAGGTGCTTAACAAATAGTAGGAGACAGTCCTTGTATTAGTTCAGAGGCATAGAGCTAACCCATTGGCCTATATATGACACTTGACAATTTCACCTCTTATTTTCCAAAGAATTTTCTTAATGAAATGAACCGTTAAGACCAGTGCCTGAATCTGAACTGTACGAACCACACTACCTATCACTGAATTTTAGAGCATGAGAAACGTGAACGTGTTCAGGCATCTGTGAACAGAAATTGCAAGTTGTGGAAAATAAACCCCTTTGTCCTAAAGAGCTTTCAAGCAATAGTTCACTCTTATAGAAAGGTCTTTCCTAAGGTCATGCTACCTTTATTTCATAATCCCAGAACACAGCAAGGAAGTGAATCTGGACACGACCTCTTTCAACTCCTGTTCATTAGAGCAGATGATACAAACAACACAGGCCTTTCACAGCAAGGCCTGGGAACAAGCTGCAGTCAGGGCATAATTCAGCTAGAAAGACAAATCTGTTGAAATGGAAGCAGTATAATTTATTAATGTATGTTTTTTTGTTGAAGTTGTCTTTAGCCCGAATGAGTTACTATACAATTTTCAACCAAAAAAGTGGACTCAGAGCATACTCTAATTAACAGATTTCTCCATTGATAATGTACATTACAGTTCTTTTAGTTCAGTTGTCTATTTCTGCCTAGGCCCATTATCTCAGTGAGATGTTCTTTTTAAAAGCATCAGGAGCTGTCCATGGATCTGTAGGTAAGCCAAAGTCTTCCTTTCTGGCTATATAAAACAGTCAGTCCTTCCTTCGAAAAAGCAGGGAGCATTTACAGCAGACAGCTAAGGCAACCAAGAGAAGTTTAGGTAACAATTAATGTGATCCCAAGACAGGCCCTGTAGTGTGTTTAGGCACACTTTGTGTTAATTCAGTGTCTGTTTTCCCTGTTAGGGTAAACTAATGAATGTCTTGCAGACTGTTGCATTACATTCCATACACTGTGAGCAGGGTCAACTTAATTCAATAGTTTGACTTTTTAGATGGTGAGTATCCACCTTTCACTATAAATCACTGAGACAAGAGGGAAAAGGTGGTTGAAGGGCAGAGCAAAACCAGAAAGCAGATAAGATTATTTTCAGTTTAGTCCTGAAAAATGGCGATAGAAACGTGAGGAGCTTTTCAGTAAACTTAGGAAATGATCTTTCTTTTGTATAAAACCGCGGATTTTTTACCTCTTTCAATTTGCTGTAGGTACAACCACTGTTAGGGCAAAGCATGGGGGACATAGTCATTTCTATGGTATAAAATCATAGAAAATTCCTGAGTACAGAAAGGATACCTGAAAAGGGTTTAAATTGGCTCAGTGCAGATAACATTTCTTTTGTTCTTGGAAATGGCCTCAAAGAGACTGATCCTGTGCATCATGCAGTAATTCTCAAAGTCTTTTCCCACTCTGGAAAAACATGCATATTGGTAGTTTATCCCATCAGCATTAAGGGCTTTGGTGCCAAGTGATGTGGTTTAGCACTAGTCTGATCTAGCACAGTCACCCAATGCACTGCAGTGTGGGGAGAAGGTACCAATCACCATAGTGTTGTTTTGAGCTAAACCTTAGAAATTCTCTCTGGGAGATTTTTCAGGGCCACACTCTGTCTTCCTAATTTGGCCATTTCTGAACCCTGTGTTTTCACTCTGCATGTATAGGACAGGACAGGACAAGATACTATAGGACAAGATAAGATAGGACAGGACAAGACAGGACAGGACAGGATGGGTTTTGTGTTCCTTCACCTTGAACACTGTCTAGATACAAAAGACCTGGTAGGTTGTTTCATTAGTCTTTTGAGTATTTGCTATCTTTGCTATATACAGTTGTTGAAATCTGGTGTATAAAGTTCTGTGAGGTATGGTGTAGAAAGAAGATTCACTTCTTATTTGAAGAGAGCCAAGAGAGGCAGCTAGAACCCAGCATAAAAAAAATGCTCAGTATGTTCTTTTACCTTGTTGTTTAGTAATTGCTGATGGCAGACACAGCTATTAGATCGGGGGAGGAGTGTTGGGTTTTTTAGGCTGGAGGTTTTGGGTTTTTTTTTTTTCATTATTTTTTCATCTACTGAGAAATTTTTGGGCTCTTCATTGCTTACAGAACAACTGAAAAAGAAAAGAAAGACAAACTACTCCAAAAGTGATACTGCTACTGTCTTCTGTTAACCTAATGAACAGGATATGAGGGCATATGATACAGGATACATTTTTGAAAACATGAAAGGAGCCAACTGAAAGATTGTGATTTACAGGACCCTACCTGGTAGCAGAGAGGAAAACAAATCTGTCCAGGGATTCAGATACTTAAGCACCTTTTGAATATCTAGTAGTATCTTCCTTGACCCCAAACCAAGTAATTAAGCTCTAATTCTGCACAATGTGTCATACCCATGCAGACGTCAAAGACATCCTAAAGAGTCTTGGATAGCCTAGTTACTCCTCTTTAGGTACTTTATACTCATTATTTCTCTTCACAGACTGCAAGAATCAAAAATATGTTAACTCTCTCCCTTTAATCCAGTCTTTCTTTACCTAACCCTTTAATCTGTTGTTTAACACAAAACACTTCCTCTGGACCATGGGAAATCTTTGACTCAAGATTTATAGTCAGGGACAATGTTTGATACCAGAAAATTCCTGGTGAAATCCTCTAAATTTTACTAACAGCAAAACATCCCTGTGACTTCTGCTTCTTCATGTGGTTTGTAGCATAGTTGGTGGCCTGTTTTACATGAGCAAAATGGATAATCATTTCCCACAGAACCTTTCATTTCTGTTAGTCTGAGCAATTAATTACCCCTTTATGTACAGATTTTGGAGAAAACATAGCTAATTTATTTTACCGTAGTTTTGTTACACTATTCATATTTAGGGACCGATTATTACAAATTGGAAATTAACTGTATCATTGGACTTTATTTTTGTTAATAGTTTTGCTTTAGTTTTTTATAATACATATTCATATAAAAAATATATTTACATTGGTGGACTTAGCTGTTCTTTAAAGCTGACATTGGATCTCTTTCAGGCCAGACATCCTAAATCAGTTGTCATAAAATGCTGAACTCCTAAGCAAGCTTTGCCTTATTCTAAATATAGAAATTATTTAAATGAATAGAAAAATACCCACCCAATGCAAATGCACTAGCACTATTTTCTAATTGCTACAATCATGTTGAACATGCTTATTGGCACCAGAGCTGACAGCTCAACTTGAAGAAGGTGTTACTTTTACTGTACCATCAAGAATAGTGATAGTGATGCTCTGAGACATGTAAGCAATGTCATAGCATTAACAGGACATTATTCCAGTGAAATAGAAAACATTATGGAGTATATCAGCAAGTAGCTGTGGGTGAACAGCTACTTCAAAATTGCAGGTTTTCATCATGTGTGTGGATTTTAGCTCATGTTCCAGTGATAAATAACAGGGGTGTACAAAATTCTTGTCATCAGTAGCTGGAAAAATTGAAGACGAAGCAGCCAGCAACTGATTGCTAGACTGGCTGTCCTTTAGTTGTCAATATTATATTTTTTCAGTTTACATATGAGTGGTAAGTTCTCTTAACAAAGCAGAAAAACTGGCATGTCTTACTTCTGAGAAGAAATCTAATTGGCAAAATTAAAAGAACTGCAGGATTGAAAATTGTTCTTACCACTGATGTGGAGAGAAGTTAAAAGAATTCTGCAGCAATGGATGAAGTATTATTGCATATGCACCTGTATTGTGGCAAATAAATATAAAAGAAATAATTAATTTGTACAAAAAAAAAAAAACAAAAAAACAAAAAAGTAAATTTATCTGCTTAATATTTCCAGCTGAACAACAGGAACAGAAAGAAAATTTTTACTGAAGTCCGTTAATCTCCCTTTATTCTTATCCACACAATTCAACATCTGCAAAGTTGCTTCTTTTCCTTGTTAGGGAGAATTGACATCATGGACAAATGTGGATGGTCACTTTGGGATAAAAACTGATGTAAGTATCAGAATAAAATGCATGGTTATTCTACACAAAATCCATTTTGGTTTTTATCCATCTTGTTTTCACCCGTCTAGACACTTTTATGCAACCAATTCATTTATTACTGTTGCAGATTATAAGAGCAGAGCTGCATGGATTTAAGTGGGGAGTCTTATCAGTAACTACCCAAGCTTCATTTCCAAAGAGATGTGTGAGGGTGTCACATCTACAGAGATGATGTCACGGCAACAGCTGAAGAAAAAATGGGCAAACACTGATTCAGATCTCCAGTTTCACTGTTGGGTTGAACTGAATTTTGACAACTGCCACCTATTAGAGTGGTTACTCTCCCAGTACACCTTTGCTGATCACTACCCCTGAGATATTTCTTTCCTTTGACACACTGACAGGTTATTTGAGTCTGTGGTTACTGGGTTGGCTTGCTGATATGCTGAAAATTAATCCATCACAATACAAGCAGTTTTATGCTGAGTGCATGAGCAGATTCTACTCCGTATGGAGAACAGACTCATGGCTATGGGTATTTGGTAGGAAATGCACTAATTGAGTTTAATCCAGTCATGAAATCTTCCTTACTGCAGATGAGGGTCATGGTGTTAAACAGCAGTACTTTAATGATGAAGTTATCATTTTACATGGGGCACTTCCTACTAGAATAGAAAGATCCGAAAGGAAACTAAACCTCACAACTACTTTTTAACTATAAAAACAAACAAATACCCCACCAACTCAACCAAAAATATATAATAAATATATTTTTTATTTATTTATTTGCTTAATTACTTCGTTTTCCCCATGAAGAAGTCCTCAGCCTGAAAATCACGTGAGTTCACTGGGTAAGTTTTCACATTGCCATGTGTCTGTGAGGAAGTATCAGTAAGAAAGATGTTCTAGATGTCAGAGGGCACCTGAATTGGTAGGCTGTGATGTTGTGTGAAAGCCAGTGAACAAGCAAAAGAACAAAGAGGCAAGACTTTTTGTCTTTTTTTTTTTTTTTTTTCCTTCAGTTTTCTTCCAGCCGAATCATCCCTCGTTCTCCTGGGATCCTTGTGTGATCTTCCAGCAATAAATTTTAAGAGGAATACAGGACAAGAATATAGAAGAGAGATGTTTGCTGTTGCTGTATCATCACAACTTAATGATATTTTCTCTCTCTTTTTAATAAAACTTGATTTGTTTCAGACAGAAAAAGGAATTACATTACGTGAGCCAAGTCAGTGCCTAGACAGATATTTAGTCTTTCCATTTCAGAGGCACAGGCTAACTTTGTGTTTAACAGTGAAAGAAACTGCTATTAAAATTAAGTCTTTCCTTATGTTTAAAAACAATTTCTTTGGTTGGTTGGTATTTATGTTTTGTTTTGGTTTTAATCAGATTCCTGAAAAAAAGTCTCAGAAAGACTCTGGTTGGAATCCTCCAGGAAGTATCCAGTTAATTGGTGTTGTGACTCCCCAGTTGTTGAGTCTTAATGCAAACTTAGATGTGTCCAACATTATTTTTCATGGGAACTATCAGGTGCAGGCTTGAAGTTGGAAAGGTGTTTCCTGTAAAATAAATGTAGACTTGGAAAATATCAAATTAAGCAGAAAAATACAGAAAGGACTCCTGAACACCTTTTTGTCTGTAAAACCAGGTCATTTAGTCACAGGAGACTGAAGCTGGGGCAATGTGTTCCAAAAGTTAAGCCAATTTCTGAAACAAAATTTTTACTACTCTAAAATTAAAGATACTATTCTTGCTATGGTGTAGCTTCCTGGGATCTAATTCTTTTCAGAACAAATCTTAATAGAAAAAAATGAACAACCTACTGGACAGTGATGGGAGGTAAGGCTAAACTTTGTTGTCCCCTAGAAGAGAGTCATCAAGACAAAGAAATCCATTACCTGACAGTCTCAAAGAAGAGCAAAAGGAATACTAGATTCCATCCAGTTCTGTGGTCTCCATCCAACACTACCAAGTCACAAAGATCTTCCCATGTAAAACCAGGAGAGAGGTTCATAAGGTTACTGTATCATATTAATCTATCCCAGAAGGTATCTGATAAACACAGTCCTTTCAATTTCTCCACCATAGGTTGAAATCTAGTTAACAGAGCTAAAGAAATACTCCACTATGTGTATAGATAAGCATAAGAAATTTGCATCGTTTTCAGGTAAGTATGGGCCCTAGGTTATGGTGAGGAATTTAAGCTCTCAGTTGTCAGGAGACTCAGAGCATGTACTGAAAATTCAATTTGTTTATTTCTGCACTTCTGCTTTACTATGTGCACCCTATTAGTTCACTGGAGCTAAGGAAAAATCATTAAAAACATAGGATCAATCAATATTAAGGATCAACCAACTGTACTGATTAAGAAATCAATAAAGTAATTTTTCAGTGATATATTATCTAGAGTAATATAGATACTGTGCTTTCATATAAAAAGCACATATATATTGTATTAAAAACTGGTGGCAAGATACACAGAATTTTGGTAAAAAGAGATTGTTTTGTTCCACTCCAGATTTAGTTCATGATAAAGTTTCATTTAAAAACACACTCCTTGTATCTGTTTACTCCAGAGAAAGTATTGAAAAAATCAGAAATCCAACTTTAAATTTATATTTCTAAAATTTGAAATCTACTGAAAGTTTGAGATTTTTCTTGATGCTTTTGTCACTCTTAATCACACCTCCACTTTGCTTACATTCCTATAAATAATATCCAAAAAAAGTAAACATATATAATTAGGGGTCACTATTAAACACTGCTTCTCATTTTCAAACCCCGTGTGTTCAGAGAGATGCACAAACTTGTTACATGATGTAATTTCACAGTATGCATTCTAGAAAGCATCTAATATAGATAACTGATTATCTTGTTGTGGCCATTTATTTCTTCTTGGGGTTGTTTTGCTTTATTTATGAAGTTTATTTTCCTGAGATGAAAAATTTTAAGATTCTATTTTCTTCTCATTTTATTAATGCAAATCCTCCATTTATTATTTTATTTTTTTAGCTCTTTGAAGCTTATATTTTGAAAAGTACTCTTTACAAGGTGCAGTGGAATTAGTAACATTAGCTGCAGTCTACACAGTATCTAACATTTCAGAAAGAGACTGGGGCCCTTTCTTAATTGCCAGCCTCCCTAATTGCCCTTCTTTTCACAAGTATTGTTGCAGTTAGGAAGCATTTCAACCTCCCAGCCTCTCTAGGCTATCTGCTTCAATAAAGTCAGTGTCCTTTTTCTATAAACTGAGAGACAGATAATCATGTTGACAAGTCAGATTATATAGCTGTTAAACATACAATCCTCTTTTTATCTCAGCCTAAGATACATCTCACTCTGATAGTAAGAAAGCAAAGTTTTTAACCGGTACAAGTATAGATCTTAGGCAGTCATAAAAGGAACAAAAATCTGTACCTTGAACAAACATTCCTGGGCAATTTATTTTATTGGAATATTATGTTAGAGGAGTTATATGGCTTCTCACTCTTCAGAGTCAAGACTGAAGTGCCAGTTTGTCCTTTTGCTAGCTTCACATTCAATGACTGGAGTGTAAAAGCTTATAAATACACAAAACACAAAACACAACTTTTTTCTTTTTCTCTGCCCATCCCAACTCTGAAGATTCCTCAATATAACTTTTTACAGACTTGGTGATATTGGTCTCAAGGCATAGACAGAGAAAGCTTTTTCCCTAAGGGGATGAGAGCAAAATTTGGCTTTTCTTCACACTGAAGGGGAAAGAGCACTACTAATAATTATGCTGAAAAAATAAAATGCATTCGTGTACTTTATTAATTTGTGATAATTTAGTGCTGCTTCACAAAATTCTATTCAGTCAGGCAAGCAATTTTTTCTTTTGACAGGCCAGTAAGATATCATTAATTTTTAATTCTCATCAATCACCATGGTAAAGGCTGTCTGAGAAGGTTTTTGTGCTTTGGCTGGTAATTTGTCATGACAATTTTACAAGGCTGTTTTAATGCCTTCTCTTAGTTGATTGAAAGTGTCTTATTTACTTCAATTAGTTTTGCCAGTGAGACACTGTGGTTTCATATGAAATGAATTGTTAATTGCTCCCGAAAGCCTAGGTAGACACCTGCTTTTCCATTAAAACACAGATCAAACTGCAAACGTGGTGAGATCTAAAATTAAGTGAATTTTGCAGGCTAAACAGAGAGACTTAGTGACCTTCAGTTATAATACAGTCAATGCTATTTGTTACATATAATTTCTGATTTTCGGTTAAGTATTATTTTGTACAATAAATAAAAAATTTAAACAAGCTGGAATTAACTAGGTTTTTTCTGCTTTCTAGATACTACTATATTAAATACATATTTATGTATATATCTGCACTGCCCTAAGTGGTAGGTAGGTGCTTCATAAATTCTCTTAAAACTGGTGAATTAAACAACCTTTCAATGACAATCTTTTAAGTTTAACTACTCAACTCTTTATAACATGTTTAATACTGACAGATGATATAGAAAGTAATAAAGAAGATTTAAACAGATGCATTAAACAACTTCGAGGCCCTGCAGCCCAGTTTCTAATGATGCGACAGTATTTGTTTTCTGGACAAACTCTATGAATTCTCATAATAACATTAATATTTCCACATGGTGAAGTTGTACCACTACAGTATGGAAAGAATTGTCCACAGCTGATTTCACTAGGTCACCAGCACATTCTGCAGCTGGTACCAGGCCATAATTAGTGAAATTAATTAGCCTTAGGAAACTAAGCCATGTGACCTATACTTTAATACACATACTCGTTGCCATGGCAGCCCAAACAGGAGTATCTCTCAAGCTCTTAAGGCCCCTGATTTCCTTTCAAAATGAGCAGCTACAGGGTGTGGAGCTGTAGATAAAGTAAATCCATTTGTTGGACATGGTAAACTGCAACAAATAATAAATGAAATGACACCGATACCTGAAGGTATCATTTGATAGAAACCTAAAAATAGCATTGAAGATTTGTGATGAAAAGCTTGACTATTTTTAAACTTCAGGCACTGGCAGAATTTTATGGCACTGATCAGAAAGACTAGAGGCAAAATGAGTGTTGCACTGATTTTTTCCTTCACTGTATTGATTTCTTTGCTTATATTTTAAATCCTTCTAAACGCAAACAAATGAAAGCTTTGGGGCAGATTTGGCAGAAAGACCTTTTTGATTTTAGATTTATACTTTTTTAAACTTCCCATCATTTTCTAACCATTCTATATATTGTCCCCCTTTTTTCATTTCTTTGCTCTACAAAATCATATTTACATACTGATGACCAATATATCTGTCACAAAAATAACTCAAAACAAACAAAAAATGAACCCAAAAACCCCCCAACTTGTCAAATCAATGATAAAATGCTGTCAGGACACGCATTCTCATATTCTGAATAATTTTATAATTTTTCAATAATGTGAAATGGCAAAGTATTTTCCCAGATAGATGTTCAAAGACATATGTGCTTGGAAAACTTATAAAATAAAAAAACTTGGGACCATAAGACATTTGTGAAGCTTCTTTGACTATAGGAATGCTTCATTTTAAAAGAAAGGTCCAAGAGGATTCTGCATGTTTTTGCAATTTGTGCAGTTTTTGCTGGCTGACACAGAATTTCCTGATTTTGGAATTTAGAATACCATTTTCTGCTTTATTATGTCAACTATGACCCTAAGCATTATTAGTCAACTTTCACAGTTTAAGAATATTTTAAATAAATGTAGATTAAGGGAGCTTTTGTTACAGTGAGCACTAATAGTGGTACAAAGGTTGAAAAGATAAAAATAATACTGGGAGGTGGTTTGAGGTCTCATGTATTACAATCATTCAGATGCTCCTTATATCAGACTTACTTGTGGGTTATATTTGGCTTCTGTGGTATGGAGCTGGGTATTTCCCCAAAGACCTTGCTGAAATAAATGGTTCAGTTTCTACCAACATCTTATATGATGCCTACATTTCTGCTCAGATTCATTGAAGGAGTTTATCTGTTTTCTGTGATCATCTGAAAAGGAAGAGGGGTCAGATACCCACTGTCCTTACAAAGGTTCAATGTCAATACTGTAAAAAAAAAAAAAAAAACAAAAAATTAAGATTGTAAGTAGATCTTTCCTGAGGACTACAAATAACTACATGGCTGGAAGTTTCTTAGGGGTTCATGAAAACTTTGTTGTTTTGGACATTGGTGTCCAGGTAGTGGCTGAAGGATGTTGAAGGGACAGCCTCTGTGAAGAGAGAAGCCTGGGCTCCCATGGGACAGACAAGCCAGTTCCAGATGGTTCTAATTGGCTCCAACTGACTCACTGCAGGGCATAGCTTTGTCCAGAAGAGCCTTTTTTAACATGTTGATGGTCCTGGGATTCAACAAAAGAAAAATAAAAATTAAAGTAAGGGCAAAAGAAAAGACACAAAAAGCAGAGGAAGAAGGAAAAAAAGTGTGAAAACCAGCTCTGCAGACAACCAGTTCAGAGAAGTAGGAGAAAGTTCTCCAGGGACCAGAGCAGAGATTCAGCTTCATGATCCCTGGAGGAGACCATGGTGGAGCAGGTGGAAATTTTCCAAAGAAACTCGGGCCTATGGAGATCACACAGTAGAGCAGGGTTATCTTGAACAGCTGTAGACCATGGAAAAACCCATGCTAGAGAAGGGAAGAGAGGGAAGGAGAACCAGAGATGAAGTGCTATGAACTTATCACTACCTTCATACCCCACTGCTCAGGGTGCAAGAGTGAAGCTGAGCTTGGGAGATGAGAGGAGGAGAGTTGTTTTAATGTTTATCTCTGTTTCTTACTACCTCAATTTATCTACATGAATGCTTTAGGCTAATTTCATAGCATCAGACGATATGGTGAGTTGGAAGGGATCTGTCAGGATCATCAAGTCCAGCTTCTGTCACCATGTAGGGCAGTCCCAGAATTACAGCATGTAGCTGAGCTAAGTCCAATTTGCCCTTAGCTGGGTCTATTTTGCATGTGATGGTAACTGGTAGGTGCTGTTCCTTGTTTTTAAGTTGACACATGAGATTTGACTTCTATACCCTCCCTCTTCCTCTCTGAGGAGGGAATGGGTGGCTGAGTGAGAGTTTGGCTGTTGGATAAGAATTTGAAAGGCTTGGGATTGATGCAAATTTATAGCCAAATACTCTGCGGCTCCCTCTTACATGTAAGCAACCTTAGAGAATAAACCCAATAGAACCTATTAAAGAGTCATATCTCCTGTGACAGTAGTTCTGGATTGCATGACAGAACCTAAATTCAAACTCACCCTGTAAATAGTATTATATTATGAAATTATAATATTTAATTTTATTGGTCTGTGCTTGAGGAAAGCTTCTTCTGCATTGAATTTAAGTGAAATTAAATATAAAGTTTTGCCCTAAGATACAGCAAAAGTTCAATAAAACTAGCTAACATACCAAGCCTAATACTGAAAATGAAATAGCAATGCAGAAGACTCAAAATAATTATCAAAATACAAGTAGTAGCATTAAAAAGTAATAATGTAAATTGTATAATTGTGTAATGTAAATAATGTAAAAAGTAATTATGTGAAAGATAATGAACACTTTTAATAATTTAAAAAAATATTATCTAACATCATCATCTGAAGATCTCATCTGACTTCCTCTTTCTGCTTTCACAAGGCTCTTCAGTATCTTTAATCAGATGATAACTTAAGCTTCCTGAGTCTTAGCCCATCATGGGGTCACATTTTTGCCAGTGATTTGCTAAGTTGCTCTGTGCCTCTGTTTCCCATCTGACCCAACCTCCTGTCTAAAAAGAAAAATTCTCTAGGGTGAGGACTTCTGCTGTGTAACATCCACTGGTTATGTCACTATCACTAGTGACACAGATAGTAATAAACATATTATTATAACATGGATGGTATGGATTTAATTTGCTGGTGTCTGTTGACTTCAGTGAATGTTGTCACATAAGGTTAATGTTTCCATTTTCTAGAAAGAGAAGAGAAAAGCAAGAAAAAGGCATGAAAGAAGAATATTGATTTGGCAAACACTTCTTAGAAAGTTTATGGCAGTATAGAGAAGTGTGTCTGCTTCCAAAACTGTGTCTTAAATATAAAGGCATCATTTCTACTCTTTACAAATGAAGCTGTGTAACAATATTGACATCTTTAGTATTTTTTTTAGATTGATACTTGATTTAGTGTAAACAATGTTATTATGGAAGGCTACCAATATTAAGAATTTTTTTTTTTTTTATCTGTCATAAGTATTTTCTGGAAAACTTGATAAAAGAAAGAAGCTGAATTTTGGTTTAACTAATTTTAGTTAATAGAAGAATGTGGTACTGTGGCAGATGAAACAAGCATTGGTTCCTTGATCTGATTGAATATATGATGTCCACATACTGAATTATGTAATTTTTTAATGTCTACGTCTAAATACTCATATATGTTATATTATAATTCTTGTCATTCATACAATGACATTTTAAATTACATTAAATAAAAATTAAATTCTAAATAAAATTAATTGAATGAATTAACAAAATCCAATGCATAAAGGAGTCTGGAAGGTATATCAAGAAGTTATTTAGTCCATCCACTTCCATCAAGAAAGAATCACATTATTCTGTGCCATTTTTCAGGGGCACTTTTTCAGTACATAATTAAAAAAACTCCTCAAATTGCTTTTTTTTGTTTTCCTCAAGCGTTTATTTCAGGGTTCAGATATATTCACTATTAGATGCCTGACCTACCCTTGCACCTGCAGGTTTAAAAGATGAGTTCTAGCAATCTGAAGCAGGTACATAAGTTTGAATTAGGACTTAGATAAACTATTTCGAAAGTAAGCTTAAAAACGCTAATACTTCTTCCTCTTCCTCTCAGAAATGTATAGAATCATCTCTATCCCACCAAAAATATTTCTGCTAGGTTTTTTGGTTAAAGGCTCATTGTCATGAACACAGCATAGACCAGAGGAACAACTACAGGAACAACAGCAGCCCTTGACCTGGCTCCTTCCAGGGCTACCCTGAATGGATGATAAATCCCATGACTTCACTGTGGAAGAAAAAATCTAACCAAGGAAAAGACATTAGCCATTCTGTTCCTGTATGTCTCTACAATTTGTAATTCTCTAACTATTTTGTCAAATTAATGAATAATGCTAAAAAAGTCTGCAGATACTAGATGCAACTTCCTGAAGAAGGCAGAGAGATAGAAATTTTTGCCACGCACTTCTGATATTGGTACTTTCAAAGAATGCATCATGCAGCAATGCTGCTTCACTTCATTTTGACAGTCAAAATCAAACCCTGGCTTTTCTAACCATCAACAAGTATTCAGCTGACTCTAAGCAGTAGCATTACACTATCACAGTCCTGTCATTATATTTGAGGAAAATGAGTTTTTCATCTGAGATTAAGCACTTTTTTTTTGATCAACCACCCTCACGTGCGGCTAAATAAAAACTCACCGGATTTTTTCTGTATTAAAGAGAAAAGTTTTCCTTAAAATGCACTAGCCACTAATTCTCAGACTTAGGTATTCAAAAATACTTCTTTAGGAATATTTTCTCTTTAAGAAAATTTCCATTGCTTTGGATAGCAATTTTGCCTACATAAGGAATATGGAGATAGCATTGGAAGAACAAGGCTGTCACACTCAACACTCATTTTCTCCTGCAAGGCCAAGTTTTTGACTGGTGTTTCTCTTTTGATGTCCATAGCTTTTTTTTAATGTTGAGTTTTCTTTTGCTAAATCACGACCTGTTTTAAACTATTCAGCTGTCTTCCCCTTCCTACCTCATATGTTCATGTGAAAAAAGAGGAATGGGTGAGAGGAAGTCAAGTGATTAGCAGATGCAAATAAAGCATTTGAAAGCTGGCAGGTGAGTGTAAATGCCTTACTAGAAGAACACCACCAAATTTTATTAAAGTAGACATGATTAGATGGGTGCTTAAATGCAGACCAGCATTGTATTATGGTCATTTGCTGAATTCGGGGATCAAGTGATTAATAATTCTAGCATCAATACAGTTCTTTTCACCATTTGAAATGTTTTCCAAACACTGTCTAATTAGAGTAATCTAATGTCAATTTCATTAGTCAGTCTACCCTGTGTGATTAATAAGTATTTTATAAATAATTCTTGTGCTGAAAAAAGGCAGAGGGACATCGATACTGGGACTACAACTCAAGAAAAGACCTAGCAGCCTCCCTTCCTGTCCTGCCTTGCTTCTAACAAGATGCTAAAGACAATTCATTCAGAAATGAAACTGAGCTGCTTCTGAGCCTGGAAGAATCCAACATAACCCATCAGGCACTACTTGGCAGCTCTCCAGTACGTCCTATGAACCACCCCTGAAATCTGTTATTGGATTAAACTGATGTGTCTGGCTCCACATTTGGAGTTCTCCAGTAGCTTCAAAGACATCTGTCATGATTGTATGCAGCTATATGTGTCTGTAACCTACCTCTAGATGCACCTTCACCTCTTTATCTCTGCCAAGCATTTTACCAACTACCATTATTTAATAACATATGAGACTCCAGGCATAGCTTGGGATCATGTTGTGTCAGGCATTCCATAGGTTTGTGCTAAACTCCTCTCTGCAATAAAAAGAATAGGGGAAATTAAAATTTCTTTGTCAGCATATATACAGACCCTGACATAGTGTTCCCTAGTTCCATTTTGAGTGTTATTACCACACTGTCAAAGATTAGTAGAAAGAAAAAGTATGTGTCTATTGAGTAAAAACAAACAAGCAAAAACCCTACACACACACACACACACAAAACCCAACAAAAACCACCAACAACAGAAAAACAACCAAAAAAAAAAAACCTACACAAAACCCCTTAAAAATCTACAGAGCACATAGGCATAAAATGTTGTCAAGTTATGAAGAAAGAAATTTCTATATATTAACATCTAGATTTAAGAGAAAACTAGCATAAAAGGAAAAAAAACATTTATTTCAACCCGTGTAGAAGAAAAAGAGGTACAAACTGGCTTTTCATACTTTGGGGCTGTACTAAATTGGTTTAATCCAGAGAGTGCTGAGTGCTTTCAGGGACAGAGACACCATACGGAAAACAGATAAAAAGGTGTTAGAGGTGATACTCTGAGTCAGCTTTTGGCCATTTATTCAGAGAAACCACTGTAAAGAAAATATTTGTGTGATAGCATTTATAACATGAACTAAGCTTCAGGTCAGCTTCCCTCTGGTTTGGCTCCAGAGGAATTAAGATTTTAAATAGATTTTGGGATGTTGCTGTGCCTTTCAAAGATGAACTGAAACTGCAAGCTGTTATACAAAGTAAATCTTGAAGGCAAGGTAAACAAAAGTTTGTTAGATCATAGAAATTTGCAGGTATAAAGAAGGTTTATACAAGGAGGCACATGTGGAAATTAATCTACAAACTTTTTGTTTCTGAAGGGTAAGGGAACATAGACTGATGGAGATGTGAAGAAAATGGCTAAGTTAATTTTTTAGAATTTTGTGGCCTACAAACAGGTAGTTATGGAGGAAGATTCTTTGACAGAATGTGGGTAGAAAAGTTGTGTCTCCTAACTGATGAGCATTGTGCTGCTTCAGATGCTCCAACAGAAGCGTAAGATGGTGCTAATGAGAGGTGACATTAAATATTATGCAAATTAGACTTCATGTCCTTCTAATGTATGGTACTTTAAACATGGCTATGTCAGCTTTCATATTCTCATGCAATATTTTGCATGAGCACTGTGTTCAGACAAGTTATATATGTTTACATGGCATGAAGCAACTCAATGTAATTAAACCAGCATAGCTCTGGAAGAAGCACAGCAGCAGTAATGTGACACTATGCTCATCCCATACTTACAAAACAGTACTGCTTCTGATGTGGGAAACAGTCTCCTATTACTTCAGAAAGCTCAAATGTATAGAGTACCATTACCAAAACAGACCAAAGGCTGACTTGAACTGAGATGACAGCAAATTATAAAACTGTCTGGATTTCTTTTTTAATTTATTTTTTTAAAAAAATATATATAGTTTAAAAGTTGAGGGAGGAACAGGATGCAGCTATTCTCAGGAAAGTTCTCTTAAAAGGTAGCTATTGCTATGAGCTTCTAACTTAATTCATCTTTCAGGCTTGAACCATAGATTGGGAAATCTTGTGTATTACTGGGAGGAACTTCCTCTCTTCCTGTGGGTTTCCCTGTAAAGTACGCAGTTAATTGGTTGGTTTGTGATGGATAAAAAACCCCACATATGTCTTGGAAGCACACGTTTTGTTTCCAAATGTATTGTGTCATTCTGGATTGAATGAAGCCCTCAGTTACTTTATCTGAGGTCCATTATTAAAGTCAGCACATGTTCCTCATCTCCCAGGAACAAAATAGAAAATGGACTGGAAAAGTACTCCTGAAAAATGTTTAAATGTGAGGTGTGATAGTCATTTATTCTCCTGATCTAGAGGAAATAAGAGCAATGATGATTTTTGTTGTGGGTGGAGTGTCAGGAATCATGAGGCTGTAATCTCTTACTGGAATGCAGCTTTGGATAGTGCTAGGAATTGCTTACTCACACTGAGCTTCCCCTAGGAGTCATATGAGACTTTTGTTGTGGTCACATGCCTGCAATCACCATGGTGTAGTACCTTTATCAAAATCACAAGGAGAATAAAAGCACTGTGTTTTTTAAAGCAGGGCTTATGGTATGAAATCTATTTGCTTTATTTCTGCAGAATAATGAACTCACAGAAACTATTACCAATGTTCATTTGAATTCAGTCATCACCTCCCTTATGCTTCCTGATTTTGTACTTTAAAAAGTCCAGTTAAAATGTGTCTATTCTCACTAAAAAGAATTTTTTAAAGTGTTAAAATATAGAGGATGGCTTATCTATCAAGTTTTTTATTTTCTTTATAAGTTAAAAATACGAACTTAATTTATTGTGGAACATTGTACAATAGATGAAAAATTACTTTAAGTAAATGAGGACAAGGAAACTTTCCTTATGGAAATTAAACTTACCCTATATCTTAGATTAAAAATACACAGTTTTATGGAATTTTATTCAATGTGCCAAAGGGTCACAGCAAGATTTTTACATGCACCAAACCAGAGCTGGTCATAATGTCGTTTCTGAGGGTGCAACCCGAACTTTTGGTAAAAGTTAGAGAAACCTAGAGATAAATTTCCAGTGACTACATCGTTTCAGATGTATTTTTTCAGCAACCCAAACTATTGGTAAAAGTTAGAGAAACCTAGAGATAAATTTCCAGTGACTACATCATTTCAGAATGCTTCTGGAGGTGAAGAAAAAATTTTCTCTGACAGATACAAAGTGCTAGTATAAACTTATTCACAATTACACCTCATGATGTCTGGGTACAGATAACTGAATGAGAATCCTGCATGCAAATATTCCTGAAACCCTTCACTACAGAGAAAAAAAAAACAAAAGACCAGAAGACTGGCTTCATGTTAGAATTAATAAAAATGAGCAGAGATTCAGCAGCAGCAAAGTTTGACCTGGTATTCTGTGACCTCATTTAAAAATTTGTGAAAGACTGTGTTTTATCCTCAAAATTTTTTCACTTTAATACTTCATCAGTTTTACAATATGGTTCTAATATTACCCTAAGCAGACATTAGAAAGAAAGCCCCTATTGAAGACTGGTTTATGGTGCTGGACTAGCTAAGTGTTAGCCTACTTTGATTGTTCCTAGTACATGGCTCTTAACAGCCTTAATATCTGTACATGGAATGACCTCAGCACAAATACACTATGAAACCAAAATAATTTTATGAGAAGAGTCCATCAATTGCCAATACAGCAACTTTTCTCATGTGAGTAATTCTTCTGATAAATGCTCACGGATATCTCTGCAATATTTGTGGAACATAAAAATAGAGGTGAGTTCTTACAGATCCTTACTTAAATTCAGAAATAATAAGTAAAAGTGTATATTATCAGATTAGACCCTCTGTTCTTGAAATGAAGAACCATAGGTCATCTTTCTATTTTTGAACTCTCTGAAGCTGTTAGTCAGCAGGCACCCATTCATGTCCTTCTAGCACAATTAATGTACAAGAGATTTAGAGATGTAATTTGTATCAGTATTGAGAAGGAAGTGTAGGAAAGGGAAATTCATATATATCTCATCCTACTTTTGCTTAGCTCCTTTTATAGCTTGATACAGCTTCTCCTAGATTTCTAGCTCTTACAGATCAGTAGACAAATGTAGAAAAGAGTGATTTTACAGTGTCACTTCAAGCCTGCCTTACAATTATTATTGGTCCTAAAAACCATTGAACAACTGCATCATTTCTAATCATATATTGTATAGACCTAAGTTTTACCCCCTGGAATGAAATTTACTCACTAGTAAAGGGATTATGATTACGATAAAATCATACCTTTCTTATTGATTAGAGAATGCTCTCAATGTTAGAATAATAGGATGAATTAGTGCTTTAACATTAAAAGGTCAGAGCTTGCCAAATACAAGTGGATGCACTCTTGGCATCGCCTCAGCCACGTCTGCCTAAAGGCTGTCACCCAAATATGCAGTTAAATAAATATGAATCTGACTTTTATTATTTTTTTTCTGAAGGATAAAAATATGGAAAATATATAGCTCTTTGATGTATGAGAAAGGTTTCTGTAGGGAGTAGAATTTATGTTTTATGGACTGATTGTGAGCAGTTGTTTTAAACATTCTGAATTGTGTTCCATCTAAATCTATGTGCAGCTGGATTAAGTATTCTTTGGTGCAGGACATGCAATTAAAATGATAAAAGAAAGTAGTCACTGGGTATCTTGATTGGCTGCTAGAGATTTCAAACCATAACATGTTCCTGGCATAAGATCAAGTGTCACATATTGGATGTTCATCACATGTAAAATACTGGGAAGCCAACTGCTTTCCATCTAGCCAAGCAATTCGTTGGCCCTTTCCCAGCAGCTGGCTGGTACCCATTCAAAATTCACAGGTTGATGGGTCTGTGATCTCAGTAATCTTTTTTTCCTCATTTTGCTTCATTTTTGCTCATTGTTTCCCCCCCCGCCTTTCTTCATGTCTCACTGATGATTTCCAGTTCTCTACTTTTTCCTTTCGTTTTCATGTGTGCCTTCTACCCTCCTGTATTGCAGAATAATTTCTTCCTTTTTTCTTTTCATTACTTTCCTTTTCTTTTTTCCCATCTTCTCCGTTCCTTTTTTCGATTTATTAAGTCTTTATCTTCCATGCTGCTTTCCCTCTCCTTGACATTCTTAAATTTCACTCATTCCCTCAATTTCTCCTTACTTTACAAATCAATCCAACCCAATATACACAAAATATATTAAATGTATATTGTTATATATTATCAATATATGTGCAATATGCATGTCACCTCGGTAGAGTGCTGTGATATGTTGCAGTTTTAAATCATCTACTTTAAACATCCTTCAATTTAGAGGTTTCATCCTTCTGGACATTAGTCTGTTATTCTGATAAGAGTGAACTGTTAAATCTCCCAGTGCAATCACTGCTGAATTCTCCCTGTTCCCTAGGGTCATGTGCTAGTTTTCTTAAGTTCTTTCTTAAGTAAAGCCTTGTACTATTTTTTCAGTCATCAGCACTGATGAACTCAGTAGCATTTCACATAAACCTAATACTAAGTCTAATCCACATTCACATGTAATCTGTTTTCAACACATACTGGAGTTACACAATAATTTATACCATCATATGTATGAAAAAATCCAATTTTAAAAATCTGTATTTAATGTAAATTGATTTTATTATCTTTTAGAATGTGTTTAATGTATAAAAGAAGAATCATTTTCTTTTTCTGTGACATAATAAAATGTTAAAGCTGTATTAACATATATTTAGATAAAATTTATTATTGTATTTTATTATATCAATTATATAATTTAATATAAAATTTATAGTGTTCTATATAACTTTTCTTCTAGTGTTCTATATAACTTGTCTTCTTATATTTTCCCTGGAAAGAACAAAACCCAAACCATATCAATCACACTTGAATACTGCACTTCAGCATGCCTAATGCAATTATAGCTCCTGGGACAAATCCAGAGCCACTGCAACTTTCACATAATCTAGTTCAACTGGAATATCTGCAATTCTGTTGTCTCCTTACAACAAAAAACCTCCTGTCTTCCCTTGTCCTAGGCGCTCATGAAAGGATTGTACTGCCCTTAGTATTCAGTTACACACAGCATTTAAACAGTGTGGTCGTGAGATACCCACCATATTTTTCATAGCATTTATTTTTAGATCATTGAAAGTTTTCCTAGTAAATTTTCTTTGCATTATTCAATAAATAATGACTGCGATTAATGAGTGAAACTGATACATTAGGAATGGGGCTCATCCTTAAGGTGCCAAATCTCATAAAATCTTGTCTGAATTTGAACAAATCTATTGGAGGTTTGTATGAGATTTATAGAACTGATCCTGTGAAGCCTAAATTTTCTGAGGGCCATTATCTGCTATTCTTATAGTCATTAACAGCCCCAGTACAGTCATCAAAAGACAGGGTGTCAACAGCTATCAGCTAGAATATCATCCTTAGGGTGTCAACAGCAATCAAGTTTCAGGAAGCCTGGGAAGCAGCAAGATAGAAGGGAGATGAAATATTTGCTTCTGAAAGTGGATGGTATTTCAGAGATGTTTCAGAGAGGTACTGTTGGGAAGAGCGCAGTGGACAACATACAGAATAATATCATCAAAGTATTGCCCATTATTGAGAGTAGCAGTAGCCCTTTTATACACAGTCAGGCCGATAACATAATATAAGCATATTGCTGATGGGTACAACACATTCTTTATATGCCACAGGGCACTATCTAACTGGTTAAATACAACTGTTTATGTGCTGTCTATGTGATGCTTTCCCATCCTGTTATTCTTCTTTTCTGCTGCCAACTCCCTTATCTTTTGCCCATAGATGATCTTTTAATATCCTTGCAGCTGGGCCTCAGGGCCTTTAGCTCACTCTGGCTAAAGCTAAATAGTCAGGATTGCTCACATGTCCATTTTCTTCCAAAAACTCTCCCAACAATGTACATTTCTAAAATTCTCCTGAATTTGCACAAGATACAATTTAGGTGAATGTGTCTAGGCCAACAGGTCCTCCTTAGACTCAGACACAACATGAACTTCTTCTTACTGTTTGTTTTTTTTTTTTTCAAGAGTGCCATCTATTTTTATGAGTGCTCCCTGGGGCAGCCATGATTTAACTTATGATGAATTTTCCCATGAAGTAATTTCTATCATGGACCTTCTTTGTATTTAGTGGCAGCAAGTTTAACCATCTAATAACACTCTAAATAGCTAAGTACATCTATGCATTGCTTGCATTGTAGCGTGAGGAGAAAGTTAGAGCCAACTCGCTGTTCAGACTCTGTTTAATTCTATTTCTCAAAGCCTGCATATCATATGGAAACACCCAAGAAACAAGTTTTTCAAAATAATAATATATTTAGTCTCAAAACCTAAGTCTTTGGAGAAGTCTTCGGGAAAACAGGGGTAAAAGATTTTGACTTATATTACAGCTTTTTTTCTTTGGCATTATACTTAGGTCATAGGTAGTTTGTTAAAAAATTTGGGATAAAAAGCTACAACAATTACCCTAGAGCTCCAGAAAACATTATTCTCCTCTACTGTTACCACCAAAGACTTCAGAAAGGTAAGTCTGGATGAGTATTTTGCTCAGAAGTAATCCATAGTTGTATCCTGCTCTTGCCTCTTACCTGATAATTGTCTTTCAGCCCTATCAGTCTAGATAGGGGATTAAATATTAAGCAAAATTTCTCACATGACCTTTTCTTCTGTTTTTCGTTAATCTGCATGTGAAGTATGTGTGTTTAAAATTGTACTGACCTCATTCTGAGTGTCTTCTAATCCTTCTTGATAAGTCCTATTAACTGAAACAAGCTATTCCTGCTTAAACAGGAAACCTTTAAGAAAAGAGAAGTTGGTATCTGTGAAAGAGTTGACTCCAATATTCCCCCCTGTTGGAACACTGATAGAAAGAAGAGGGAAAAAAGAGAAAGTAGTAGATGTTGTAAAGGATTGTCTCAAAAATGCTTCATATGTGAATGAACAAAAGGTGTGCAAGAAAAGTAGTAAATAAAAAAGTCAATAGGAAAAAAAGAATTTAGTAGCCACTTAGTTTGAGCAACTATAAAGTAGGCTGCATTTGAATTAGTTATCCTTGTCTCCCTTTATAGTCGCTCATTGGAGGAAAATAGAAACTTTGAAGCTGTGATTCATGCGATCTATTTTTAGGTTTCTACATAAGGATGAGGAAGAGATATGACAGAAATTCCCTATTTTTATCTTTCAACTATAAAGGGAGTCCTGACATGCATTTCAGATGATTATGACTGTACTGTAAATGTCTAATGTCATGTGGCATCTGTACACAATAGTGGAAGAGATGGAACAATACATAAACTTCCTTAGAGTAAGGGGATAATTAAGGTAATAGGGAAGGGGGAGGGGTATGAAAAAAAATAGATTCCTGCAGACAAAAACATACAGAAACACTTGAGCAGATGGCGGTGGAAGATCAGCCAGAACTCTGTTTACCTACATAGTGAAGTCAATGTGCAGATCAAACCTCCTTCCTTTTCCAAAACAGAAGTATTGAATCAGAGCAGAGTTAATGATTTAATAGATCTACTAGTAAAAAAGAAAACCAAACAAAAAAGTTTTATTGTGAGACTTTCTCAACCTTTTACTGATCACAAGTTGCAAATAAATTCTGATTCCTCCAGACTATGGACTGCAAATATATATCTGTAAGTAGGTGCATGCAGTGTCTTGTAAGGAATCAGATACTAATGGGATTCAAGGCTGGTAGTATTGAACCAGGAGGATGTATTCAACTTGTGGTCATCTTAATTTAAGAATTCTTTCCAGCAAGAAGCTGTATATCTGATACTGAAATAGGCAGTACAGTAAAAAAAATAAAAATACAATGATTACAGGAATGGATACCAAATTTTCTTCTCTAAGAAATGTTTTGGTATTTAATATGGCAGTCCAATGCAGACAGCTTTTATTACTGTGTTGAAACATAACTATTCTTAAAATGCAAAACTATCTATTTACCAAAAGGTGCCAACAACCGTACAGTGTGCTAGTATTTTCTTGCTGTTGTCACAGAAACTTTAATTTGCAAACCCAAGTATTCTTTCCTGATGCATTTGAACCTCTATTTGTGCGGCTCAAACATAATTAATTATATTTTTTAAAGCTGTTTATTTTCCTATGAATTATGTCAGTGAGGTCAGGCAACAATGTGTCCTTAGCTTTTATTACTAACATTATTTCTTTAAAACAGAAAGAAATTGCCAAAAGCAATTGTAAAGGGGAGAAATCTAAGAAAAAAATACTGGAAAGGAAGTAAGGTGAAATACGAAAACGTGATGTAAGAAAGAGAAGGGTAGATGAAGCCAAATATCTTGTTCATTCTTATAATCAAGGTAGTTCTTGAAGACCTTAACCAGATATATGATTATATTTTAATAATATCTCTAGTTTTCAGGATAACACATCATCTGGACATGTACCCCAGTCCTATTTCTTTGAATTGTTTTGTTGTGAACATTACTGTTCCTGCAGACAAGAAAATGTCATCTAATCTGCTTACTAGAACAGTGTACTTTAATTTATGAAATCTCAGTATTAAGTCAACTCTTCTTTGTTGTTGGCTTTTAGGTGGTATATTCTTTCTGTTGACCAAAAGAGTTTAAGTTCCATAAGTAGTGACAAGAATGACAAAAGCAATATGAAGGTGTCATTGAAAAAGAGGAAATTATTATTTGGACTATAAACTGTGAATGGACTTACACTGAGTTCAGTTCCTAAGTATCTAAAATACTGTTAAAATATTTTATTTCAAAATAAGGAATTACACCAGAAAGAGGTAAGATTAGCTATCTTCTCATCTTGGAGATCGATTATTGCCAACTGTTGTAGCCCTTTTTAGTGACCTGGCACTGATGATTGGTCTTTTCTGCAGTGTTTTCTTGACACTATTTACAATAATGGCATCTGAGGAAGTTTCTAGCATACAGCATACACTAATACCTTTCCCAGAAACTCAAATATGCTCTCTGCAAGTGTCAATTATCTGTCAAACAAAATGATGGTTTAATTGGAATGCATTCACAAAATATCACTGTGTTTGGCACTAATTGACACATCTGCTCACATCAGCAGCTGAGAGGTTAAGGGCAATTTGAAGACTAAAACTATCTTTTTATTTCTGTAAGACATTTCCTACATGCCAGAGTTCAAGTGCATGTGCAGAGTAAGACAGGGATCTAGCTCATAAAGTGACAAAGCAAGATTGTGAGTTTCTCAAGTAATTTTGCAAAAATTATTTTGTAATTGTACCCCCTGTGCAAGAAAGCCCTTCTGTCACACCACAAATCCCTAAACCTTCTAGATTCTACCAGAGATGAAAATCCATGACGGAAAATGAAATTGTACAGGGTTGACTTTATTTCTATGACTTTATTTCTATTTCTCTCTCTCTCTTTTTTTTTTTTTTTTTTTTTTTTTTTTTTTTTTTTTTAATATTTTTATTTATCACATGCTCACTGGTGGATATATTTTTATTTCGAGCCATTCAAATCCTGAGGGTGGCACATGCAATGGACAAAATGCTTTATTTTTACCAAGAAAAAAAAATCAAAACTTCCAATGTGAATTGTGACATATATAAAAAACCTAAAACACATGGGCTTTTTCTGGTTTTAGAAAGATCCTCTTGCATCCATGGAGATCTTATTTTTAAATAATTGAGCTGTTACAAGATGTTTTGAAAGGCATGAGCTTGCAATTTAGCAATGCAGTGTAAATCACAGTTTGAGTGTTGTGGGATTTCATCTGATGATCCACAATTCATGAGACATTTGTTTCAGTAATTCTCCTTGATACATCAGTTCATAAGTGCCATGATGTGCCAGTATAAAGCATTGCCAAAAGGTTTGTGGAAACTCCCATACAAATGGCAAAGTATCTCCTTGTCCTTAAGGGTTCAAAAATCCCTGCTTGTGCTACCGTTCTGTGCACTTTTCATTACATTTCTCATAGTTCAATGCTCTCTAACATACAACACCATACTTCTTTGTGTGGTTATTTTTCGAGTAAGGATGCAAATATTTACATGATATAGTAATTTAATTTTTTCTTTCCCACAGTAAGCACAATTAACAAAGGGTTATATGTGACAATATAGACCAGATGATACTGGAGCAGGTAATAGAACAAGGAAGAATGCACAAGCAGTAGAAAATTCAAGTTTCATATTCAAGAACAAGACATGCATCTCCTATGCAAAGGAGAAGTAGAAGGAATGCACAAACATCAGAAAGGTGATGTTGGGTTTTTCACCAGTGATATTTGCTTTTTTAATGAAGGCAAAGAGAGAATTAGCAACAAATGAATCTTGGGACATTTTTAAAGGGAATTTCCAGGCCCATGAAGAAAAATTAACTCTGGGAAAAAAATTATCTCATTATGTGCAAAGAATCATGGTTTAGAGCAACAATGATTTTAAAATTTCCTAAAAAGAAAAAATAATTTTCTAACATGTTAGGAAAGTTCGGTATATCTATTTCTGTTTCTAGTTTACTAGGCTCTTTGCATTTATTGTGTTACTTTGTAGACGATTTTAGGATGACTATAGGAGGAAATTCTTTAATCTGAGGGTAGTAAGATACTGGAACAGGTTGCCCAGAGAATATGTGGGTGCCCCACCATTGGAAGTGTTCAAAGCCAGTTCACAGAACTCTGAGGAACCTGATCTAGTAGGAGGTGTCCCTGCCTGTGCAGGAGTGTTTGAACGACATGATCTTTAAAGGACCTGCACACACAAACCATTCTATGATTCTATGATTTACGTATTTCTTATGTTTCATTTGCATTCAATTTTTTTTTTCAATAAAGTGTCAGATCACAGACCTTTTTATATAGGAGTAAATGACAAATTAGTTGATCCAAGTTTATCTGTTATCTGCCCTGATTTACAAGCAGAAATTTTAGATTTCCTGTGCAGTAGATAAACTGCAGTTCCTTCATTATGGCTGTCCCAAGATATGCTCCAGAATGTCTTTTGATTCAAAGATAAGACAAAAAGCCATTAAGTGGATGTATTTCCAGTTTTTGGAAGTAGCAGATATTTGATTATAGATATCCATACTTCCTAACTGCAACTTTCATGTTGCATTGTCTTTCTTAACCTCTCCATTGACAAACAGATAAATGTACAATGAGGTGGACTGAAAGCTGGCTGAATTGCCAGGCCCAGAGAGTTGTAATAGGAGGCACAAAGTCCAATAGAAGGCTCTTCACATTGCAGATCCCGGGAATAAATAATGGGACTGATACTGATTAACATATTCCTTAATGATACTGATAATTAGAGAGCACCCTCAGGAAGTTTGCAGAGAATGAAAAGCTGTGTGAAGTGCCTGGCACAGTGTAGGTCTGTGCTGACACTCAGAGGGTCACTGAAAGGATGGAGAAATGGGCCAGCAGGAAGTCCATTAAATTCAACAAAAGAAAACACTGTGTCCTGCACTTGCAGAGGGAAAAAAAGATAAACTGGCATAGGATGGGTGTTGACTGGGTTTTCAGAAAAGGATTGAGAGTTCTGGTGGACAGTAAGTTGAAAATGACCCAGTAATTTGCCCTTGCAATAAAGAAGGCTAATGGCATCATGGTCTGCATTAGGAGGAGTGTTGCCAGCGGGTCAAGAAAGGTCATCATTCCCCTCTACTCAGCATTGGTGAGGCAAATCTGAAGTTTTGTGTCCATTTCTGGGCTTCCCAGTACAAGAGATATATGTAGCCACTGGAGACAGTTCAGCAAAGGGCCACTAAGATGATTAAGACAGAAGCATCTCTCCCATGCAGAAAGTCTGAGAGAATTGGGACTGTTTAGCCTGGACAAGAGCAGGCTCAGGGAGTCATCTCATCAGTGTGTATAAATAGGCGTTTTGGAGAACAGTAAAGAAGATGGAGCCATGCTCTTTTCACTTCTGCCTGAAGACAGGGAAAGAGGAAATGGACACTAGCTGAAATAAAGAAAATTCCACTTAAACAGAAAAAAAAAATCTTTTTAGTGTGAAGGTGCTCAAACCCTGGACTAACTTACCCAGGGATTTTATGGAAGAGGGACCTCCAGAGGACCCTACCAAGCTCACTAGTCCTATTATGATTCTGTGAGATTGTCTTGGGGTCAGTTCTTCTCTGATGCAGTAATTTTGGGTAATTTCAAGACTCTGGTCTTAACTGGTCTCATAACAAATGTCTTCTGGAACACTTTTATGAGGACCTCATTACCAAGCAGCACTCAGAAATTAACCTTGACCACAAGTCACAGTTCCTCCTGGATAACATGCTCTAACACTGACTCTCCCCAGGGTGCAACTTCCTTGAGTCCATGTTCACCTTCTCTAGCATGGGGTCTCCCTTGGGCTGGAGTGTGGATATCAGCTTTAAAGTGGTCCTCTCTGGGCTGCAGAGGGTTAACATGAGCCACCATAGTCTTTCCCTGGGCTGAAGGGGGATATCTACTCTAGTACTTGGAGCATCTGCTCTCCCTCCCTATTCTCTGACTTTGGTGTTAGCATGGTTGTTTTTCTCTCTTTCTCACTCTTTTCTCCTAGCTCTTTCACAGTGGTTTTTACCCCTAGTTATATATAACAGAGGAATGACCAATATCACTGATGATCTCACGCTTGGCCTGACATATGACCTGTCTCTGTCATAAAAGAAGGTTGACCAGTGTAGCATTCTATTTAGCAGCATCAGGCCATACTGTGCAACTGCATCTGCAATTCAACAGTTCCCTCCTTCTTTACTGCATCACTTCATACATGTAACACATAACACTCATACCATATTTGTTCATATACTCTTATTCAATGACAAACAAAGGACACTTGGGCTGACTGTCTGTCTAGCTGCTCTAGACCCATGTGTCTTCCAGTTGCCCAGGCAGAATATTGACTTGACTGGCTCTGTGGTTTGTGTTCACTGAATGAATTGATCTGTATTTTAAACCATTGAACTATTGCACTCTTGTGCAGATCTGCACCAATTTGCTTTATTATCACATACCCTATTTCAAGTGTCTTCCCCTCTTGTCCATCAATGTGCTTAAATACTTATAAGTTTAAGACCAGGATTAATTGAGTCCCCTAAACTGGACTATTCACATTTTAAGGCATACACATATTCTTGAATCAGGGTCCAAATGCTATTTCTCTTCAGATTGTTTTTGTGTTGAATCAAATCATGTTCTCATGAGCCTCATGAGTAATCCTATAATCATGAATCATGCATTCAACAAAACAGCACAAATCATCAGCTTTATTTGTTATACAGATAGATCATCTGACTAACTCTAGATGGTTCTGAATGAATAATCGACTCCTGCCCACTAGCCAATGTTGTTACCTAGTCTGGATTTTTTTTGCCTCTATAGTCATCTTTTAACTGGACTACAAAGGTCATTCTATCTGATCAGATCATATGAATAAAAGTGTATCTTTTAACATATAAAAAGACTTGATTTAAAACACTAGAACAAGGAAAAAATCTAGAACAAGAATCTAGTTTAAAATCTAGAACAAGGAAATGACACATGAGGTTTGGCAGATGGGGGACATTATAGAAGGATGCCTCCTTTTCTGAGACTTTACAGAATTTCTCTCTCACTTTTACTCTGAGTCAAAGCTCTGTTTCTGTGGGAGAAACCATTGCATATAGTATTTTGATTTTAAAATGCCACGGATGTCAGCAAAGAAATCAATACTTCTTTGTGTAGATTTTTCTCTGGCTCTGCATTTGTACTAACCCTCTGCCTACTCCTGAAAGAACTGGTAACTCCCTGACTCAGTTTGGCTTCCAGTCTTGTGAGCCCAGCAATAGTATCTTTTACTATAAGCATTTTTCTTCAAATCTGTCCTCCTTGGGTTTCTTTTCAGAGTAACTGCTTCACATTTTGCGCTCATAGGGTATCCTTTGGCCCAGGTGTTTTTTTTCCATGTTCTCAGATTTATCATCATCAATTGATCAGGATTTCTTAGTAAACAGTATTGTTTTCTCTAATCACTTTAAAGCTTGCTTAAAATTAAAATCTTTTATTTATAAATGCATCCGTGTGCTAGACTTTACCCATCTTCAAAAGCTGTGGCAACAGTTCCACACAAAGGAATAAACAAGAGGCCATGTTGCATGCAGAGCAGTCTTTTTTTTTTTTTTTTTTGTTCAGTGCTATGTGAACAGCTAAGCTAGTATGAAATGCTGATTACTTAGAGAGCACTGCATAAAAGGTCAGTGCTTCTTTTTTTCTTTAGTACTTCTTTATTTTTTTCTCTTGATGCCCCATTTACCTTTGACCAGCAGTGTCTGACAGTGTGGATTTATCAGAGGCACTTAGAGTAGAAGAGCTCTGTGTCACTGTGCCTTCCCACTATCAAAGGAGCTGGGAGTAGAAGAAAACACAGTTGCCAGGGCATTGTGACCATATTTGAGGCTGGCAGAATGCCAGCGGAGAGCAAAACTAACAGGTCTTTTATTACCAGTGCTGTGTAACAGTGAAGAGAAATCCCTTATGGAATAGCAGCTCTTCTGATGTACTCCGCCACTGCTGCATAAATAATTTTAAAGCATAAAAAGTAAATATGAAACTGACCATTCAAATCCTTTATTTCTGTATGTCTGTGTTAATTATTGATTGCTGGTTACCCTAATTTATAAAAGAAATAAAAGAAATCATTTGACCCACTTGCAGGTGTTTCACCTTCTGCCTCAGGGAAATCCGCTACTCTCTCTGCAATAAAACGTGTGTGGCCAGCTCCTCCTCCCCCGGCCATGACGAGGTTGCTCTTGTGGTAAATGTCTCCTCAGCGTGACTGGCTGCACTTTGCTAAATTACAGTGAATCAGTTTGTTACACTTTGAATTGTATAAGCTCCGAGGCACTGAGACACTGCAGTAGTCAGTAGGTACACGGTGATGCAGAGAGGGTGGCTCATAGCATGTAGGGGGAGCGCTTAGGCTTAAGATGCTAATTTTTGTGAAATGTTAGCTGCTGACTCAGAAGCTAACAGCACCTACACAGTTTCATTTTTCATAGCTTTACAATCTCCTCTCTGGCACACGTGTTTTTTTTAAAGAGCAAAATGATTTTTTCAGCAAGTGTATTGCTCACATAATATGTTTATGCTTCGATACCACTTGTTAAGAGAGTAATTTTTTTTTTTATTAAGCTGTTAATCAAAATATTAATACATGGGAAAATTATGCTATGTAGCTTCTGAGAAGGATGCTGTGATGGATTGTGAAATAATAAATGTGTGGGTGAAAATAGCAATGAACAACAAATACTGTATTCAACTTTAGTCTATCAGCTATATTGAGAGTTGCAAATAATTCATGGATTATCAAGCATCGCATATACCTGGAGTGTAATTTCTCATGCACGGTGCATTTAGGTTTGGACTGCACTGTGTCAGTCAGCTTTGAAAATGTGTAGATTCATCCATTTTGCCACTGCAGATGAAGGAGCAGGGTCTGGGTACACTGTGATCACTGCCTGCCAGGCAGAGGAGCATCATGTTAGCCAGAAAACTGTGCAATGATTTGGGTTAGATCAGGCCTCTAATGGTAAACTGGTTCAATCTGAAGATCAAGTGAAGGCTAGAACAGAGCAGGTTACTCAGGAACTTGTCCAGATTAATCCAGTAATGCTATCACATTAATCTTTCCTTTTCAGGATCTGCCTGGCCTTCTCCTTTAAAACAAATCCAGTTTTCACAACATTTGCATTGTGATCCAGCCCCTGACTATGTTGGTGGCTCTGCAGTGGTCTCACTCCAGTGTCCCTCTGTCTTTCATGTACTGAGAATCCCAAAATGGACACAGCACTCCAGGGTTCTAGGAATGAATAGATACTCTGAGTTGTGGAATCAGCATTGATTTCAGCTAAAAATATTCAGTCAAAGACAGTGATCCAGACTATAAAGCCTGCAGAAAGTCAAGATGGTACACAGCAATATTCACTGTGCTTTGTCAATTTTCATATTGCACACTAAAGATAGTTATCTGACTAATGATAATTCCATGGGCAAAGAAAGACACTGTTGGACATTTTCTTCACCTGTAGTATCTCAAATGTTGATAAAGAATCTCAAGGATGCAAAGTGTGTATTGATCCTTACAGCCTCTTCATCTAGCTCATCACATCTCGAGTCAGTCTATATTTGTACAACTGGACACAGTATGGAAAACACAATCATTTTAGAACAAATAATAATGTTCTGATATCTCAGATTACCAAACTGAAAGTGAGAAAAGTAATTTTTAAAGACATGTCCAAGTTTACAACTGAAAGAGACCAATTGGTGACTGAAAAACTAATTTTTAGCATTACATGGTCAAACTAATGATTTCATTCATGCAATAGAAATTAAAAATTTAGTTTAATATTACAATGCCTGAAAAGGATCTGTGCAACACTAGCAAGCTCAGCTGGAAAAGGGTCAATAGTAGAAACTCTATTTCAGACGGGTCAAGCGCAAGTGATTTTGGAGTTTGCTAGAAAGTATTTCTGTATGCAGTGAGTTGCTTCCACTGGAAGATGTTCAAAGACTGCACTGTGGGACTTTATCTCAACAGGAAGGAAGAAACTTTAATACCATTCAAAAAGGACTAAGGCCCAGGAAACTATGGTTAATGACTATTAGCAACATCAAGCTTTTTTGGTCCTTTGTGGTCATTTACAAAAAAAAGTATTTTCTAGTAGGCTTCCTCATCTCTTCATAACAAAACCATAGCAACCCCCATGCAAAGTATGTGAACGAACATGCTGCTGAATGCCTGTTTTGTAGGAGAATGGCTGGCAGATTTGGAGCTGTGACCCTGGCAACAATCACGCCTGGTTGTTTTCCTGTAAGTACTGGAGTTATCTCATAGACCCTTGGAGAGAAGGAGCAGAAAGGACTGTTCTAGTAATTTACCCTGACTGCCAGCATATCCCAGGCCATAGAACTTCCCTCAGACATTGCCTGGTGTAAATCTTTAAATGGTGTTTGAATTAAAAATCTTCTGCTTTTCAGCATTTATGGCAGTGCTGAGAAAACATGCTTGCATGAAATAGTCATCTTGACATTTAATATCAGTTAGAAAAATCTGCGCCCAAGCTGTTAAGACACTGCCCTTTCTTAAAAAAAAACACAACTCAAAGAGAAAATAAACAATGCAAAAATAAAGCTAAGAAACAGTCTGTAGGAAATAGTGCCTATTAGAAAACCACTGACAGCCACAGAATACTAAAAAAGGTAGAGCTTCAATATAGTAATGCTTGCCATTATAGTAGATTAAAAACTGAACACAAAGTTGTGAATCAAAATCCTTAAACAGCAGAAAAACAGACTCAATATTTTGTACTGTTCAGGTGGTAATTTTGAAATTTCCTTATGCATAGTTACTTCATCAAAGTCAACTCCTCTAGGGACTAGAAATTAGTACTATGAATACTATATTTCTTTTAAGAATTTATTATTAAGCAAGCAAAATAAGATGTTGCTTTCCACACTGGGAGCAGTAGTAGATGTGAACTGCTATCTCCCCAAAGATTTTGTTTCTTCTTCATGAATCTCAACACACCATGACTATGTATATGGTCTATATAGATACCTACCTACCTGTTAGATGGGATGTGAAATGGAATACAGTGCATGCCATTTGTCCAGAATAGATTTCTTCTTTTCTCTTGGAAAGATCTCTAAGTAGTTCTCTGTATGACATGACTATGGCTGTGATTCTCTTCTCACTTTTGACATTAAGAGGATGCCTTATTTCACTTGGATTATGACAAGCACAAATGACATAAATCAGTTTGGAATGCTCATTATGTTGGTCTGACTACACAATCTCCTTTGACTTTATTTCATTTTTGGTGATGTGTTGATTTTCTTATTCTGCTCTCTATGTGATTGAATCCATGTAAAAAGACTATACATTTCAATTAAAAAACAACAACAAAACCAAACAAAAAACAATTAAAAAAACCCCCAAACCACACAAAAAGTAAAAAAGCTACCCCTAAAAATGATATTGATTTCTGTGAGACACTGCACTTAAATTTCAAAAGGTCTGGTTACTACAGAGGGCCCTCCTGCCTTTAATGCATTTGCCTTTGAAGTTCTTCAGCCACTGAGAGCCATTTATTGCCCTGTAGAGTTGGAGGCAATTATCTTTCTGCTATTATATCCATTGTCACAAAAATGGTTCTCCTTTATACTTTCTTTCATTTTCTCTGTGTCCCTTTCAATAGTTATGATCATTTGGCAGAAATTTCTATTACTCTTGAGATGTTTATATTTCTAGTGTTTCTGTGTGGAATATCTTGTTTCAGCAAAGAAATCAGAAAAAAATAGTTTTAGGAACAGAAAACAAACAAACTAAAGATTACTTGAGAATAAGAAGTATAACATATTTAAATTTTTTATTAAGGGAGCAATTGTAATGATGTTTGCTTTAAGAGTAATTAAGTTAGGCCGTAAGAATTAAACAAAGTCACATCTATTCTCAGCCAACAGTTCAACTCTCATGTAGCAGGTAGGTTATTTTAATTAAAACTAAATAGTACCAAAAAGGGAAATTAGAGTAAATATGCAGATTATGTATTGAAATTAAGTAGGACAGATCCTCTGCTGGCCTCTAGTGTTGTAGCTTCTTAAAAAAAACAAAATAAAACAAAACAACCACAACAACAAAAAAACCTGGCATGTTTTATCCCTGCTGAGGAAGTCTTGATGGGTTTGTTTGGGTTACAAGAACATCAATGAAGGAAGGATTTAGTCCACTAAATAGAACTACGCTTCCTAAATGCATACTCACTGAGCATTTTTTCAAATTACTTCTTTGGAGTGCACTCAAGGGTTTATAAAAGAACAAAGTAGTGACAAATGTGTTCTTTTGTCACTTGCTTGGAAAATTGAGTTCTGTTCAGTGTTGTAAAGACAGAACAGAAAGAACACTGTGAACAAGAACATCAAGACCTCAAAATCTGACTTTGATCTCTTTCTTAAGAACTAACCAGGAACACTGTGACATTCTGTATGGAGGCTAGATATTTTAAAAGCTGTAGCTGTATATGATGATGGCTTTTACAAACAATAGGAAAGTAATCTCATTTGAAGCTCACAGCACTTTTTTTCTCTGACACTATACCGTGTATGTCCCCTTTTCTTTGCCAAACTGCTGCTGGGACTCATGAAATAGGTGTACTGAGAAGATCCTTTACTTCTCTCTTTTCCAAACCCTGTGTAACTATATGAATTAAGCTCAATATATATCTCTAATAATCTGCAAGCTACGTGTCAGGCCATTTTCCAACTTCAAATTTTATTTTTTCTACCATCTAATCCCTTGATGCTGAACCTGTTCTGCTCAGTGGTGGACACCCTCTGCAATCTGCAGCAAGGAGAAAGAAAAAAGGCTGGAAAAAACAGTGGAGACTCTTGTGTGTAGGAGTCAGTAGGTGATACATACTCTGGCACTGTCAAGAATGGAGCACAGTCGGTAAAATGGGTGACACGAACAGTTGTATATGTGAAGAGAAAAAAAGCCTGTAGACTTTAAGTTATAACAGCTGGATGATACATAACAATATATTTCTAAATGCTTCAGCCCAGAAAAGGAAAGAAAATATGAATTGGAGTTGTTATTTTTAAGAACCCTTTTTAATGTTATTTCTTAAAGTCTGTGAAACTTATTTGGAAGTGTTTTTTTCCTTCAATCATTTTTTTCTCCATATCTATTTCTAACACTCATTTGATCTTTGTTCTCCACCTATAAGGAATTTCTGTTGCAGATTATTTGCATACTCGGTTCCTGCATAAATGTATTGTAAGTTAAGGTTTTTAAAGGATTTGCACTTAAACCAAAGATAAAAAGGGCCTATGCTGATGAAGAAATTACATCAAACAAAGCAAGCTAGCCTTATCTTAGGAAACAATCTGTCATTATGGGCAAATTTGATTTGAATTATTGAAGTAGAATTGTTACATATTAAAAGGATTCAAAGTGAAGGAGTCATACTCATTATCCTTTAACTGGAGTCTCCAGCTGTTACTATATTTTCAGATGACATAAAGGTCTAGTTCCAATCTTTTATTGCTAACTTAGATTTATAAAACCTGAAATAAATTACATTTCATATTATCTTGAACTTGATTATGCCTTTTATCATATTTTTTTCAAATGTGTAACACAAAGTGAAGCATTAGAACTGTTTAGTCAAAGGATATTATACAGCCTTCCTACGTTAATTAATTCCCTTAAACAGTTTGCTTTATGTGGGCTTTGAAATGTCCTATGGAATTTCATTATATAGAATTCCATGAATAATTATATAAGTCTTTACAAAAAGTATTATTGTCTGCTATATTCCTTGAGCCTTGGCAAGGCAGCATGGAGGAGTAAAAGACACAGTTCTGGCTGCAGGAGAATTCCCTTTGCTTATGTAGAAAACTTGATACAAACCAAGCAGCTGAGCAGTCTAAGCCATCTTCCAAAATCCTCTGTGAAGAGACTCTGACAAAATTATCCTGCCATGCAGGAGTGGGGCAATCAAGATGCATACATCTGGATTAATGCCACTAAGCATATACTCTAAGAATACTAGCAATAGGATAGTCATAATTAGGATAGGCATCAGTGTTCATAAATTAAAGGAGCTTCTCTGACTTCCTGGCAACCATCACCAAGACACAGTATAAAGTCAAACTTCAGTGACTTTCTCAGTTCCTCATTTTGCCTCTTATTAGTGAGCCCATAATAATATTTTATATACTTTTAGGGTGATTTTAACAGAACCCTTGCAAATTGTCTCTTTAGGTGTTTTCTGTAGGACAGAAACCTGAGTTTAATATTAATTAATTTAAATTATGATTGAGATATATTTTAAAAATACCTGTGGTGCCAGTTGCATGTATTGCTCTACAAAGAGTAAATGGAAATGCAAATGATGGAGTTTGTACTAAGGTACTCCAGACAGAGTGAAAAGTATAAGTTCAAATAATTGCATTTATTATTTTAAAAAACTGTGTTAAAATAAAAATCAATCACCTACTTATATTCTAGATGCCTTAACATATTTTACAGGAGGATTGACTCCATGATCTTGCCAGACACAGACATGAAACTGACTGGCCTCTAGTTCACTGATTCTTCCTTTCTTCCCTTTCTAAAAAAGGGGTTATATTTCCCCTTTTCTCCAATCAGTGAGTACCTCACCAGACTGCCCCAATTTCCCAAATATGATAGACTGTGTCTTAGTAACTTCATCCACCAGTTCCCTCAGGACCTACAAATATATGGCATTAGATTTCATGGTCTTCTGCACTTTTAGGTTTCTTAGGTGGTCTCAAATCTGACCTCCTCCAGTGGATGGTTCTTCATTTTCTATATGATGGAGCTATATAAATTAGTAAACCTTATCTACTTTTAAAATATATATACATATCTACTACGTTTACTAGTGATATCAGTAATATTTTAAATTATGGTGGCATTCAACATAAATTACTTTATGTTGAAAAAAATATATAAGAGAGCAGGTAGACATATTAAGGAAAAGGAAAAGCTAGATCCCAATTCAGATTTTAACCAAAATGTACTTGTAGACAATCTCAAAAATTCTGTTGAATTTGTAATATAATCTAATAACATCAATTAATGAATTTTATGGCTTGCACTGCATTGATAGATGTACTGTGAATTATCGAAGTAGAACAGCAATTCAGCTCTTCACCAACCTGACTTCAGTTTGGAATTTCATACTGTAATAACAGTTCTAATTTGCAATATCTTGTGTTCCATTTCTCTCCTGTAAACAGTTTGGTTCAATCAGAATTAAGACTTCTTTCTCTCCTTCCATGGGAACAGAGGATGCCTGTTTCCAGTGCTGTCACTCTGCATGTTTATAAAAAAAACCCTTTAGTCAGATTCCTATGAGCTTGGAGCATGGACATAGCAATGAGCCCCTTTCTGTGTTACTAAAATGGTGAGAGAGAGAAAAAAGGTGTTTCCTTTGCTTGCACCTTCTTACTGTCTCAAACATAGATGTTGTTTTTCTTTATCATTCTATATTATTTTAAGATTTAAATGCAGGCAAAGATAATCTTGATCATGTTCCCTTGATGAGAACAGTTTATTATTCACTTAGAAATATGGCTCACAGAATATCCTTTTCTATTACATGGAAAGATTTGACTTAGCTACTCATCTTTGGAAATAATTTAAATTGTGAAGCCCTTGGAAGAGGGGAGGGGAAAAAGCATGCTAGCAGATGAGACAGTAAAAGTGATCTTGACTTTAAAGTGTTTCCTACTGCATGGATTGGGAATTATGTGAAGTGTCACTGGGCCTGGTGAAACCCACTTGTAAGAGCTCATGCTAGGCTGGTTTCTGCAAAGTGATGAAAATCTTTAATTCCCACTGAAGCCAACTTGATCTCAGAGCTTTCAGAGCTTTGCAGAATCAATAAGAGAAGTCAATGGACCAAATAGTTTGAAGCTTTTAGATTTAGGTGTCTAAATTAAGGAAAATTCCATTATTCCACCATTTATTTATTTATAACTATGAAACATATTTTTATAAATTATGAATATACGTGCTAAACTGGCACTGAATTCTGCAAAAAGTCAGTAAAGAATATTTTCTGCTCTGAAATATTTCAGTAGCTGAAAAAGAACTGCAAGGAGCATTTCCTTTTTACTGAATTGACTGTAATGGGTACTAAGGTATTTTGTAAAACTTTTTTTGAAAAAAACAAGACACATGTATCTCCAGCTGTGTATTCCAGACACTACAGTGTGTATGGTCTTTGTGATTTTCAAGCAATTTTATGTATTTGTACAGCAATGTTTCCTTACGGATATTATTGGAAAGAAGAATTGATTATTTATTATTTAAACAGTTTATGATTAATTAATTCACATTATCTGAATGCATGACCTTACAGCAAGAAAGATACTCAGAACTCTCTTCTTATCAATATATTTCTTGGCACAATAATAATGAGGACAGTAAACTACTTTTCAATCATTAGCAGTTGTTTGAAAAGCTGAAAATTCACACACAAGTACTCCATAAAGTTCTTATTCCCAGAATTTTCAGTGCTGCTTTGTTGTACCTATTGTATACCTGTGTACACAGTCATGATTAGTCTTTGGCTGCCTTGGCTGTGTTTCTAGTATGTAAAATATTGAGTCAGCTGGCATTTTTCACTTCAGTTTCTCTAGAAGCAACTTGTTTTTCTCCAGCAGTTTCCAAGAATTTTATATCTGTTCTTAGCAACTGAATAAAATTGATGAGAATATGAAAGAGTGCCAAGGAATGTCAAGACAATAATTATCATTTTCGAGAAGCAGTTCAGCAGGAAGTTTAGATGATGTACAAAATAAAGGAAAAGCATGACTTGCCTGATTAATATTAACCCTGAAACAATGACAATAATGATATAATGTAATAGAATGAGCAAGCAGACCTTGGAGGTGAGCTGCACTGTAACATCTTCTGCAAGCCCTTATATTACTGGTATAATTTTAGTAGTATACTGGCAATGAAACTTGAAGACAAAGTTGTTGAAAATCTTGGCAAGCAAGTGAGATATTTTTTTGAAAAACAGTAAAAATTGAGATCATCAAGCATCCTGATCTTCTTTTCAACATACAAAAAAATCTCTTGGTAGTTCTAGATTCACTTCCATCTGCTGGCTGTTCCACTACCATTGTACAGTGAAGTACATTACAAGAATGCAAGAAATGCACAGCCTCTGTGTACTGTCTGTGAAAAGTTTTAACTTTAATTAATGGTGCAGTTGTAGGACACAGTACTTTCAATATATGCTTCAAATAGAAAAATTTTTGAAAGAAAAATTTTATTTTAGAATATTTTTCGCACGCTCACAACATTATTATCTAGTTATTCCAGTAAGTACCCTATACTGTAATATTTCCAGCACTACTTCCTCACATGTTCAAGACATATGTTGTAGATATCAAGATATGCAAAAGAAAATTTGAAGCCACACTCATCACAACAAGTAGTAAAAATAAATCATGTTCCCACCACTATTGGCACTTGCATAGTCTGTAGCAGCAGAACTGGTAATGAGACTTAAATTGCAAACAAGATCTACATGAAAAGATACTATTCCAGCTGACCTTATGAATGTATTTTCATTTATCCCAAGTGAGACAGACTGGTAGATCTTAATCAAGCTATATATCTGGTTCAGTGATCTGTGGACTTAAAAAGGGATACATTACATCTAAAACTGAAAATATATTGAGGTTTTATACTTGTAACACATACTTTGTAGGCAATGTTGTCTAATTCTAACCGTATGGTTTAAACGGACAATCTTATTACATGAACATTGCATACAAGTCACTGAAAGCAGAGATACCACAACTGGAAATTAGTGTATGTACATATCCTTGGATGAAAATTACCAAGATAACAAGACAAATATTTAATTATAATGCTGTTTGCTATTTGAGTGCTCAAAGACATTAACATTACTTTTTCTGGGTATTGTGTGATGAAGGGAACAAAGGATTTTCAAAGTTTTTCAAACATTTTTTTCAGACAAGATTAGTTACAATGCATAGGCAACCTTCATTAAGTTCTGGATAACCTAATACAGTCAGTGTGGATACTCTGAGTATTCAGTGATCAAAAGATCTTTGATCAAAGTCAGTTGTTCAATTGCAATTCATAACCCAGAACATTGGTTTGTTCTTTGCAGATTCATATTCCTCACAGGCATGGAAAATTTGGAGTTTAATTCTCACTATCACCTACGGAAAAGATTTGAAAATATGTTTTGGAAGCAATATTTTAAATTGAAAAAAAATAAATCACATGTTGCTGGAATCTTATTATATTTTACCAGTTTTTTGAGTTCTGGAATTTCAGTGACTGGCTATTCTAAAAGTTTATAAAGAATTTACTGTAAAAATATGTTCTAAAATACCAAGATTTTTTTTTTTTTTTTTTAATTATGGAAACATATTTCAGCAAGTGCTTCAGAATTTTTCTTTACCTTCTATGTTGATGCTGTTGTTTTTTTCACTTAAGTGATCATTTAATGGTGTCATGAGGGCGGTTTTTAAAGGAAAATAAATTTGCTTTCCAAACCTGGAAAGACTAAGCCAGTGAAAAGGTGAGATAAATTTACAGTTTTTCTTTACAGTATTTCATTAAATTATTTCAACTTTTTTTTCTATGTGTTGCTTGGTATGGATTATTTTGCCTTGATGTGTGTTAATCTTCATTACAATGCAAATCTTTTTATGGGTGACAAATTAACTGAATACATAAAGATTGAATAACTGCATCATAATTGAATAATTGATTAATAAAAATTAGAGCAATTAAAAATAATATAATGCTAGTAAATGTGCGTGAGACTTTAATTTCATTTTTCCATATACTGTGGATATTTTGCTTTACCATCAAGGTGATTGCCTGAGACCATATTAATCCTTCAAATGTTGAGAAGACTGAGCTATACCTTTTCACTTCAAATAAAGGATTTATGTTATAATTACTGCTTCTCAACTCATGATATGCAATTTCTTGAAACCAGTTGACAAAGGTCTACTTACTTCATTGAGCTGTGTGATTCGAGAGCCTAAGGGACAGATGGTGTAAAGTTGCTCACCATCAGTACTATTTAATCCTGTACTCCAATTTTTCTAATTACTCCCTCTACCAGTTAGTGTTGATTTTCTTATCTCTTCAATAAAGACTCAGATTTTCACATTCAGTCTTCAGTGATGAAAAGCTGTGAAAATAGCATTTCCTTTCACAGAGTCGTTTTGAATCAGTAACTCCCACGTGGTTTCCATTATAAAATCCCAAGTCCCCAAGTAAACAAACAAACAACAAACAAAAAATTCCCCTGAAAAACAGATTAGGGAAACTGGAACCTGAGTTAAGGTTTTGCAAAGGATTAAAGAGTAAATATGGTTTCTATTTTCATTTCTATAGAAACACAGAAATAGCACTCAAATTGCTATAAAATAGATCTTTCAGTGTAAACATTTTAAGTCTTGAACTATCCATTTGACTTTTTAATACTGATACATTGTGCAAAAAAAAGCAATAAAAAGCCTGCTTTTGTCTGCTTCTTAAATATGCAAAGGATTATGAATACACTAAATATTTTGTCTGTTCCATCATACACAGAGTGAAAGCCAAAGCAGACAACATTAGTTGATGTGAGTTCATTGTTTATCACAAAAGGAAGTAGAGTAAGAATGACAAAAAGAAATATGGAAAACTATATTTTTAATAGAAAATGCATTTATTTCCCATAACCTACCTAAAATGGAAAAATTTCATCCATACTTAATAAAACACCTTGTCCTATGTTGCTCCTTCAGCGATTCCATTCTCGTATGTTAAGACATGGAGGAAATTTTTCCTTAGTAAGAACAAGAGGTCTGGAGTCAAATGTAGTATTTAGCCATGTTGGGAGGTTTAAATACAACCTGAATCCAGGTATTTCACAAAAAAAACCCAAACCATCAGAAAATTAATGTTATTTGTATTCAGGTTCAAACATTAAGTCAATCACTTCAGATGATAAAAATTCATTCTAGACAATCTAAATGTACAGAATTGCCCTGAACTATGGGGTTGGGTTGTTCCATTTATGTAAAGCCTGGCTAAGCACCTAGTGTTATGTTTGAAGGTGTTTGCCACTTTTGATTGTAGGTGGAACTCCATGCAACCCCCCATTCCCTTCTGTACCACATACGACATATATTTGTTGTGCATTTTGTCTCATTGCCTTGACAGAAAATGAAAATGCAGCTCTGGAGTGGTTCCTCTAGTTTCTGTTGATCGGTTGCCATATGGAGATTAGAAGTGAGTTTATCAACTTGTAAGTTAATGGTACTATTTTCATTCTAGCTTGAAGCAAGAAAAAAAAATTCTGTTGTATTGTTCTGGGTTCCCCAGTGAATTTCTGCAAATCTAATCATGGGGATAGAAGTCTGGCTGCAATTATGTTGCCACAGATTAAATTTCCAACTCCCAATCCCTGTTATACCATTCTTGTTCTTCATAAGAGAGCTCCAGAGGAAAGGAAGCTATAAACTACTAAGAAGAAAGTGCATTTTATCTTTTTGAAGATATGACATGAACAGCTTTACAAGAATTCTTGAGAAAACTGAAATGAGGAAGTCACTATAAATACAGAGTGGGCTAATTAAAGTAAGTAATAAAATATTAATAAAATTATATTAAAAAGAGGAAGAAAGGAAATGATCTAATTCCTTCTGTTACCCCATGATGACTTAGTGCCACCTGTGTGAAATGAGGTGTAGGTAAACTTTAGCAGAGAGGAAAGATAAGGTCATACTAGAGCAGGGTTAGAGAAAGGGAAGGTCACGCAAGCAGCCTTGGATGCTACAGATAGTCCTCTTCAACAATAGGAAAAAGAATGAAGGAGCCAGAAAAACTCCCAAGGGCCAAATGAGCATTGTATACACTAATTACCCATCACTGATAAACTATACAAATGCTGGAACACCCAAACAAAATCCTTACTGTTAAATACAGCCTTGATACTGATTTTTATATCTTTACATGATCTCTATCTGAAATCATAGTTTAAGTAAACACCATTTTATCCTTAACTTTTACTTAACATAAGATTACTCCTGGGTAATCTGACTAATGATGGGGCATTTTATCCTTGAGGGTGTGCCAGTTTTTAGAAGCAGGACAAAGATAGAACTCAGTCAGTGCTGGCCACCCTGGTATTCTCATGTAAGATTTATTCGTGATTTTCAGGCACACCCTGGCTGAATTTTAGACTTTCTGAAAAAGAAATCTGTAATCAGCCTCTGACAATCTTCTGACACTTTCTGGGATCTTCTTGAAAAGGTTCTAAGACTACCTCAGGATACCAGGGAAAATTCACGAACAGAAAGGTCTCAAGGAAAGTCTGTCACACCAGCAGAAGTTAACAGAAATTACTAACAAGTCTAACAGTATCTATTATTATTTTCACAGGCTCTGTCCAGTGTGAAACCTATTTTGTCATATGAAGTTTTGCTTCTGCTTCGCATATCTGTGCTTGTGGGTAGAAGACTGATGTAGCAAAAGTATGTGATGTCAAAATCTTTGTAAAGAGAAGAAGGAAAAGGTAAATGAAAGGATGAGCAAAAATTGATAAATTATTGAAGAGGTAAGGTCAACAGAGATTTTTATAGAGTTGAGTGCTAATATCAGGAAAGATGCTTCTAGCTGGGGTGAGTGGGTAGGTAATGTGGATGTGAACTGCATGAAACCCCCATTGAAAGTCTGGACTTTTCAGAGTGGTGAGAAAAAAAAGATGAGACAAAATGCAATTCAGATCCACTTGGCCTGAATCTTTGAAAACGAGCATCAACCATAAACACCAGAAGCTGAAAATTCATAGCAAATATACTGATGTATTAATACAACATTAATGTAAAATATGTATGCAAAAGCACATATGATAATTCAATTTTACATTTATGGACTTCCAGTTACCAGTAAAGACACACTCATAAACTATTTAACTACCTGTTTCTTAAAAACCTAGGAGAATTTGTTTCATTTGTTTAACTATCCCTGTCTCTTAAATTATATGGCAGTCTGTCATTTCACTGTTTGCTTGTCCAGTGCTATTAAAGAGAAAGTGCTGTACAAAAGAAGAGTTCTGTTTGCAAAGAACAGAATCCTCTTGTGTTATTTTACATAAGGCAGACTGTGGGCCTGTGAGCATTTCTTACAACAAACAAGAGACTGTAAGACTAGATGGGACACAAAAAAATTTCCATTGTTTATTCAAAACTGTTGTAGTTTGCAAGGTGCAAGTGTTTAGTTGTTATGTTATTAAAATTGAGTATAAGAAATTATAAACTTAGCTAAGAAAACTCCAATCCATTTCCAAAATGTTGAAAGAGCAGGATGGAGTGAAAGGGTCAAGACTCTGAGAACAAGTCTTGCCAGAGCTACTGGGACTGACTGATCACAACAGTTTTTTGCAGATTTTATCTTTGCTGGAGAGGATGCTCCACTTGCTGAGGTCTTTAAATTAAAAGCATACGTATTTGTGAAAATGAGGCATGGGTTCATAGAAAAGGTAACCTTGATGTGAAATTTCCTGGATAGAGCAAAGAAACATTTTGAGGCTAGGCCATGTGAATAAGAAGGTAAATAACTGTACATTTTGCAATGTGCAACAACCTACTTTGCTATTGGACAACAACATTTACAAGAAGTAATATTATGCTGTCACACTTAAAGAAGAACCAGGTTTGGGAGTTTATGCTTTTCAGGTGGGCTACTTCCCATTTTGTGTCTTTGCAGAATCTGCTGTTAAGATACAGAAGCAACAGTATCAATTTGCAGAATATTGCAAATGTAGGACAATAGTGTCTGAGTAGAAACTTGAGGTGGCACTGACCAGCTGGTGCTGCTTTTAACACCTGTTGCCTCCAGTGCATGTCATTTCTCTAGGTCTAAGATACCCAGACTTGTCTCTGGTGTAAGCAGTCCTGTGTGATGGAGATATCAAGTGTAGCCTCTATCTCCACTAGCCTATATTTTTCTGTTTGCTGTATTTGCCTAGCTCTGTTTTGTGGCCTCATCTGAAAAATAGGCATTAGTGGGAAACTGTTCCACTGCTTCCTTAAAAACCTTGTAATGGAGCTAATTGCTTTCTGAAAGCTACCAGCTTCTTTCCATTGTCGGGAGTGCATTTAATTGGCCTTGATTTACTATAATATTGTCAATGTAGCTACGGTTTGCTGATGTGAGATACACTAGGAGGTGTGTGGTGGAGGTACTACAAGGGAATATATATTACTGAGAATCTGTGAAAGCTAAGTATACAAATAAGACAAAGATGCTTTGGGAAACTGCACTTTTAGGATGATGCAGGTCCAGATTAAACCATTTGGGAAACAAAATTTGCATATTTGCAGTTACTTATATTGTAATTGACACTGCCTGGTTTGCTGTAACAAAACCTCTAAGGAGAGTCTTACTCAAGAAATCGACTCATTCTCTAGCTCACGTGGCCAGAAATGCAAAAGCAGATACAGAGCACGAATTGTTCCCATAAACCGTGACTGCAAAGTGCCAGAACATGCATGGGAAGTGTAGAAGACATACTGACTAGTTGGAGTTACAAAACAGAGGGTTTTTTTGCTTGAAGTGTCTCTATTTTATACCTGGATTTGGACAATTCTAAACCACTTGGTTAGAAAACCAAAATGTTAAAAAAAAATGGAAAAAATGGGAGCTGAACAGCCCCTGCAGCTGCTCTTTGACACTGACTTTCATATTAGCTTGTACATATGAGCAGCAAAATGGACAAGAATATTAATTATATCAAGAAGCGTTTGGGACTCCTTAGGCACCTGGCTGCTGGGTAGCAATCAGGCCAGCGGAAGACAATTTCCAGTTCCCAGACTGTGCAGCCTCAGGGCAGCCATTCTGGAGTTCAGTCCTTAGTTCTGATGAAAGTTGATCCAATCTGAGCAGTTTCAGGCAAAACATTTGAGGCTCACATATCAGTGTTTTTCAGTGAAACTACATTTCATAATATGTTGGATAAAATCTTTTGCCAAGAGCAATTCTTTCTTTTTCTTCCTTTGCTTCTCCATTGCTTTCACTCACCTTGAACTCCTTGTCCTCTTTCATTTTATTGCTCCTCCTAGCCTTCCCTTCTTCCTGTGCTTCTTAAATCTGTTTAAAGCATTCTTTATCTCTCCAATCTTAAACCAGATCTTCTTCTGTGTCATTTTGCCCTTAAACCCTGTATCTTCTTAGTGAAACTAAGCATTCTCCTTGTTGCCAAGAAAATTCTTGGTTTTCTTACACACAGGGAATGCATTGGTCAATGCTATGAATTTATTCAATTTTGCTTCTTGAATCTGCAGTTAAAATAGTAAAAATTTCCATCCAAAAATATCTTCCTTATTTATTTTGTAATGAAAGTTCTGATTGAGGAAAACTTTTCAAAATGATTTGTCTCAAGGGAAAATAGCTTCAAGTTAATCTTACAGTGCTAGTTTAATATGTGATGGTATTGGTTAGTTAGTGTTGGGTTCTTTGTAATTAATAAGTGCTAATACATGACTAGGAGTTATATTACTTGAGAAGAAAAAAAAAAAGTCATTAAAGTACATCAGAGATCCTTTGCAACATTGAATAAAGAAGATTTTGTATTTTATTACAGAGAAAAATCAAACTGACATTTGCATCAGGAGACTGGAACCCTTTTTTGCATAAGGTTTACCAGAAACCATTTTAGATTTTTGTATGCTTTTCAGCTTCAAAAATACTTCATTCAGACACTCTAAAGCATTGACTTTCTTTTGGTGTCTCCCCATGAAATGATTTAATTTAGGACATAACTTCTGTACATCTGTGGCTGGCTGAGGTGAAGCACAGGTGTGGGTGTGAGGTATATTCATCCAAGATACCACATTCTCTATCCACTCCAGAATGGAAGGATCTGGGGTGTGCAGACAGCTGTAATTGCAATATGTTGAAGCTGAATGATATGAAAGTGGGAGTTTTCTAATCAACAACATGGCTTGTGACTGTACACAGTGTAACAGAAAATGAATGGCTTGTGCCTTACAGAGAAGAATTAGAAAACTGGGAAGACTCGTTTGTAATAAATTGGAATGTCTTTCTTGCACTGAGTTCTTCCTGATAATGTATATAAGATCTTTCCAATAGCTCAGAACACCCGATTGTAAATTAGGGTAAAAGAGAATAGAAAAAGGATTCAAAGAAGATGGCAGTAAAACAAAGTTGAAAGTTAAATTATTAAAGTAATCCTTAATAAAATTCAGAATTATGAAATCTTTTTAAACTTAAAATTTACCAGTCAGTAAAACAGTAAGTTACCCACCTAATAACATGCAGTAAGGAATCTATAATAGTTATTTAAGTCCTTTGCTATTTGTTGTACATAAATAAAAAAAAAAAAAAAAAAAAAAAAGAATACAACATGGAGCATAATCTTCATTACTGGTTTCCCTTATAGCTGTTCAGTTGTTTTAATGAAAGTAGATCATATTTTCATGTAATGTTTTAGTCAATAAGCTGAATAAACCAGTTCAATATTCATTCTCAATCTCAGAGTTAAAACCAAGGCCCAAATCTGCAATATTAAGAAACAGTTTTATTTGGTAATAGAACTGTGTCTGTTCAAGAGCTAGGATATGTTCAAGAAAGCTAAATTTTGGCATATCAGGACAAGGTATGGAAAGTGGCATCTCATTTTGAATGAACTGACAGTTCTGCAAGGATGAAACATGAGAATTTTAGGTTTTCCTCTTTCAGTGCAAATACTGATGAACCTGCTACAGTGGATCTATAGCCCAGAACTAAAAAAAGACAGGCAGGCAATTGTCCCATGCCTTCCTAAGCACATTGAGCAAGGTGGTGTCTGACTAGGGGAGCATGGAAAAAATCCAACAGAGCCAACCCAAAAATCCAACCACAAGACAGCTAATGTTAGCTGTGGTCAAGTTTTGTTTTATTAATCCCTTCTCATTTGTCTTTATTTTGCTACCCTGCTGGAAGAGATAGCACTACAGGTGCTAAAAGAAGTGACAAAAACGGTCACCTGAAAACTTGTTTCAGCACTAACCTTGCTGAAAACAGGGTGAGCCCAAATTTCCCTGTGACATTAGAGAAAGTACATTTCTCTGTATATGTCTGATGAATCACTTGATCAGAATCTCTGCTAGGGCATTTAAGAATTTTCCATCATTTTGGTACTAATATCTCCTTTTCATTCATACTCTAGAAGGTTTAATAAACTTGATTATGGTACCTTTAGTTAGATGATTTAGGACACCAGGCACAGTGGCATGGCTGCAGAACTCTAAGTTTCAGAGAAACTGGTGACTTTCCCAAGCAAAACAATTTGCAACAGATTTTCTGCAACTTTGCAAACATCTTCAAGACATCTTCAAACCTGCAAGCTATAGTCTCTTACTGGACCAATTTCCCAGTTGAGATATTAATGAATATCTTTCATGTTAGTAATTTGTTACATGGAAAAAGATGTGAGTTGTTGTTTAAAAGGTTTTTGTATACTGCATCTTTTAGAAAGCTACTGGCTAGCCACTCAGCTAGTGTCAAATAAAGTAAATGAAGTATAAATTTGCATTGTGTGCCTGTATTTTTATTGGTTTCTCATAATTTATTGTCCCTATTATTGATTGTTGATATAAATGTGACTGCTTCTGAGTTGTTTTGACATCTCTCAATACATAACATGCTGGCACAGCTTGGCTGGGCAGCATCCCAACAATACATCATTCTCAGAAGATCACAGAGAAAATCTTAACAGTACAGAAAGACAGGAGTTTTAAAAATATGTTTGCTGAGAGTAATGTCATCATAAAGTAATAAGTATTTGTCAAACAAAGGGATCACAAATCTATTACATGAAAAAAACCCCACAACCCACAGTTTTTTGAGCTTTACAAAATAATGAAAATAAAAATATTAGCATCTGATGAGCCAGGGCAGGAGCTTTTTGGAGAGAGGTCTATGCAAAGAGCTGCTACTACAGACACACTACTGGAGAAGCAAGTGGCAGCATGTACAAAGGGAATGGTAAAGGGTCTTGCAGAAGCTTCTCTATTGTCTCTGTTTTACTCTACATCCACATGAAATATAGGAGTATCTTGACAGATACTCTAGATTAGAACTTTCTAAAAATACACCAGAAGTCCCAAAGGAGATGTCTGACAGCTTTTGGCATGTATGAAAACATTTCAGACTGTAACTCCTGATGTATTTGTGTTGTGTAAGCAGTCTTATCATTGTTGGAAGTTCAGACAGCTACTTAAAAACCACTCACTAACTGCCCTGATGAACTTAGCAAAGAAGGATGGAAGGAGATTTGGCCTTGTGATCAGTCCACCAGCTAGTGTTAAACTGTGACTGCCTATAAATACAGCCATCAGGAGTATCATTCATCTCAATATCTGAATCAGTTCAGGACAAGTGACACTGGAAGTGCCAAAGCAGCAGTTTGAAACTAAAAGCAAATATAAGGGCTATATGCAACCAGAAAATGTGTTACTTTAGTATTAAGATAACACTGTTTTATATTTAATTGATTTAAAAAGGACTGTCCAGAAAATCCTCTGGCTATGCACAGAGCTGATGCAGCAGAAACTATGAAAGAATAAGATTTTACACAAAGTTTTGGTCACAAAGGCACCTGGAAAAAATGGGATACTTATTGCAATTTTTTTTTTTACAGAAGTCTATAGCCCCTCTGTAGTGACTAAAGTGATATATATATTTTCTTTATCATTTAAGATATGATATAAAAAACTTGACTGAAATAGTTCAGTCCACATGGGCTATTTTAATGGTACTATGACTTCCACTGGCAAGCCAGAATAGATAAAAAACATGATAGAAAGTGAAGAGATTTCCTCCATTTTACTGAAAAAATCAGGCCACCTGTGCTCTGACATTGTGCTTTTTAAAGGTAAAAGGTTAGTACAACATTGGCAGCTTAAGCACAGTTTCAAATATTGTTTAGACTGAGAAAATTTAACTTTATATGGGAAAAAGGAGGTAACACTTCCTACCCACTCTTCAGAGCAACCCAATGATAGTCAAAGCAATTGTTGCAGGATGTTCTCATCATGTCGTATTAAAATATCAAGTTCAAGATATTTAGTTTGGTTTTGCTTTGTTTTTTCTTTGTTTTGGGTTTTTTCAGTTGTTTTGTTTTGTTTTGTTTTGTGGTGTTTTTTTTGGTTTGGTTTTTTTTTTTGGTTGGTTGGTTGGTTTTCGTTTGGGCTTTTTTGCCTGTAATAGTCTACCATCTTGCAAGCTCTTGATTATCATGTGGGTTGGGGTTTTTTTCATATTTCACAGTGTATTTTGCTTATTAGTGATTATTTTTTCTTGTTCTGCTGTTAAGTATAATGCTTCTACAAAAAAAGAGACCTTCTCAGTTTATTAATCAGGAGATACATATATTGGAGTATATTGGAGCAGGGAATAAGAACTGTGGTCACTTTTGTTCCACTGGATTTTTGTTGGTAATGCAAAGGTGTCCAGACTGTATGTATTTCAACAAATTACGGTGACTGAACTGAATATTGAATTTTGAACAAAATACAAGATTAGGATTTTGGCAGGTGCTTCAAAAATAACCCAAATCTTAATATATATAACACAAGCAACTTGCTAATTATGTTTTCTTATAAATTGCTACATATCAAAACATACACTGTTACAATATTTTAGGTAAAAAATAGCTAAGCAGCTTTTTGGTGTTTCAAGTTTTTACTTTTAGCTAAGGTTTCCATGGAACATAAAACTCTTCATGTAAATGGTCATCTATACAAAAATGATTTCTTGGTTAGCAAAATAAGTGTCAACTCATCCACAGCAGTACTATTGTCTCTTGCAAAATATATTGTTCGCCCCAGGAAATCAAACAGCATATTTCTATCAAATGAAAATATAATGCAGTATAAATTATAGGTCCATTTAGAGACTGTGATATCTATTTTTATTCCATCTTTATAGCAATTGCAACAGGAAATGTTTAGGAAGGCATCACAAACAGTGATACAAGTCTCAGTGCTGATATGACCATTACTAAATACAAACAGAACGTTATACTGTAGCAAGTTCTACCTTTGCATGCTCCTATTTCCCCTTTCTCTTTATTATTACCATCTTCACTGTTCTTTTTTTTCTCTCAAAGGAAGGATGACATTCAAAAGCATGACTATACTAGCACAGAATTAATGTTTATCTCAGCTGTATCTTGGCTCCAACAATATCCAGTAGCAAACATATTTGGACCCTGAGGTGGTTTGTTCTTTAGGAGTCCCTATGTTTTTTCTCTCTGATTTACTTATCTAATCATCTTCTGAAGCTGTGTAACCTTTTCCAACCTATGACTTCATAAAGAGGGAGTTCCCCAGCTGAAGTCTTTTTCAGACAAATAAAAAGCACAAAAAAACAACCAACCAAAAAAACCCACAAAAAACCCCAAACAGACAAAAAAACCCCAACCCAAAACAGAAAAACCCAACAAACCTTTTTTTTTTTTTTTTTTTATTCACCCTTGTAGCAGGTTATTTTGCTTGACATCTCGTGTTCTACATACAAGACATGTAGTTTGCTTCATTACGTCTACACTAGTTCTTATCCCTTTATAGAAAAAACAAAAAGAGACTTAAACGAGGGAAATTTGGACACAATACAGAATGAACTTTCCACTACACCATGATGGGGAAATAACAACCAGGTGTCTTCCCTCACCAGGCTTATTGACAAACGTGTTTTACTCAGAAAATACTGCTTAAGAAGCACTACAAGTGTTTACTAAATTAACTTGTTCTGGTTTTGTATTTTTGACAATCACCTTTTGTAGAATAATACCACTTATTATCCAAACATGTTTGCAAAGAAAAATAAATGAATATTCATGAAAACAAAAATCCCCAAAGCTTTCCTAATTTAGGAACAGGTAATTAGCGTTTGAAAAGTTGAAGGCGACTAAGTTATTTGTCATTCATTATTCCTGGATAATCTCCATTGTTCCCTATTCCAAACTTTTTAGTCAGGCAGAAAACAGACCCAGCAAGTGACTCAGGTCCTCTGCTAAGTAATATGAATAATAAATCAATAAAAACAAATAATAAGATTTTTAATGAACAAAAGCTGCCACAGTGACACTATGCAATGGACATGATAGAATGCTCAAAAGTCTGACTTGCTACTCAGAGCAATCATATTACTTTGTGGCTAAATAATCAAATAATAAATTACTATCCAGTGGTTTGGGCTTTTTAATGAAGATTACCTGCTATGCTTCATTTTTGGCTAATTTCTTCTAATTCCCTTTTAGTCAAAACCTGGTTGACACATAATCTCTTTTAATAAATCAAATTCCTATTTTTTCTTCAGAGGCCCGTGTGTATTATTACACTTCTGAACCACCTCTCGTTTTAATTTTTGAAAATACAGGGTTTTCAGGTTTTTTTAGCTAATCATAAAGCCCTGTTTTTTAGCAATGTAGCAGAACATAACTTCCAAGAGGTTGAACATGGCAAATCACCTGTCATAACTTCATAGCCACTAGACCCCAGAGAATTAACGCCTTAAAGTCAATAACAGAGTCTTCTAATTAAAAGCACAAAGCACCATCATGACAGTGTATGGGGGAACCTTTGTAAAGAACTCTCCCATTCTCTGGTGTGATCCTGATATGGCTAATTGCACTGTGACTTGCCTTTATGTGCTTATGTAAATAGCACTGGCTTCTGAAGCAGAGCTTTCAGGCTGCTTTTGTCAGTAGGGGAGTCGTTTCCCCAAGGGCTTTTCCTTTATGAAACACCAGCTGGTGGGAGTTTTGCATTGTTAACCCTTATCGCCAGTGGCAAAGAGGGGGTGGGAAATAATCAGGGAAAAGAAAAACTGACTGATTTTTTATCTTTTTTATTTTAATAGAGCCTTGTTCCTTGTGTCCCCCTTCCCCTGACTGAAGCTTTAGGGCCCTACAGCAGACTTCATTTATCTTTTATTAGTATACATAAAGATAAGGTTCTAGCTCTGAGTCACTCTGCAGTGTGTAGTGCTTATTTGCTGGCACTCTGCAAATGCATTCAATTGAAAATTTCACATTCAAACATTACTGTTTACACTTTTACTTCTTCTTAAAGCCCGACACTTTTTCAAGCACTTTCCGTTTTCTGTTCTAATACAAAGGAAAAATTGATAAAGAGAAAGCATTTCAATAAATCCAAGGACTTCCTGCACTTCAGAAGCACAAGCAAATGCTAAGGTGGCATGAAATGTACCCTTATGAAATGTTAAGATTACTGTTAATAAGCTAGGGAAGAAAATTAAACAAAATTAATTAATTAAACAAAACAATGCCTTGGTTATTGTGAAAGTACAAAACCACTCAACTTGATTCTTTGCAAAAACAAAGATATTTCTTAAGATCTAAGTATTTGACAATTATAGAAAATAATACTTTTTTTAAAACTACTAACAAGGGATTAAGTACCGATTTCTTTTCTTCAGAATCTCATTCATCGTGTGCAAGCTCTATTTCTGCCATATTGTATTCTTCATGTACTTCAAGCCCAACGTGACAAAACCATACTATGCAGATGCCAATGTGGATACCCTCCTTACAAGGCTTTCAGTCATGCTACACCGTGAGCTATTTAAGCCACATTAGGAAACAGAAATAGATCGAATAAAGATCGTTATGATTTTAAAAAGTTAATGATTTAATGTTATTTTATTAAAGCTGGTGATGAAAATGAGAATGAAAGACAAATTTTACACATTCAGACTCCAGTGCCCAAGATGGGAAAAAATTGTTAAATTTTCCACTATAGCTTTTTTTTTTTCCCCCCGGAGAGATGTTGCCTGCATTCTGGATCGTGGTTGTATTTACATGGTCACATTCTGTAGAACTCTTCATTGTAGCACAGAAGAATCTGACTGTTCAAGTATTTTTCAAATTTTTTCACACTTTTCCTTGGTTTCCATAAACCTACTGGAGAATTAACCTCTAAAAAGTCATTTTACTAGAAAAAGAGAAAAGGTAGCAAAATTAATTCCTGGTGAACAGTGCCAACTGTTTGCATGAGGTAAACTAGCATCACTTCATCAAAATGGCATGATGCCAGCTGCACCATTTCAGTGATTGACCTAGGATTAATAGTTCCACAATAGAGCCTGCAGATATTTAGTACAGAAATATTTGCACTTACTAGTCTAATTATTCAGTGAGAGACTTTAAATGGTTTGTCAAAAAGACAAAAGTGTGTGTGTACAGTTTGTTCTCAATTTCAATAAGTAGTCTTGGGAAGTTTTGTGAAGACAATAATGGTATCTATGATCCACATGGTATCTACAGTTCTACTGTGATTTTTCTTTTTTAGCTATATTTGTTCTCCAGCTTCACTATATTTTAGTTTATAACAGGAATCTACACCCTTTGAGACTGGGAAGGACAGGTCACCTTTCTTTCATATAGCTAAGCACAACAAGAAGACTAAGTGTGACATTAATATCATACTTCCACCTAAACTATTTTTTTTTTTACAGTTCATGTCAACTTTTTGAAAATTTCAAAACTGTCTTGCTTAAGCAATAAAATTTTACATATATGTATTCATATATAAATATTTCAGTATGTAAGAGACAAGTTCCTGAGTAAGCTTTTTTCAGGACCATTACAAGAATGCAACAATGAATCAGGAGAAAACATTGTCATTTGCTATTGCTTTGTTTAATAGGGAAATAAGGGTGCATAGCTTCTCCAAACCAACTGCAAAACCTTTCAGTCCCTTTCAGAAAGCATTTCCCACATTTTATACTCTTTCTTTCTTGAACACAGTTACTGATACATGGACTAATAAATTGGTTACTTATGCCTAATCATGCAGTTGAAAACAAGAAAATGCAGTATTTATAAGTGCTTCCAAAAATATATGTATTTGTTTCTCCAGGCACTTGAGCATTCTTAGTGGAACTTCTTAAAAAAAATTATCATGGAAGTATAGATAAATAAAAAAAAATACTGGATATTCTTATTTGCTCTATAGATTTTAAATCTTTAAAATTAAGTTCTCCTACCTTTGCCCTACAACCAAAAGATTTACTTTATAAATTAAGTGCTGAACTTTTTTTTTTAAAGTCACCAGACAGCAATGCTTGAATAATGTGCTATTCCTTTAATCAATGTCTATTAATAAGGGATTTAACCTCTGCAGAATTATGTTACTGGATTTATTCAGAAAATGCATAAGCACACAAGAGTATTTCTGTTCAAGTTCAAACAGAGAACACAACATGGTAATTCCAGGGTTCATTGTGTAAGTGTAGGTTTTTTTTTTTTGGTATCATAGGCTTCAAAAATACACCTTGCACCTCATGAAACCATGATTTAGGTATGCCAAGATCTGCAATAAGATTGCCAGTTAGCAATGCTGAGTTGTTTCTGTATTCATGCAGAACAAGGAAGAAGAAGAAAAGCACACAAGAAAAGTCAAGAATGGGATGCTCATTTAGATAAGAAGAAGGAAATTTGTTACGTTTTCTATCATCATAGAATCCCTTTGTTTCTCTTAATTGTTAACATGTTCCAATAATGAAATTTAATTTAATACTAAATACTGAAAAATAGCTTGCTGACCTCTAAATGTTGAAACACCATATTTAGTAAGCTGTCAATGTGAACAGAAATTGTTGATGATATTAGAACACACTTATTAGGGCCAATTAATGATATGCTTCAAAGAAACCAAACAACTAATAGAGTACTTTCTTGAGCTTTCCTTTTTTGTGTTTCCTTTCTTTTGTGGGGAGTTATGAAGGGGAAAATACGGTAATATATTACATAAATTATGGGAGAAACAAATAATGAAAGACTTTTCAGTGGTTCATAGGATCATAGAATTTTCATGGTTGGAAAAGACCTCTAAGATCCCCTTGTCCAATTATCAACAGCCCCCTAACATCTCAAAATAAGTATATATATATATATATATATATATATATATCCCCATATCACCATGTCCACTGGAGCATGTGCTGTGGTGCCTCATCTACACAGTTTTTAAATACCTCTAGGGATCATGACTCCACCACCTCTCTGGGTAGACTGATCCAGAACCTGATTATTCCTTCAGTAAATAAATTCTTCCTATTATATAGTCTATATATTAGACTATGCTTCCCTTGGTGTGACTTGAGGACATTTCCCCTAGACCTATCATTATTTACTTGAGAGAAGAGGCCAACATCCACCTCACCACAGTCTCCTTTCAGGTAGCTGTAGAGAGCAGGGTACAGGTTGTGAGTACAGAAATTAAAATTACATTTTCATCGTTCTTTTCATAGTACGAGACAATAATCCTGTCATTGAATGAAAACTAAAGTGAAGGTGTTTGTAGAAAAAAGCTCCTAAGTCAAAGGTCTTGACATGTATTAGCTTCAGTCTTAGTGTTCAGAGACCCTGGATTAGAGAGAATAATCCTTGACATTATTTTTTAATGACATTTCTAACTAAATTATCCATTTCATTAAATATGAGGAAAAAACTACTCAGATTATTAATAACTTCAAAAATAATTGTTTAAAACATATACTTAAACAACCCTGGCCTTCTTTGCTCTAATTCACACTTCTTATCTTTCTCAAGTCTGATCTCAGCCTATTCTGAATTTTCCTTTAGGCGAATATTTGGCTCTTTCCTTTTGAACAAATGTTTGCTTTCTAATGTTGATTTAAAAATAAAAGAAAGGAGTAGAATTTGGCCCATCTGAGTTAAAATACATGCAAATATAAATAAATAGCAAAGATCAAGAGAAAACATTGTAGAATATACAGGTAAAATCGTTCTGTATTCTTTCTGATTGTCTGGTGCTAGCTGTTAACCACTCAAAACAGTCCAAATGTGTATATAGTGAAATTTAAAATTTTAGGGCCTACTTTTTAGTCATGTGTACCACTCATTCACATTTGGGACTATTTAGTAAATAATCTAGTTCTCAAAGTTGTTGCTAACTGTATCATATGTTTACATGCCTAGATTTGGGTGGAGAGACCTGGTTTTGTCACTTACACTTGAAAGCTGGATACTGATATCCATAGTGAGCCCATAACACATTACATAAAAGAATGAGAAATATCTAGTTATAAATCAATAATAATAGTGTACCAGTACACTATCATAATTGCATCAGATACTCCATTGTGTTGTAACTCAACTACCTGACACATGGCCCTCGTAGGTAGAAGTGTGTGGTGCAGATATTTACTATGAATCATTAAGCATTAAAATTATCACCTTCTGGACAAGAAGGACTAATTTAATAGAAATTAAACCATTAGACCCTGTGAATATCATCTGGACAAAGTTCTCTTGATTTGAAAGCTCCTTCTAGCACACAGAGCAATTTGGGTCATGGTAACCACTCATAAACAGGTAAGGATAATACTTCCATATATTTGTGCAGTCAGAATTACATAAATTATGGGACAATTGTTTTATGTGAGAATTATGGGAGCTTCTTTTCCTTGTCTATTTTTAAGGATGCATCAGGTGAGGATATTGGGCTGAATGTAGCCACCGTTTATATCCATAATTTTAGCTTAAACCTTTATCTACTTTTATAAACCACATCCTTACACTACGTCCTAAAAAAGCTACTGTTCTGAACTAGAGTGTAACATCTGATTCCCTAGTACTGCAGTATTTCTCTTCACAACTAGGTCTACATATACAGAAAGACTTAATTTTTTCAAACTGAGTATAAAATATTCCCAACATCCAAATTCTCTGGGAGATTAAGCACCTAATACAGTGACTATTGCTTCAGCTACTGGGAAGCAATGGGGGCAGTATCCAGTTTTCTTCAAGTCTGTTCTTCCTTGATATGAAAATTTCTGCCAGTGAGGTTTTATATAATGCTAAATTACTGATATTGTAGAACTTCACAGTGACTGAATGAGTGGAGTTTTCCTCAAATATATAATCCACAAAATATAATTAAAATGCTTACTAAATATATTTATCCTATTAACATGGCAAAAAGACTAAACAAGAAAGAATTTTTATTAACACTCTTGCTTATGGTACTCACATGTTCACTTGAGATAACACTTCTCATTTATATTTGCTCCTGGCCAAATATCAAGATAGTTCCCTTTGCAGCAAGATTTCTTTCTGGATGTGATATCTAAGCATCTGTGTCTCCCTGTGGGAACAGCTGTATGGATTCCACTACATGTCAGGATTCTTGTTAGTTATGGATTGCAACAATATACCTAGAGATCATTTGTAGATGTAGCCCTAAGTCACTTTCTCAAAGTCGTGCCAGAACTGTAGCAGAGCAAGAAATCCAATACATATTGCAATGCCCTAAATATCTATGAATATTCCATTCTTTTGTCTTCCTACTAAAGTTTTTCCCCCAAACAAGTAGTAAGATAAAAGAAAAATCCTAAGACTATTTCTCACAAAAGTTATCTAAAAACAGGGCTATTTCTAAATGTCCCTATGTAAAATTAGGGCCATGATGGTGGATGGAATTTACATGTTCAGGCTACAACCTCAATTTGTGTGATTTTCATCTCTAGAAAAGTAAATACTTCACACAAAAATATGCCTGGACTCCAAATTGTTCAATGTCTGTGGAAAGTCCTTTAGGCAGCAAGACTAAGTGCCTTGGCAGATCTGACAAGCCTTTAACTTTGCTTTTCTTTACAGCACAGTCATGTACCTCAACCTTCCATATGTAAACTGAAGCTGAATAACTAATCTTTACAAATGCTCAGTTCTTTTTATTTTTGTGAAGTATCAGTTGACTTTTAATTTAACTAATACCATTACCTTAAAATATGAATCCCCTTTCCTCTTTCCTTTGTCAGAAAGTACAGTTATGGGGTGAAATGTCATCTTTTGGACCAGTGAGTATACTAGGGGAGATGCAATGGTTGGTAATTTATAGATGTCAAGAAAAAAAAAAGCTCTTGAGTGGTGTGAAATTTTAAGTAGCTTGTTAACTCATGATTTTAGGTTCTGGGACTACTGGCAAGAAGCTGAGATGCTGTGGACTGTTGCTGGCAGGCCCCACCAAATGCTCTCCTGCTTATTTTCTTTGTCCTAAGGACAGTTTTGATACAGAAAAGGAATGACCATTTTTGACACTTTGCAATGCAGAGACTTTGCTTTTATTTTCACTTACATTGGGAAAACTAGGGAGTAGGGGGCTGTAATTGGTTTTTGCTGAACTAAAAAGGAAAATGCTTTGTGCTGAAGTTGTGTTGATTGTTGAATCATCAAATAACTGAAATATCACAAAGACAAATACTCAGGCTTTTGATTTACCTCCAATTTTCATTGCTTTTCTCTGTTTATTTTTATTGCCATCAGGAAGGAGATGCTTTACTAACTGTAGTTCAAATAATTATTTCAGTGGAGAGGTGCTACAGCAGAAATGCTGGGCAAGTCCAGTAGTGTGTTCAATACTCAATTTAGCATTTGGTGAAAGTACCAGCTATATTAATATTAATGAAAACTTTGTCTACTGTTTGACTTCTTGAGGGTTTGACCTTGTAAACTGAAGCTATTTATGTGAAGAACTCCAAGAAGTAGTTCCATTGATTGTTCTGAGTTCCAGGTGAGAATCAAAGGAATTTAATCCTGCCTACATCTGTAACTTCCCAGGGAGTTAGTCCTGTTTACATAGATCAACACTACAGTTTTAATGTCTTTTCTTTTAAAATAAATTTCAAATAAACTTCACCTTGCCTAGGTGGGTTTTTGGTGTCTGGGGGGAGAGATATTCCACAATCTGTTTAGGCCCCTGTTTCTAACCTTGACCCTCATATTGCTCATCTCTAGTTGGAATTTCCCACATTCCATCTTGTGTTCATTGCCTTTGGTCTTATCACTGTGCACATCTGAGAAGAATCTGGCTTTTTCTTCTCTAACATGTAAAAAGGTTAGATACTGGGATTAGGAAGACCTGGTACTATTAGCTAATTGAATACAACAGTAAAGTCTTAATGGCTTTTTGAAAACTCAGTGAACCCAGTTCATTTAACCCCTCTTCAGATCCCACATCTTACAGCCTCCTGACCACCTACTGATGATCTACTGGATTTGCTAATGTTTGTCACTGGTTTTCTTATACTGGGAATACAAATACAGGATTCAGTGCTCCAAATGAGGTGTCACAAGTGCTGAAAAGAAGGGAATAATCTCTTACCTCAGTCTGCAGACTAAATATATGAAGCATACATAAACCTGATCTCTCAGCACCCCTGAATGACCCTTGGATGGATGTATATGGACACATGGACTTTTCTATGTCCAGCTTGTTTAACTGTACCATTCCTTTGCTGTGCTCCAATCCTCAAAAATGACCCTGGGATCTGGGAGGCCACACTGAAAATCAAATTGCTGAAAGAATCAAAAAGGCATAGAATCCCTCAACATTTTCTTTGTCTGGTGTTGCTAGGTCCCCTGTGTCATTCAACAGTGGTTCCACATTTTCCTCAGCTTTTCTTCTGCTGACCAAGAACTGAAACATTTCTAATTACCCATGTTCCTCACTAGCTTCAACTCCAGATGATTATTGTCTTTCCCAGCATCATGCTGGCATACTCAGAAAATGTTTCTGGGTTTCATCTTTTTTTCTCTCTATTTCCACCTTCTAGGTAATCCTGTTCTATATTTCAGTTTAGTCAAGAGATATTTGTTTATGCATGCTTGCCTTCTGCCACAACTCCTGCATATCAGAATAGACCTTTGGAGTTCAAAGGGACTTTTACTTGAAGATCACCCAGAACTCTCAGGCTTCTTTGCCCTTGAGGGCAGTCTCCCATGGTACCCTGCCAAGCAGATCCACAAACAAGACAGTCTGCATCCATGAAGCCTAGGGCTGTGATTCTGGTAGCTACCTTTCTTCTTTCAGTGTCCTGAACTTTACAAATTCATGACTGCTTCAACAAAGGTTGCACTTAGCCTCCACATCCATGATAAACTAGTCCTTGTTTGTAAGGAACAAGTCCAGATGAGTTTGGCTCCTGGTTAGATCATCAGTCACCTCTATCTTGAAATTGTTATCAACACCCTCTTCTGATCTCCTAATTTGCCTCTGCCCAGAATTATAACAAGAATATTTCACAATAGTTGAAGTCTCCTAAATACCATGCTCAATGAACCTGGTATTTTCACTGATTGCTTAACAATAACCTTGTGTATTTTCATTTCTTCATTATTCACTTTGTATTCAGGCTTCACTTATCTTGATCCACTCTCTTATCCTCACCAATTAGTTTTTTACTGGCTCATCACACATTTCAAACCAAAGCTCCATGCATCCAGGTACCATCTTTGTATGAAGTGCAACTTCTGCCTTTTCTCAATATCTAGAAGTAGATACAAAAGTTTTTTTTACACTCAGGACACTGGGGGAACTGCCAACACTTTAAAGATATTTTTAAATATCTTTAGTAAAAATAAAGATATTTTTAAACATGTCTTTAGATCTTCAGCTTGCTCATTCCAAGAAACTTCAGGTTTTGTCTGCTTTTCTCATGCAAATGTTCAGCCACTCTGTGTTTCTGTTCCAAATGAGAGGATAGCAGCCAGTGATCAGCACTGGATCACTTTAATTTTATTTTTGATTAAATTATTACAGAGTGTTTCTGCAAAACATTTTTTGAGACACGTTGTGACTTTTTTTTAATAGATTCTTGCAGCCTTCTTATATATCTTAGTACCCTAAATGCTTTTTCACTAAAAGTGCATTAGTCTACTCAACTGGAATTGATTTATAGCATGCTGTGAAGACATTACAGTAAGTGAGGTGCAAACATTTGTTCCTATGACACATGGACATTTACAGAATCACCATCTCTTAGGAGAAAAAAAATCACATTTTGCCCTTCATACTACAGCCCTAAGAAACATGATGCTGCTGTACTACCTCTTATTATTGTAATTACATAAACAATGGACACTACAGATTTTTTTACTCAGCTTTTTGTAATGAGTTTATTGATAGCAGTTGCAAATTCTCCTAATGAAAAATGTAGTTATACTCTAGTATAATATAGTTATATACTATAGAGTAGTCTAGAACTTCCCTTTGGAGGCAATGGAACAACCAACTCAACCGTGTATCTGAAGATGCACAGCTACAGTGAGAAATCATATCCAAGGTAGCCCTTCAAACCCCAGTCTGTGCCTTCTCCACTCTGAACACACGTAGCTCTAGGACAGGTTATACTTCTCACAGCTATTGGCTTCTGGGTTACTGACTAAATCTTCAACAGTACTACCATAATTTTTGATCTCTAATATTTAGGACAGAAGATACCTGGTAAGAAATCTGTACACTCAGGACTAAGAAGCCTACCCTACCTTTTCAAGATGTCACATGAGCATCAAATGAAAACCACTAAAGAATCTGATCTAAAAGCCACTAATACATTGCTTTCCTCTAAAAAGAACCTATATAACCTAACACAGAAGACTTCATCTTCTGCCACTGAACAGTTCACTATTTTCTGCTAATACTATTTGAATCTCACATCTAAATGAAAAAAAAAATATAAAAAATGTTTTCTAACATCCATAACTGACTTTTATGTTATTGTTTCCCCAAATTCTTGTGTGGCCACTCTTCACAAAGTTTTGGGAACACTGTCTTAGGGTTGCTTTAATCACCTCTGGCCATAGAATTATTTAAAACTATTTAAACCTAGAAATCCACTGGCAAGATGTCCTCATGACTAAATTCATGATCTTCATCTGCTCTGCATTTTCTTTTCTGCATTTCAGATTTGTCTTTAATAATTTTTTAGCTCAGTGATGATATTACCTCTTCATTTTCCTGAGATGGTGATACACACCAGAGCCACAGAAAATAATAAAATAGGGGGGAAATCATATTTAAATATAGTTATTTTTTAACACTATTTTTAAAGTTGCTTGATTGCAAAAGCCTATGAACAGTAATTTTTGGAATTATTCCAGCATGCAGACAAATATATATCCACACACACACAAACATATTAGTATGCAAATCTCCTGAATTACTGTTTTTAATTTTGCCTCACATTGTGCTTTTTTTTTTGGTTTTTGTTTGTTCCTTTGTTTGTTTGTTTGTTTGTTTTTAATTGTCTTTTAATCCAAGAAACAATATGACAATAGTTATATATAGCATAGCAATAGCTTGTGGATATGGAGTTTCTCAGTCTTTCATATTTCTTAGCCAGTTCTGTGAAGGCAACTACTAATTCTTCCCTTCATAAAGCAATGAATAAATAATGGTGAACATTAAAAATGGAAAAAAAACCCTGTGGCAACTCTGGAGCCAAAATTGGCACATCTCTATTCAGGAACTATTGTTAAACAGTGCATCTATGCCAATGAGCTGTAGTTTGCCAGTCTGAAAAAAACAGTGATACTGTTGAACAACATCAAGGACCCATTGTCTTATTCCCTGCTTTTCCTCCCATTCCTTTAATGACTGAACAGTTCAAAGCAGGCCACTGCAGAACAAGCACAAATTAGCTGAAAGTTAAATAACCTGTGCCCATATAATTCTAATGCAAACAATTTATTATCTGTTCATGGGACTCCTGTAGTAATTCTCAGTCAGAGGACAAAAAGCATCACAGTTGGCTCAAAGTCATACCAGAGCAGATTTATTGATTGGTTCAGATAAAATAAGAAATTTACCTTGCCCTGCTCTCCCAAACTAATCATCTGTGTCTATGTTAGCAGTCACGGGGTTCTCCAGCTCTACTTTCTGCGCATGAGAAACATAATATAGATGGACACAATCTAGGGGAAAAAACGGAGTGCTTGGAAATTATAGTTAGTGTTAACAGACAAGTTCTGAATTTAAAGTATTATTATTGTTACATTATTAGGGTTCATATTTGTTATTTGTTTGGGTTAAGAAGACAATAGATTAAGACTTAAATGATTTATTTGCACTGGGATTCACTATGAACACAATGATTTCTAAAATTGTATTTATTTTTATAGTCCTGAGGGTATCCTTTTATGTATCAAAGAGGGCCTCGTAGAACTAATTTGCAAAAAAACACGTAAAATCTTACAATGTCTGGGTGGTGTTCATTCAAAAGTTCCAAGAAGATGAAATATAACACTATGGACACATTGATAAATGTTTGAAGTTGCATTTACTCTTGTCTCAGTTCCAGAAGAACAGAAATAAACCAAGCATTCAATAATTAAATTACTATTTTTCAAAAAATCTCCATTTAGGAGAACCTAGGAAACTACAGACTAGACTTTGACATCCATACTGCAACGCTAAAAAAACCCAGAAATTAGGAGGCACAGGTAAATTATATATTGGGGAAGACTGAATGTGGCTTTTTAAGAAAGAATGTTGATAGATATAACATGAGGTTTACTCATTCTCGAACAGGACAAAAGATACAGCAGGATTAATTTGCATAAACATGGTCATCTGGTGTCATTTTGAATGTGGTGAGACATCCTGCTTAGGCTCTGGCTGCTACTTCTAAGCTTTTTAAATTCTTACATCATACCTGTGAGCCCTGCTAACCCTATACAGTTGTCTTGGGTACCCTTGGGCATCTCTATTGGCCTTGGTTACACTTATGCAACTGCATCCAGCCTTTACTGTTCAGGAGAACTTGAAGTGCAACAAGACAATCATTCAATACAAGCTTTGGAAGACAGGGTAGCACAATCCATTCACTCAAAACATCCTTTAGCCTTATTGGCACCACATGGCCCCCATATAATTTTTAAACTGAGCAACCCAGTGGTTTTTAAGAGACATTTTTGAGGATTGGTTAGTGTCATTGTACCTGCCTGCATCTCTGGGATTGTTACGGTGACACAAGGTAAAGCAGGGATGATTTAGAATAGGAGGAGCATAAAAGTCACAAAAACTGTGAATGTTATTTGGTCTACCTGATGGCCAAGCAAAGAAGCCTATGAATGTTATTTTTACAGATATGGAGACTGATGATCGAAGAGTTGATTGCAAATCTTCTTTTGAAAGCTGTATTCATTCTAGCTTTTGGAATTGGGACATTAAGAATATTGTGTACACCATATTTTAGAGAAGATGAAAACAATATATTTATATGACAAAAAGGTGAAGAATACTTATAGACTGTTAGCCCTTTAAATACAACACTATGTCACATCTCAAAAGTGTTAGACACACCACTGAATCATTTCACAACTGCAGTTCATCAATGAGCTTTCAGACAGATCTTCACACCTTAACACCACCCTGTTTTCTTAGCTTAAAATGTTGAAAACTGATAACTCATATTAAATAAAATTAAAATCTAGCATTTTTTTTTCCTCAGAGAAACAACTAGGAGTTACTAATTGGTTATTTCATAAACAGGTCTCAAGCATATACATGTGCCCGTGTGTTAGTGACAATCTTTAATTATACCTGTCCTTTTTATTTGGTCAAAGTAAAAAGAAGATTAAATACAAAGGAGACCAAGGACTTTATTTTCCAGTCATATATGACATACAGTCATTTGCAACTGTGCAAGGTTAAAGGAGCTTCTGTTGAGTTTTAAATTAACTTTGCATTCATCTTGCTTTTGTGTACGTGAATACAAAAGGGACTTAGGTCTCAGCAGGCTGTGTTTTTCTTCTCCCTTCTGCTGTTCTAATTTCTTTTTCCTTTTTTTTTTTTTTTTTTTTTCTTACTGGAGCAAGTCTGCTAGTAATGACAATAATCCCATATGCAAGCTAATGGAACAATTTGGGGGATAATTTCTTCAGGTGTGGAGTGCCTGACCTCAAGAGCCTGACAGATATTGCTGCAGCATTATTAGCAGTCACTCAGGCCTCCAGGTGGAATTCAGAAGGGAGGAATGGCCATGCATTTCAATCTGTGCAGTTAACCTACTTAGATTAGAATCTATTATTTATGGTGATTATCAGACACTGCAGCTCTTGTAAATGGCAGTAGGTCAGTGCTTTGATAATAATTAAGGTATTCATTATATGATAGAAATGGAGGTCAGCTTCACTTCCCTCTTTTGAAACAGAATTGAACATAAGAAATTGAAAGACTGAAAAAATTATTGCCAGAAAGAAGTGACACAGATTTTTTCTGTCCACTTTATTCTGAAGCTGTGTTTTCACAGCCTTCCATACTCTACGTAGCAGTAAAACTAAAAGCTCCCTAATGACTTAAGGAGTTTGTTAGAAAACCATTAGTGAAGTTTTGTGAATTTTTTTACTACTGTACTCCAGGATGAGAGAGACAATGCCTACAGGAGTTTGAAATATTGGAGAAAATTGTACATGCAAAACACATAAACTTTCTACAGTTTGCTGTGGGTTTTTTTATTGCATTGCATAAAAAAGACCCCTGTTGTTTGAGCATAAACACTACTTTATTCTTTAGTAATGCAACTTAAATGTCATGGATGGCTTACAAAGCTTGCGTTTATAAAATTTATTAGACAGAGATATGCTAAATGACTCCCAGGGGATTTAGATATTGCTGAACATCAGAAAACCAATGAAGCATAAGTAGGACTAACATATTTCCTGCTATTTGCTCACTGAACTAAATCAGTCTGAAGATGTACAATATTTAGAGATTAAAGAAGGGGAAATGTTTGCTTTTTACTGAATAAAATGTCTATTATAAATTAGATTTTTTATTAAAGTTATTAGGAAGCTGTCAGGTTTTAATGGAATTAATTTTAGCTAGTGCCAGTGTCCATCCATCATAATATTTAGCCACCCAAAGGTACTACAGCATGTTGGTCAGACAATTATCAAAACCTACCAGTAAATTAACAGTATCTAACATTAATACATATTAATGTTATGGACGAATAAGAAAAGTAAGGAAAAGTCATATCATGCACCAGATAACATTCTTCCTAAACTGCTGGTGGTATGGAAGAGTGGAAAATATACACCAAGTAGCCCACAGAAATGGACTGGAGATTGAGTAGTGAAGAATGGGGGATGGATAAAACAGTAGTTAGCTACCCACAAAAGTGTCTCATACCTACCCCCGGAAAGGTGAAACTCTTACTCACCAAGGTCCTCTGACACTGTTAAATTATTCCAGTTTTAGAAAACTGTTCCTTTCATGAAATGTAACATAGTCTTGCCCATATGTGTTGCATGCCAATGTCCTTTAAAGACCAGATGTAGGCCTTTGGTTGGTGCCTGGGTATGAAACCTATTCTATGCAAAGGCATGGATATTCTGACTGCAAAGCGACCTTCAAATACATTTTTAAAAGATTTAATTAAAAAAATATCCTAGAAATTAATAAAAATATATATATTCTATTTAATTTTTTTCTAGGACTTTGAAAATTCTTTTGGATAAAAATCCTGTCTTGATGCCATTCTAAATCTCAGAAAGCAGGCAGAGAGGCAGGAAGGAAGGAAAGAAAGGAAAAGTGAGTTTCACCATTATAAACCTTAATTAAAATAGAGTCACAGAAATGTTTTAATAATATAAACAATGAAATATCTTTGTAGAGGTCAGAGTTTCCAATGTGTTTTTAATAATTTATCAACCTGATGTTGTGATTGTGTTTTCCAGTAATGGCATGTGACTTCTAAATAAATTCTCTACCTATTCTGATTTGACTTTACCAGAAAATGCTAATTCATTGTGAAAGTAGCATCAGACTCTGAGAATGACTAAAACAAATACTTTGCATGGTGAATGAGAAGACAAGTGTTAATGATACTCTCAAGTTTAAATGTAGTCACCAGAAAACTGTGTATTGTCTTAGATAACCATTCATTTTAAATGGAGTTGCTATCAATTTTCTTTTTTAAACAAATAATATTTTAGAAAAGCAAGCTAAAAAAGTAGCCCATCACAGAAAGTGTATTGTTAATACCATCATGGGCAGGTTTCTTTATCCCTTCCCTGACAGATTCTTGTTTGGATCATTACTCAACAAACATTCAATACCAGTCTTTCACTTGTTCATAGTTAGATGAAAATTTATTAGAAGGAATCTAACTTTAAATAGTTAGATTGAAAAATCAGTTATTTGATTCTGAAAGCCATCAACACTTCGTAGGTAATAAACAGAAGGGAGGGGAATGGTCTACTGTATTTCTTTCCTCAAACTTTCTGTCCCACATTGCATTCTATTTCACTTTTACTGTTTTTTTGGTTTTTTTAACTAGCTTAGTTTCTTAAAGGAATAGTCAGAAGAGAGGGCAAAATATTATGAAGCTTACATACTGATTTTATATTTATTAGTCTTGCTTGACTTTGGCTAGAGTATCTCCAAATTTTCCAAATAGTCTTCAATTATTTCCAAGCTTTTCAGGTAGCACAAACGCTAGGGACTAATTAAAGAGGAAAATATATTCTAAAGGAGAACTTATAAAGGTTATTGTCAGACATCTGTCCCTGTACTGTATGCTTCCTTGTCACCAATATTTACACAGTGTTCAGAGGAGCAAGTAGAAGGTTTTGTTTCAGTTGATCCCTGAAGACCCACTGTGCTTGTTTACTATGTAAAAAAACTCAATTACAACTTTTATTGGGGTTTTGGAGGTTTTTTTGGATAGCACCACAGTTCTCACCTGGAAATTAGGATACGGGACTAAATATGCCTCTCAATTTCACCAGTCTTTGGGGTTCATGTAAAAGAACCTGAATTAATTTGTAAGCCTTCAAAAATTCAGTAGGATTCAGATCCCAGTTTTTGTTTGTTGTGAAACTGAGAAGGTTGGCACAGACCTCTGGAGATCATCTAGTCAGCCCCCTGCTGAAATAGGTCAGCTTGGGAAGGTTTCTCAGAGCATGTCCAGTCATGTTCTGAACATCACCCTGAATGCTTACTCCACAAACTGCCTGGGAAAACTGACCCAATGTTTAGTCTCTCTTACGATAAAATGATATTTTGTCTGTTAAACAGAATTTCCTGTATTTCATTTTCTGCCCATTGCCTCTTGTCCTATTACTGCAACTCGCCAAAATAGAGTCTGTCTCTAACTTTACTCCCTCCCATTAGACATTTATACATAAGATCTCTGCTGAGCGTTTTCTTTACCAATCTGAAGTCACAATTCTCTCAGCCTCTCCATGGAGATCAGATTCTCTCATCCCTAGTTGATCTTTAGAACCCTTTGCTGAACTTCCTCTAGTGTGTCCATGTCTCTTTTGTAGATGGGAGCCCAGCACTGGACACACCACCCCAGCACTCATCAGAGCTGAATCAAGAAGAATGCCCATCCTTGACATGTTGGTAATGCTCCATCTAACAGAACCCTGCAGGCTGATCACCTTGTTTTGTTATTTTCTTTGAACTCCTTTCCTAAGCTGTTCTCAGTGTATTGCCCAGGCACTTTCCCATTCTATTACTTCGTTTCACTGCATTTACCTCCTTTCTCAATTGTCTTTCTACCGCACCAGTCCTCCTGCTTTTTGGTTTCTATGAAGTGCAACACGGAACATGTAGTGCAAGGAGAGATGGGCAAAGTATATTTTTCTGTTGATTCTGCCTCAGGCATTGCATAAAAGACAACACAGTGTTACTCCATCAGAATTCTCTTCCTTCTGCTTTGCCCGGGCTAGAACCTGGAAAGAGGTTCACATGGAACTGTATATAGCAGCCCAGCACAGTGCCTACAGAAGAATTCCCTGCCAAGTTCAGTCTATCTCACATCCAAGTTTAAGGGTGTGGGAGTCATTACACTTTTACATTTATGCCAAAATGAATCAGTCAGTTAGTCACATTTTATATAGAGTTGAATTCAAGTAAATCTTCCCAAAGTCATCAGAACAGTGTTGTTTGCAACTACCAGTAGGCAATGTTCATGAGTCATGTTGTAAATGTTCTGAAATAAGCTAAAAATTGTGAGATTTAAAAATAGTGCACATAGAGATTTATTTAGTTTCAGTTTTTTTTTATTTTCCTTACTATTCCAAAACCTTCTTTTTCCTATTTTTAAAATTTACCTCTAACTAGAAACAGACTATTTTTGTTTTTAAATTATAGACTGTTTTATTCAAGTAACTGTAGTGTCCAGTCTTTCAAAAGAACTTTGAATAGCATGAGGTTTGGCAATATTGCTGCAAATCTTCACTCTTTTGGGTACCCTGACAGGCTGAAAGCAACCATAAAACCAATACTTATTAAATCTCTACTGGTCCATATTTCTCTTATTGTATTGTCTCTTTGAACTATTTTGCTATCCTAAACTTTGACCATGTTACCAGAATATGGCATGCATTTTTCTGTCCACCCAAACCTGATCCAAAATTAATAAAAGGAATGAAAAGCACTCAGTTTTGTTAACCAGCCAGGCTAGGAGCAGAGCAACATTTCAGAAGTATTCAGAAGTTGCTTCATTTGATATTCTTACAGGAACTCCATAGGAAAGTATGAACCTTTAGTGGATATGACTATATCTGTAGAATGAGTGATTTGTTGGTGACCTGACTGCACCAGTGTTCCAAAAATTAACTTACCACCTAATGGTCATCTGCTTTATTGAGAATTAGGTACCCAAATATTTATTTATTTTTTATATTTAGTTCTACATATTCTGCCTCTATGTTTGTATCTGCACTGGTGAAGTACAGACTCTCAACTAAAATTATAATTTTTAAGATAGCTCTTGTTGAAATTACCATGACATTGTCCTGCTGCTAGTAATGATGACCCCAGTGGTTTCAAGGCATATAAATCCCAGATGCCTGGAAAAGCTAAAAAAAAAGACTTAATTTCAAAAACTCTGGAAAATAATTGTTCTGTATATTTTCAAAACAATATGAACTCTGATCATGTTTTCCTGGATCCTAGGGCTTGCATTAAACAATGAAAAGGGAAAAACGTGAGTAAAACAACACTCCTACCCAAACAAAACAGAAAGGGAATGGTTTTTGTCACTTGGCAAATTGAACATTGAAATGTGGTCACTGGGTCAAGTCAGCTCTTGAGAAAAATCAATAACATTTACTTCCCAGGGTTTTCTCTTCTTTATTAGGCCCTAGTCTCCAATGGCAGCCAAAATCCAAGTCTGTGCTGGCTCTTCACTATGAGGAACACTCAGATACAAAAGAAAATGTTGACATTTCTTCCGTTTAACCTGAGAAATCATCATTCAAACTGTGTAGTCAGACAACAAAAATCAGAGTACAACCAGTGAAAGCTTTAGACAGTGCATGATCTCACCTAAACAATTAAAAGGAAAAAGTCTCCTGTCTTTTTTTTCCCACTCTAAAGTGAATATCCTACAAATTTTCTATGAAATTATCCTGTAGCTGTTTTATTAAGACTTTGAGTTTTGCATAGAATTATATTGTCCTTTTATGTCTTGCCAATCAAAAACTGCTTTGAAAATCCTAAAATAGGACATTCAGTAAACCAGATAATATCCAAGATACAAGAAAATACTATGCTATGTGCTGAGTTTAAAGTATTATGAGGAATCTATGTGTGCTTAGGTTCTCCTTGTAGTAATTTATATATAAAGCATAGTGTTAATCCCAAGATTTAGAAAAATCATTCTAAAGCTACCTGGAGCTAGATGTTGGGAGTGGTTACTTCCCTATGCAGAAAGTTAAAGGAAATATCTTCTGAGCAAGCTATTTGAACATTAAAGATGTACATACTTACTAAAAATTGTTGTAATATATGTTTATGCCTCCATTCCATCTGTCACTATGGAGGTAAAAAAAAGTAGAAGGGAAGAAAACCAGCAATCCAGCCTATAAAACATTAGTCATCATCTCTGAAATGGTACATGAGAAACAATAATTTACAGTGGTTTAAAATATCAGGAGAAAGTGAGGTGACATGCTATGAGCCAGATTCTCTTTCCTGGTTGTTATCAAGCCTAGTTTGTGATTTGCTCTGCTGGAACAATTCCATAATATATTCACAGCAGAACATTTTTTGACTCAAACATATTCCACATTCTCTCTTTCTCAAGGTTTATACATCTGTAATAATCATGTTAAAATGCCATTATTAAAGGCTCCTAGATTAAGTTCAAAAATTTAAAGTAGACCAGAAAAATGTAATGCATAACTGAGTTGAACTAAGGGACACGTCACTATTTCTTAATTTTCAAAATCACCACTTATACAGCTGTGATATCACAGAACAGCCTGAGTTATTCACAGGAGGCAGAGAGTGCAGTTTTTTGAAAACAGGACACTTCTCCAGCATCCTATATGCCCTAGTGTGCACAGACAAAATTTAACAGTATGCATAATATTCTTATAAAAAATTAATTTCCTACAATATCTTAGGTAGAATATCTAAAAAACCAGTATATATTAAAAGCATATTAATTGATTATGCCAGTATTCTCAGATACTACTTGGACTTGGAGTTATATATCATTATATTTTTTTATTATTTCCATGATGACCTTTTAAAATAACTTGTATGTATTTCTTTCTGATGTATTCACAAATACCTTTGTTTATAGTGTGGAAAGCAGAAGTGTTGGACGTGTAGTGCTTATGATCCAAAGCTGTGTTCAAATCAATTTTCCTGTACTGCTAACTATGGAGATCAGTTTTGTTTATAAAAATGAAGACCTTGAATAAGGGAAGGGTCAGGTAGGCACATTCCAGAAACTGTCACTAAAGGAGTCATTTCTCTTTGGACTGATCCAGAGTGAGGATAGAAGCCTCAGAACATCCTGGGGAAAACAAATCCTTTAGTCTGCAGAGTTTCATTTTTATTAGAAAGAACATTGAATCTGTGGAACAAAAAAGAAAAAAGGACAAGAAAAATAACGCCTCTGTATTTTCATAGTGAGGCCTAAATGTTTCTAATGTAAAATAAAACTAATGTTTTTTAATTAAATTAAAATAATAAATAATATATTTAATATATTTATTTAATATATTTATATTTATTTTTTTAAAACAGGAAAACAAGAAAAATATATTTAATAAAAAATAAAATAATAAAACTACAAAGAAGAACTCATAATCTCATTTTGTGATTATAATTTTGGGGGACAAGTAGGAAAGGCATGACAGCAATGCCCAATTTTTGAGTTATTTATTTGGCAATAACGAGATAAAAGGCCAAAATGTCCTTTAGGAAAGACATAAAGAAAGTAGTGTGTTTTCAGTATAAGAGAATGAAATTTAATGGTATGAATAGGGTCAAACTGGTGCAGGTTTTTCATATACACAGATAAGATACAGTCAGGGAGTTTTCTTTGCATTTAAAAAAACACTGCAGAGTAAAAATAAATTATTTTATTTGGGAATCCTTTATTGATTTCATAACAAGTAAACCATGCATAAAAATCTACTACAGCAACACTGAAAGTGATCTTCACAAAATAGTTTTATTCAAGAGCAAGACCATAATTCAGAAGGTCAAGGATGAATGTTAAGATTTCATTGGCACATGAAAAAATAAATATATCTCTCACCGAGTATGTTTAATTATTTGTAGCTTTATTGAGTGTTTATTTTGGTTGTATGAGCTGTTCTTGTTGCCAGAGGCTGTGCTGTGAAGATGTCTCTTCAGCTGCTAAGACAAATGTCACTTTCAAACTTAGGCAGATATTACTTATGTCTGTGGAAAAGTAGTTAACATTGCATTTTCTCATAGGAAAAAAAAAGAGAAAACAGCTTGTTAAAATCTTTTCTGGACTCGGTTAAATTTCCTCCATTCCTTTAAGATGTTTATACCATGTCATTTTAACCCATTTTCTCATTGGTTGCAGTCATTTGGGTAAGAGATTCAAAAGTTTCTTTAAGTGTCAGTAGACATCTGTGGGCAACTGTTCACCTTACCACTCCTGGATACCCAGAGAAGATTACACAAATACAATTAATGGAGTCTTGGCCTCAAGTATTTTTTGTTTTAGAATATAAACCTTAAATTTATACATACCCTATTTATATACAGTGTCCATGAAGAGACCTGAGGAAGGATATCTCATCTCTCATTTAGAGTCTAATGAGATACATACTATACTTTTATTAATAATACTGCAACTATCTGTAACAAATGTAAAAACATTTGAATTAGTAATTTCAACATTCTCATAATATCTTTTGTTTTCTTAGTCTATTGCTCTTGTGCAACTAATTTAGTGTTAACTTCTTTTGGTCAAGAGATTTGTTACATATTCTCATGTAGGTTTCATCCATAGATTCCTATAGTACGCTTTTAATATTTTGGAGGTATGCAATGTTGTCTCAGGATAATACTCTAGGGAGAAGGAAATTGCACTTGCATTTCTGTTCTACAGCGAGGCTCTATGACAACAGCTTGGATGTTCAGGGAACTGACACATCCAATAGAAGAAATCTTGGTTTCTGATAGTATGTGGGAAGAACTAAGTTGCCTAACAAGGAGATTGAAAGGAGGAGCTATATGAAGGGAATTGGAAGAGTAATAGCTATAGACATTGTATTCCAAAAAGCAGATGACTGAGAAGAGTAGGTCAAAGGTGGTGGTCAATATTTGTAAAGAGACTTGGAGACAAACCAGAAGAATTAGAAGTGAGTGGCAAATGTATGAACAGGCAGAAGTTTATTTGAGTATCACAAGTGATCTATGACCAAAAAAATCAATTTGCACTCAGGAAAATATGTACCTTAATTCATATGTAGTCTTAGGTTTCTTTTTCTTTGTGAGATCACATAAAGTGTTATTGTCAGATAGATGGATTCATGTTTCCATGGAAGACACTATCTCAAGAGTATTTGGAGGGTAGCATGTCATTCCTTATTAAAAAAGACATTTCACTATTATGAGAAGCATGTTTTTCTTATAAGGTCTCTGGGAGATTTTAACAAGTGTCAGCTAAAATGCAATAAAACCAGGGATCATAAAAGGAAATATATCTGACAGATAATGTACCTTGTAGATCAGCAAATATGGAGTTGCCATTGCATGTAACAGGTCGCAGTCTACATGCAAGGCTAGCAGAACGAGCATCAAGACCTGTCAGGCTTTGTTGGGACTTTTCTTGGCCTGTCTGGAAATTTGTTTTAGCTTAAGCAGCAATTATCTAATGATCAGATAACAGTTACTTACCCTATTTTACCTTCTCCTTTCCTAGAACGGTGCAGTGTAAGAATTTTTATTATATGCAGGTATACTTCTAGCAAATAGTAATAGCAAGCAGTCTTTCTGTGCAGAGTGAACTGTATATGACCTTAGATTAAAATGCAGTTGTGGGGGTGGGCTGAGGAGGAAAGCTGTGGGTGTCAAAGTGTGATGTCAAAGCATCGAAGCACAGGTACAGATTGATGCTGGAGGGCCAAGGTTGTAAACGATTCCCCAGCAGTCAATTACTGGTCGTCAGAAGCATGAACCCAGTAGAGGTAGCTTTAGAGATAACAAAGAGAACAAAGTACAAATATACAATATGTTTATAGAACATCTTGCAAAGTAAAGTTGGGTTTAAAATGAATTCACAGACAAATAAAAAAAGAGCAAGGGGGAGAGCAATTCAGCTGACAGTGAGGAAAGTGACTCCGCATAGGTCCTAGAAAGAAGGAAACCAACATCAGCACCAAACTTATCCAAGCAAATATGCTGCTAACTAAACATGTGGCCTTACCCCTGACTTAAGCCATTGGCATTACAAGAGTGAAAGTAACACCAAAGAAATGGGTAGACACTTCAAAGTGTATGTATGCATTATTTTAACTATATAAAACAGAATATACAATACTATAATAACTTAGTGTCATTGCAGCTGGACTGATAATAATTCTTTGATTAGACTTATCATTTGAATTAGATTAACAATAAATTATTAGCTTTGTATAGATGTTGTGTTTTATTGCCCATAACAACATTTAGAGTACAACAAACTGATGGGAATAGAATAAATTCTGTAACTTAAGTACAACAAATTGATAGCAAATACCAATAATAATCACTATGAGCCTTCAGCTTTGTAAAAATGTAAATGCCAGACAGCTCACAGTATTACTCATTTGGGGGAAAAATAATCTTATCTCTTATCATTTTAGGTATAACTCAAGTGTTTGTTGATTTTATAACTGTGAATCCTTCACTTAGTCATTACTTGAATGCATTGGCTCTATCCAGAAAAAAAAATAAACAGATATTTTCTATCAGCGTTTAGGACAATATTGTTCTCAATTTATTTTTACAATTAAAACTTCCTAGAACATGTCTATAGTACTAAGAAAACACATTCCAATGGCCCTCAGCAAAGAGGACCTTTTACATAGGTGGACAATTTAATTTATGAGCAAGAAGCAGACAAGTCTTTTTCACTTTCTATGCTCTGGTAGTGACACTGTACTTTTGCCAAAAGTTATGCAATCAAGTATGACATAGAGATTTATAAAATAACAAATATCTAGATAAAGTGAATAAGTGCTTATTCACTTATTTGCTATTTCTCAAAATACAAAATCTAGAGACCCTCCTAAAATTTCATGTTTTAATGTTTAATTACACTGTGGTACTCATTATATTCATAACTTTGAACTGAACTATAAAATTTTACTTTAGTTCTAAAAGTTATTGAATTAATTATTTGGAAATAAATCTCTCAAAATCTCAAAAATACTAAAATACCATTGTTTGTCTCATGAAAGTACTTGCAATGCACAATAACAGCAGAAACTATTGGAGTACAAATTTAAAGAGGGTGATGAAATCATTGCATATTTGCTGAGTTCTTGGTTTTTTGTGTGCAATTTATCAGATGCTATTTACCTGCTTTGTTAAATACCTCTTCCATTTAACTTTCTTTATGCTATATTGTAAAACAAGGTTTAATTTGAAAATGTCATGAGTTTTTCTGGCATTCCCCAACATATTGTGTTTTTTACACACAGATCCGAAATAGGTCTTCTATACATAATTTATTTGTTTTGCTAATTGTGGCACATAATTATTAGTAAAATTAATAGACCAAGTAGTCTCAGAAATTATTATTTTAAATATTTATTTTACATAGTCTGAGGCCTGAGTTCTGTATTATTTTTGCTTTTAAAGTTTAATAGTTTTTTCATCTGTTTCTGCAAATTAATCTATTAAGCACTAAATCTGTTCTGCGTATGTGTTGTCCAGCTTTTGAACCTGCTCACTGATGAGAACAAAGTGTGACAGATGGGTACAGATCTGAAAAATGTTCTTAGAAATTTGATAAAGTTAAGTAACTCTATTGGTATCTCCAAAGAAGAAATTGCTCTGTGAACGCACTCACTATTATTGAGAATTTACAAGGCAGCAAGAGGTACTCAGAACTTTGATCAGAGTTCCTGCTAATAAATAAATAAATAAATAAATAAATACTAAATAAATCCTAAATAAATAAATACTGGAGAACCCAGCCATGCAGTATGAATTTATAGAAAGTCAGGCTTTATCAATTCCACTGTTTCCAGAAGGTCTTTTCCTTTCTCCAGCTGAGTCACCCAAACCTGGGTTGTCAGTTTTCTACCATTTCCTGCTCATCAGTCATCCAGGGAACAGGTTCAATTTCTCATGGGGTCTTCTGGTGTTTCCCCTACATACACACACTTAATAAATTCAGAATTGCAAACCTAGTAAAACTTTGTTCAGTCACTGAAGAAGTAAGCAAGGAAATAATTAACGAGAAATATTTTATTCTGACTTTCTGAAAAACTAAGGAAAACAGCACATTGCACCAACGCTACACAGTTTTGTTGGGAAGTGTATGAGTTCTTACTATCCCAAATATTTTAGAGTCTCATGGGATTTTTAGCCATTTTGCAAAGTTATTTTCTTTATTTTCTTTCTAATTTTACATCATTTTAACAGTATAGGGCAAATATAACTCATACCATCCTGTATATCCACGTTCATTCAAGTTGTTCAGATACCTGCTTCTAGAAATATTGGATTATTTTCTGAACAGTACACTAGGAAAAACCTTTTCATAGTTGCATGCTATATTTTTGTTTATTTTTGAAAGAAAACATGTTTCTCCCAAGTTAAGCCCGTGGAACATCTGCTGAGGCCAAATGCTTTTGCTTACACCTTGAGTACCAGTTCCTCTGATGTGATGGGAAAGCCTCAGAATTATCCATGTGATTTCCAGAGCTGTAAGTCCCTCGAGTTTAAGGATCTTCTACCAGCACATGATGAAAATCTTTCAATTTAATTAGTTATCCTATGGATATTTCTCTATAACCTCTACTCTGCTAAATCCCTCCTGACATCTACAAACAAAACCTCACTGCCTTGGAATGAACCAAAACTGATTCCCTGTGACTGATCTCACCAATAAGCTTGTTGTTAACAAAGGCCTTTAAATGTGACAGCGGGTTTGTGCCATGGGGCCTGAGGGTAAGTGCAGTTCCCAGGTCAGGGTCCTCTGCAGTGGGCAGATGCTTCAACTAGCACTGTCTGTTTAATTAATTTCAGTCTGCTTCACCTATTTAAGCTTTTCACTTGCCTGCTGTTTTCCCTATCAGTAAATATAAGTAACAGATTATAAAGAGAGAAACTCTGTAGAGAGCAGGATGAAGCCTTTATGGTAGCATTATTAATCTCTTTCTGTCATTACACTTCAAAGTTTGTATGCATCACATCATACAAATTATTTGAGTCTTCCTCATCTAGATAAGGTTTTCACATACAAGAAATATATATGTTTGTAAATATAGAATTTATGAGTATATTCCTCTCTATACACACACAGATCTTGTTATTACATAGTAGCACCTTTTAAAAACAAGTAAAAAAATATCTTCACAATGGAAATATGACACATCTTACGTACCTCTGAAAGAAAAAAATACAGTATAAAAATGAGTACTGGCACCTAGGTCTAAATCAACTCTCCTAAAACAAGTCAGTTAAAATCATCAAATTTAATCGTCATCCAATAGTTTTATTTAATAGAATTTTGTCAGGTAAACTCTATTTTAATTAGTTGTGTTTTACATATTTACCAACATTATTTATACACATGGTTCATCCCATTGGTATCACTTTTCTCTGTTTGTGAGACCAAAGCAGCTGACCTCACTCTGCAGAAATAGCTCTCCTTAGCAAGCAAGATGCTCTCCCAAAAGTCTAATACTTTTTTTCAGCTGTCGGCTATGTAAGCACTATTTTACTCTGAATTTGTCAGAGCATCAGAAGAATTCAAATTATTCAAGTGATTGAAAGAATGTGCAATAAACTACTTTGTTATTTGCATATTCAAAATAAACCTGCTGCCATATATTTCTGTGAAAGGTTCTTTAAAACTAATAAAATATCACAGTATGACAGGTACATTCATCTACAGTTGATGGATGGTGATGAGGTGACAAGAAGTAGTGAAAGAGTTAAAAATGTTGGCACTTAAATTAATCTTCAAAGTTAACTCCTCTAATTAGATGAATGGAGGATGTTTGGAATTATATTAGTGCTATTGTTTCAATCTTTCTACACCCATAAAGACAAACATAGATGCATTTATATCATTAAGGCTATCTTTTCATCCAGATGTAATGAAAATAAACAATCAAACTTTAGAATTGAGATGCTGCTCTAGGAAAAGTTTAAGACTATTTTTTCCCAAAATAGATTCCTGCAATCTAGTAAATTGGACATGAAAGCATTCCAGCTCTTCACCACTTAGATGTGAATTGTTAAAGGCTTATATTTGAATAAATATCCTCAACATTTCAGCTAGAGAAAAGTAAGCACCTTGTATTAGAGATAAAGAGTGTTGTTTCAGTCTCTCCAGACGTCGTTTCTTTAACGCAGTTTGTATGTGGCTCTTAAGTCTTCCCAGAAATTCACACAGCTGGTGCAGAATTTGGCAGCTTGCTAGCTGCATGGTACCTCTTCCTGGGAATGTCTGGCACTTCTCACTGCCTCCGGAATTGATATGAGGTACTATATAAGGTCCTGACTTTTAAAGGCCAACAGTGCCATGGCACTGAACTAGCTTGGGAGGCTGCTTGTCACCCAGAGAGCCAGGGAGGTTACTCAGCTGGTGTCCAGCTTGCACAGAAGGAAAATCTTCTTGGGCTCCTGCACTGCTCAGCCTTATCCTACAGCATACATTAGGGAGATGGCATTTGGGTTTGGCCTGGCTTTGTTTTTTTCTGAGGTCAGTGCTAGGCTGTTAGGGAGCCAAAAGAATATGTTTTGAATTCTGTATTAATTTGTCCTGTGCAATGTAAGGGTCAATCCTTACTGTATCCAGGTGCTGGGACTCAGAAAGAATTTTTCTCTCCTCACCAGAGTCATATTTAGCTCAGCCTGTAGAGGAACCTAAGGCTAAATTAAGACATAGAAAGTCATAGGACTTTAACACTAAACAAGTGTTGACAACAATGTGACATGACAGACTAACTGCTAGAACTTCAGTTATCCTGCAGATCTCAGTAGCTCCATCGTGCTGGATGGAGTACAGTACAAGAGAGAAAACCAATTCCAATTTGTATACCAGTGCCTGGATGAAGTGGTAAGATATAGGTCTCACAGAAACACTAAAATCTTAAGAATCTGTCCTCAGCACTTACAGCAAGGAATATTTGCTTTCATAATAAATGTCTATGGATGCAAAATAAGCAAACAATCCTGAGAACAAATGAGTCAAAGTAACTGAAATATACCCTCAAAATGAACACCTAACATTACACTGTCTCAGTACAAAATTAACCTCACACATTAACTGTGTGCCTTCTATACCACTTTAACCACCTAAATGATCAATGGAGCCAGATAGCCACTTCGATCCGGGCATTTTCTCTCCAGAGGAGATAAACCTCCTTTTGCTGTTTTAATCCCTCCCTACAGAAGGGAAGGAGTCTGGATGTCTAGTTTACAGCATCAGAAGCTTAACAGGTAGATAGCTGAATCTCACTGAACTGAGCCCCACTCCCAACCCGTGCACAGCTCTTCTCCCTTGGCCCTACATCGTTCAGGAGAATCTGCAGCTGTTGCATTTATTTATTCTTTCTTCATTGTTGGTGGGATCTTGGCTCCATCCAGTCTTCCAGAAGGTTTATTGAATACAGCTGAGTAAAAGTGAGAGGAGGCCAAGGAGGTTGTAAGTTCTTCTGGTATTGGACCAAAGTAAATGAGCTATCTTCTCTTCCAACAGCGATGAACTCAGAGGTATCTATCTGCATCACATCACCTTCCCACATGACTCAGGACTCAGCCTACAATCATAAAATATTCCTTATGTACAATACTTTTCTAAAATTAGTTTTATACTTTTCTCTCTTCATGATCCTCAGCTGTCAGTGTTGAAAGATCTTTTTATCTTAATCCTTCTCTGTCTGCACTTTATTTAAGAGGCAGTCTTTAAAGCCTTCGGTGTTTCTCCATGCCGCTGAATCTGGAATAAATTTTTCATGTTGGCTGTACTCATTGTTCCATTTCTCCTACTAAGAAGAATATACCTCCTCACAAAACCAACTGTTTCTTTTAATAAAATAAGAATTTATTTATACTATTTTTAAATACTCTCATTGTATAACTCCTCACTTTTTCACAATGCTGAGAGGATTAAAAACTTTACTGCATTTCTGTTAACTTATATCTCTTTTTCATCTGCTACTCCATTTAGTTACTTTCCTAAAGTTTAAAACAAAGTATTGTATTTACTTCAATTACAATTAGACAATTTTTTAGGCATAAACTCTGTCAATATCTCCATCACAGAAACAGTATTTCCTCATAATTTCTTCTGTTATATTTCCTTCCATTGTATTGGGAACTTTTTGTCAGCCAAAAATTATTAATTTTAGCAGACTCTGCTCTTTCCTGCAGTTTGACATTACAACTTGGTTCCCCACTAAGTTATTTTTTCCTTTAATTTTGTGGGATGGAGGAAAATTAAACAGTTAATGATTTATCCTTTGCCTTTAAGGATGTAATGTCAGAGTGCAGTCCTGTAATTATTTCATGGCTTTCTTTTACTCCATTTAAAACTGTGAGAGAAGGAGCTATATCCAGTGGTTAAGCAGCAGGAACTCTGTGTGAGGCACTGGGAATTCAATGCTTCTCTCTGGCATGGAATTTCTAAGTAGGCATAAGCAGCTGGAACAGCACTTATATGGATGATGAACTAATAGAGACACATTTGAAAGGTAACTATGGAGCCAAAAATAGATTGAATTGAGTCAAGCAGATTTACCCATTGTAATTATACTTCCTTATAGCATCATGAAAAAGTGTCCATGACTCATTAATATTAAATGGCATAGAATTATTTGTAAGAAATTTATTTGCTCTTTCTATAAAATCTACCTGTTCCCTATGAGACTTTTTTTTTTCACACACCCCCCCAACCCAGGAAATACATGAAATAAAGAGATAGGCATAGTTTTTATAGTGATAGTTGCTATGCATAGAAATGAATTTTTTCACCTTCTTCTCTTAATTCCTGGACAATAAAAAAAGATTTACTTCTGTTAGCAGTCTGAAGTGGTTGCTGCCAAGTAAAGCTAATTTCCTAAGTGCTTCTGTTGAGGACATTCTCTTCTCTCGACCAGAAAAGAAATCAAACCATCTTAGTATAAAAGTGTATTATTATATTTTCCTTCTCCTTGTTCTCCTCATAAAGCTTAAGAGCAAAAGGTCAGCATGGATCATTAGATCATCTCACCTCACCTCTACATTTACTGGTCAATCCTTGGATTCCTCTCAGCAGCAGTATTTACTGAATTCCATCTTGACCAATTTAGGCCATGCCTCATTCACAGTCATCTCTTTGTGCCTCATCATAGCACACAGCTCTTGAAGGGACAGTTTCTTTACCTCTCAAAGTTTTTTGGTAATTCATCCAGTTCTACAACGTTCTTTTAAAACCTGGACACTACATCTACCCCTTGTACATATACTTATCATGGGGGCAATGGGAACTCTGCAAAAGGATTCATCACACTTAATTTAGATATCCACTCCAGAGACATTTATATCTGAGAAAGTCAGTCTCCCTTTATAGACAGCTGAGAGGAACAGGCACTTTCAGGGCATGACTCACTTGGCCTATTTTAAATGCCTGTGTTAGGACAACATGAATCATATCTCATTAATGTAAAGAGTGGTTGCAGAACTTTTTCAGATTTTGGATGTTTTATATCATTACTGCCCTGTTTATACATTCCAATTGCATTATTCTTTTTTTTTTATTATTATTATTTTATTTTTTTCCACTGCCAATAATGACGGTTCTTGTTGAGTTGCTTAACTGACATGCTTCCTAAATTCTAACAGATTCACTAATTTCCAGGAAATTAGTTCCGTTTCTGAAGTTATGGCTGTGTTCCTGGCACCAAAAAGCATTCAGTTCTGATTCCTCTTTGACAGGCATTTGTTTGCACTACAATAGAAGCCCAAAGTTTCTTAAAACCCTGTTTGACTAGGTCAAAACCAAGCAGGAAGAGTTATAACTTCCATCTTGACTGGCTAACAACTTACATATGATAGGAAAGGAGAAAGCAAAAAAAACAAACAAAAAATACCACCTAATTTCTGGAGGAACATAGGCCGCAAAAAAAATTATGTTAATAGGTTCTGATGCTTTAATCACATAAAATATCTAGTAATTCACAATGTGAGCCATGTTTTTCAGACTTTATTTGTTTAATCTCTTTTTTACAAAATAATATTTTTGTAGAACAAGCCAAGGAACATACCAGCTAAGTTTATAAATATTAAAACAAATAATTTAAATTACATCTAATTTTGGGGTTTTCAGCATAATTATTCTCACAATTTTCTCACAATATAATACAAATCAATCCTAGTTCTTAAAAGACTTTGGCACATACATTCCAGTATGATGGCATCAAAAATTACATAGTTTGTCACTTTAACACTACCTGTTTTCCTTCAGTAAAATTACAAAAAGGATAAAATTGTAAGAAGACAATCAAAATTACAAGATACTTAAACAGAAAATAATTATAGCATTCAAAAGAGAAGTGACTAAAAATCTTGCAGTTAGTTGGAGGTCAATCCACATGCCATGGTAATATCTGTAAGAGAAACTAAGTAACCTATAGAAGTTAGTGAAGGTCTCTGAATGGACTTTAACTGTGGTTAAAGGACAAAAAAGGACTGATGATTGATTAGTTATTTTCCACAATGAAAGAAGTTCACTTTTGCAGTATGTCAGAAGACTAATGCTATTCAGTGTATTTATAAATACTCTACAATAATGAAAAATATTTGTTAATCATTTTGGTTTATGTAAGCAGGCTAAAGCAGAGGACTGCCTGCAATAACTGCAGGTGAATTGGGTATCCAGGCTTGACAAGTTAAAATTCTCTGTAAATGAACAAAACTTAAGAAAAAAACTAAGAAAAAATAACCTTAACTTGAACAGGGTTTTGAACATGCAGTAGATAATTTTATGGAAATGTCAGATCAGTCCTACATGATGACCGATAAAGCAAGTGGCAAGCTACTGAGGAAGGAGTAAAGAACTAAATAAGAAAAGTCATTGTGTCTCCATACGTCCACAGAGCTCTCATTGCAGGACTGACAAACAAGCATGGACTCCTGGATGGAAAGGGGGGAGATGTGTCATGCATCTGAGAAACTATAGGTGACATTGAAAGGTTTATTATTATTAATAATAAAGATCAGCTGTTGGCTCTTCTATTAAAAGAACTAAGAGCTGAAGGTCATAAGATTTTTAAAGCAAGGAGAGAAGTAGTTCATCTCAGACTACATAGTGACAATGCAAAGCTCCTTAGTGAAGAGAAGTGTGGATGCTAAAAGCTTGCATACTTTCAAAATCAGGGTGGACAAGTTAATGTAAAAGAAATATATGAAGGGTTTTACAATGACTTTGTCTTATATTATCATGAAATTATTGAGCCATCAATCACCAGAAACAGGGAAAATAGTCAGAAAATTCTTATGTGTTTATTATGTTCCTTTATTATGTTGTATAGGAACATTATTATGTTCCTGTATTTTTTCCTAAGCTTCAGAACCAGGTGCTGTGTTTGATGGAGCTTATTCTGATCCCTCAGTCCTCAGGAAACAGATATAAGACCTCAGATTTCTAAAAAAGTAATCTTTAAAACATGGCTTTTTATAATATGATCATTATCGTTGTATCATTAACTGTTTAAGAAGTGATTTAAAGAAATTATGAAAGACTAATTAGAAAAATTACCCTATGTATTTTGATAGCAAAAAGAGGAATCTACTTCTACTATATCTCATTTCACTCCGGTGATTTTTAACATGTTTAGAGCAAGTACTGTGTTGTAATCTACAGACCATAGTTCCATAAAGTCCATAACACAAGTAAATTGCAATAGTTAAAGTAGTGTACAAAAGAAATAAAAATAACAGGAAAATAAAACATAGTAGAAATCTCTGCAAAAAATTTCATGTGTAACGTAAAGGATTGCTGAAGCAGTTAACATTCTATCTGTAAAAGCATGCAAGGCCACTGTCTACATATAAAATGTGAAGCAACAAATAATTTTAATGATAATTATATATATTGAAATCGCCTGCACTAGAAATACTATCTGAATGTGTCTGTTAAATTTTGAGTAGTTTAAATAGTGAAATATTGAAGATGACATATGAAAAAAACCATGGTGCAATGTTTGATGCTGAGATCATGTGCTGCTTCTGAATGCTCAATTTGGTAGCAAAAGGTCCATATTGTATGATGAGGGTGGGTGGGTCAGTGTATGGAAATCTAGCAGAAAATTTGACAGAAATGAAAATTCAGAACAAAAATAGTCTGAAGGCAAGTATAAATAATTAGCACAGCATTCTTACCCTCTGTGAGTCTCTATTATGCATCATGATTATTTTCCTGAAGTCTTGTCAGGAGACAACATAGGCAACCTGATACCTCTGCATTTTGAGTTTGCTACCCAAAGACTTTGGAATGTTGTAATTAATTAGTGTTTTCTTTCTGTTCCAAGTAATATGAAAGGAAACCATTCCTCCACACTGTATCTACTGGAAGCTCTTCATAACTGCTACTTTAGTGTCTACAGGATCATTTTCAGTAACTTATTTGTGGCAACTCTAAATATTCTAGATGCAATTAAACATTTTAATATCTGTATTCATACTCCAACATACTTTAAGTTCTAATCTTTATTAAAATATGTAGAAATAAAAGTGCTATTTTGATTATAAATATAGAGGTCAAAGGCACACATAATATAGGGAAATCAGATAACCATCTCTCACTGACATTCAGTGACAACTGGGTGCTTAATTCTGGTTTATGTCACTTTATTAAGCCTGTACTAAGGCTAGTCATGAGGAAAAGCTTTCTAATGACACAGACAGTGAAACCCTGCCAGACAGCTGGATTAGACTGCTGACCTTTATTGTTGGCAATTACACAAACATCTGTCTCTGACCTCAGATGATCTTATATCGAGACAGTAGGATAGATCAAATAAACTTCCACTGTCCTTTCCAAGCCTATAAATTTGCAATAATATTTGTTTAATTATTTTTTTGTAACTCAAGCTTTTAAGATTTATGGGCTGGAAGAAGAAATTTACAGTGAAGAAAGTGAAGATAGCACATTGCAGGACTGACAAACAGGAATGATTTTGCAATATGAGGTATAGAAGGAAAGAATGCTGACAGTGGAATTTGTTGAGATAGGTTAATTTTCGATTGGTAGGATTATATTAGATTTTTATATGACAAATGTAAGGTGATATCTCTTCAAATACTCAGTTGTCCCATATAAAATTACTATTAAAAGAGAAAGAGAGAGAGAGAGAAAGAAGGAAGGAAGGACCACTACTTTCTGAAAAATAGGGTCACTTTAGGTCATCTGTGTTTGTTGATCACACAGTTAATTTAGAACAAAGTAGCATTATTTTCTTTGTGCAGATGGGTTCTGGCTCTTTTGCATTCCCTTACTACTGTGTCTGAGGCGAAAATAACATATTGGGATTTGGTGACTTCGGGTTGCCTGAAGTCATGCTAGTGTTATCATTTAAAATCAAAGTTTCTTCCCATGCAAAACTGGGATTTCGGTTAAGCAGTTTGTCAAAATGACTGTTCTGAATTTTAAAAGGTTACCTGGCCAGACTATTTTGCCAGTGAGAAACTAATTTATTGTCCAAAACTACATTATTAAGTTGAAATAAGAATAAGTAGTATAAAATATTCAACAAAGATTTACATATATATTTACAGATACTACACAAATGACTTTTAAAACACCTAACCAAGATAACCAAAGTACCAATGAATGACTTAAAGATTTAATTGGTTCAGGTAACTTTAATGAAAATGTGTTCTTAATGAAAAACAGTTCTCAGATATACAGGAAAATATAAGAAAAAATAATGTTTTTGTGACCAAGAAGGCCAACGGTATCCTGGGGTGCATTAAGAAGAGTGTGTCCAGCAGCTCAAGGGAGATTCTCCTCCCCCTCTACTCTGTCCTAAGGAGACCTCCTCTAGAGTACTGTGTACAGGTCTGGGCTCTCCAGTTCAAGAGAGTCAGGGATAAACTAGAGAGAGTCCAATGGAGGGCTATAAGGATGATCAGAGGACTGAAACATCTGTCTTAGAAGGAAAGGCTGGGAGACCTGGGGCTGTTGAGTATGGCGAAGAAGACTGAAAGGGGGTCTTGTCAATGTTTATAAATATCTGAAGGGTGGGTGTCAAGAAGAAGAGGTTAGTCTATTTTCAGTGGTGTCCTGTGGTAGGATGAGGGGCAACAGACATAAATGGAAACACGGGAATTTACACCTCAACATGAGGAGAAATTTCTTTATTTTGAGGGTAACAGAGAACTGGAACAGGCTTCCCAGAGAGGTTGTGGAATCATTTCCTCTAGATACTTTCAAGACTCATCTATGTCAGCTGCCCTATGTGATCCTGCTATGTCAGGGGCTTGGACTCAGTGATCCCCAGAGGTCCCTTCCAACCACTAATATTATATGCTTCTACAATTTTAAATTACATTAATAGGCTGAGAAGAAAAATTGAGACCAACGTAGTTTTAAGAATTTCAAATTTTGTGAAATACCTTACAAGATTCAGATATTTTTTGGAACTTTGCTTTTGATACAAAATCACCAATTCACCAGAGCTGAAAGGGACCTTTTAGGGATCATCTAGTCCAAACCTTCTGCAAGAGCAGGATTGCCTATAGTACACTACATGATGGCATCCAGGCATGTTTTGAATGTTTCCAGAGAAGGAGATTCCACAACCTGTTCCAGAGCTTTGTCACCCTCACAATAAAGAAGCTTTTCCTCATGTTTATATGGAACTTCCTGTGTTCTATCTTAGACCCATTGTCCCTTGTCCTGTCACTGGGCACCACTTGAAAGAGTCTGTGTCCATCCTTCTTGCACTCACCCTTTAGAGATTTATGGACATTGATAAAGTAAAACACTGAAAAAATCCTAGCTATAATAAAAGCTTCTATTGTTTCTATCCCCGTAATATTTAAACTATATTTAGATTTCATATTAACTTGTGCCAACAATAAAAAGAAAATATAATAGATATTGACATATAGTAATGATAGAAGATATTAAATTGCTTTGTGGAGTTTTGCAGTTTCAACATTTATTATTACTTAGAATGAAGCTACATTTGAAATGATGAAATATCACTCCTCAGAATCCTGGAGTTAACTCTCTTCCCATGGTTCCTAGCAGCCATTAGCACTTAAAATGATTTATACTTTTTACCTCCAAGGATTTCTTGATAGATCAGTCTGAATTTTCTTTGTTAGCCATTAATATTTTCAAAAAAACAAGCAGTGAAAAGTACTCCTGATAGTGACTTGTTGCACCCTTCAGACCTCTAAGACACAGGTTGTCATATCTGTAATAATTATATATGACTTTATAAAGTGCCTAACCTCTTGACTCTTTGTTTTCTTATTTTATGAAATAGAAACAACCTAAGTCATGTAAAGCTCCTATAAAAACCAAAGAGGGGAATTTCAGAGGTAATGCAAGACTTCAGTAGTTACTTTTCTGTAGCAGGCCTAATTAGAAATCCCTGATGAAAGGTATTATTTTTCACTTATTCTGTGTAGAGTTATTTGATTATTTAATAGTGGAGCCAATGTATTTATGGAGAAATATTCCAGAAGCACAAGCCCTTCTTGTATTATTGTGCCCAACAACAGCAGAATGAGAGGAAGTCTCTCAGACTGTAGTCATCTCCAAGAGTGAAAACCATTATAAATCACCTCTGAAGTTTTTGAGAAAGCCAAGGACGAGATGCTCTGATGACTCTCTTACTGCTTGGAACTGAGAAATTCTTGGCTCAAAATGCTGACTTTTAGCCAAGGTACTGTATAGTAGGTTTACTTTTTGGCATGTCATAATCACCTCAGAAAAAGTACAAGGTGATCATAGAGTAAAGGTTGAGGTAAAACAAGGGCAGAAAAAATAAACCCTTACACCTGGAAAAAAAATGTAGAGTTATAGCTGTAGTGAACATTTTATTCTTGGGTGAAGGAACTTTAATGTATGCCAGAAAAAAACTTTCTTCTATCAACATTACAAATTGTACTTTGTGACATACCTCAGTTTTATGCTTTGCAGCTGTCTGAGAAAGTTAAGTATGAATAAATGTAGACCCCAGGATTTGGATTAAACAGGTGTTTGTTTGCAGTGCTATACATCTGTAAGTTTTGGTTCTTTGATACCACAAAATCAGTGGACAAGAGAAATATTAACCTGTTTTGTCTATCAACAGCCACGTAACAGACACCTACTCCTACCAAGGCAGAACTCAAGCACCAAGTTCTGGACTGGCATTCAGACAGAAAGTTAGTGCTGGCTTAAAGCGAGTGAATGAAAATTATCCTATATTCAGGATGAAATAGTGTTCTTAGAAATAATTTGCAAATTGATGGAAATTGTGCTGTTTGCTGAAATAAAGACAAAAAGGTTTAAGGCTGCAAAATTGTGGATTAAATGACCTAAATATGTTTAAAAAAACAAACAAACATCATTTTAATTAATAAAGACTCTCCTATCTGACATTAGTACAGTAATGCAATCCTAGATAGTAGTATTTGAAGCTGAAATAAAAGAAACAATCTTGAGTTTATTTATTTATTTATTTTTAAATAAAGCATGATAGGAAAGGAAAGGAAAGGAGAGGAAAGGAAAGGAAAGGGAAAAGGGAAAAAGGAAAAGGAAAAAGGGAAAATGGAAAAGGAAAAAGGGAAAAAGCAAAGGGCAAAAGAGGAGAAGGAGAAAGGAGAAAGGGGAATTGGAAAGGGGAATGGGAAAGGGGAAGTGAAAGGAGAAGGTGAAGAGGAAGGAGGAGAGAAAGGGAAAGGGGAAAGGGAAGGAGAAGGGAAGGGAAGGAAACTTGCATCTAGAGATAACCGCACAGGTTTTCTCTCCTCACCTTTCTCAGCATGTCTGGTGTGCACACAAATGTAGTCAGCTGGTTTACATTTGAGAAGAGTCTCTGTTGGCTTGGATGGAAGAAGCTGCATTCTGGCAGATATTTAAAAGAAATGGCAGTATTTTCTTTGAGCATATGCACAAAAGTGTTGTCAAACATAAAGAGAAAGGCAGGGACTACGAAATTCATTGTTAGTGTTGCCCACCCCCCAATGCAACAGGAGAACTGTGAGGTAATTGATCCTTTGGTGGTAATTACCACCCTTTGAAATATAAGAGGCACTGCAGCTTGTCTCCTTTGCTTAGCCCATCACAGAAGTCTTGAGTTGCTTGCTGGTTTCCATGACATAGCTGAGTGAATTTTTTTCTCCACTATTTGCCTCAAATTAGTGCGCAGCTTCGCTAGGAAGGCTCATGGGAATAGAGTTAACAGCAACACTGCGCCTCAGAGACTGGAGGAAATGAATAACAGTAGGATTTCTTGTCAGGTCTTCTCTGTGGATGTTGAAATGAAATAAAGCCATAGAAGAAAGAGCACTCTTAAGCATACTTTAAGTATGAAGAGCAATTAACAAATACCAAACTTCAGCATTGGCTGATTGTCCCATATTGTGTTTGTATCTCCCAGATTTTTTTGGTCCATATACCGTAGTCCTGGTGACAGGTTAGGAAGATACATGTAAGAAATAGACATCATATCATCAGATACACTGTTCATGGTTTAGGATTAAGTTATTATGTATCAGTCTATTTCTTCAACTTAAAGAGGGTTGGTTCTGGGTGCTGAAATTAAATGGAATTCTGGGGAGACTTACGTCTTTTGCCTGAAATACCCAAAGTAGTATAGCAAATATCTAGACGCAAGCCTTCTCTGCAGGCACTGAATAGCTTTTCATTTTTATGTCTTCAATTATGCACAAATTTCTTATTGAAATCAAAGCAAAGACTTAAAATCTGCTATATGAGGGAGCAACAGAATTTATCCCCATGCTTGTAAATATGTGCCATTTTTTTATAAACAGAAGCTAAAGGCAACAAAATTTACGGTTTTAATCAGCCATTTGACATCACAGGCCTCAGAAAAGCAATTAACAACATATGAAGCATAGAAAAATCACACACAATTAGGAAGACAAACAATAGAATAAAGACTATCTCCTCTGGAGAAAAGTAAGCTGTAATTTCCCTGCCACCTGAATTTGGCTCATTACTAAAGAGAGTGCTAAAGATCTCCCTAATGACAGAAAATCATCAGACCGTAAGGAAAATATATAATAGTACATCTGCTCCATTAAAAATGGCAGCTATAATTCTTTTATACATAAAGCTTTAGTTTGAATCAAATAACTTACTTTCAGTCTATCTAGAAATAATAATCCTACTACTTCTTAAGTGTACATGTGAACTTTAGCAGCCTAAACCCACTTTAATTCAGTAATACTTTATAAAAACGAAATCCAAGTTAAAAGAGTGAATTCAAAATCACAGTTTGAAAGTAATTTTTTCAGCTATGTTTTCTAAAATGTATTCCATGACAAACTAGGGTCTACTCCAAATTGTTTTGCAGAGTTCAATACTCTCAGTTCAATAAAATCTGGATCAGATCTTCCTGACATAACGTTATTGCAGTATCATGATGCTTAGGCCTGTTTCTCTACATATCATTTCCACTTATGATATTAATTCTGTATATTCTACTTGAGCAAAATATTTTAATAGTAGTATACATCCCAGATTTGTGACTTTAATATTAGTAGATTCTGTGCCAGATTCTGCAAACATTGTTTTCTTGTTTACATCACCAATGAGGATTAATACTTCTGATAGCTCCTTCAAGTCTCCTAATGGACCACCAAGTATTGATTGTGTTCATATTCCTGACCAAATAATTAAGACCCAAACTGTTATTCTCCTGCTTACTTCCTATGCTTTACACCAGGAGCTGACTCATTACAGTGAGCAAGGTTGCATATACATTATAGGAAACAATGTGTTCTTTGGTAGTAATTAGCTGATCCTACAGCAGTTTTCAAATAAGGAAATTCCAATTGAATTAGAAAAGAACAGTTCCTTGTGTTAAGTTTCAGTATAGGTCAAATTCATACCAGCACTAGAAATGTCTCTCATGAAAATGGAATTTTAACATGAATATGCTGTCACAATAACATGACCTACTCTTTTTATCATCTTTAAAATATTTTGTTCATTATTCAGCTGCTTAAAGACTTTAAAAAAAATGTTTATAGAAGATGATAATTTTATTTTGTTGTTCTTTTTAAAATTTTTCCTAAATAAAAGATCCTTGTTGAAAGTTTATCTCAAATGTTGAATTTTATCCTTTTTAATTAGAGGACATAAACAATTGTCTTTGTAGTCTAGTAGCTCTTTGAACTGCCTTTGAATCAAGATCAGAGACTACAAAAAAAGAACTTCTACTGTATATTTTTATATCATTCTATGCAACATGCTCAACATGTTGAAAAGTTTAATATTATTCAATGCTTGAAGCACCAAAAAGAGATGAATGTGGGGGGTTGGCTGTAATTTCTCCTTATATATTGTGCTGGAGGAAAAGCATTTTCAGCGGCAAGTTTCATTTACTAAAAATAATGTTTTGCAGAAGGGACATTATATTTGTTTTGTTTTCTTGCCATTGTCCAAAGCAAATGATATATATATATTCAGAAAAAAATATTCTAAAATGGAAACCATTTATCTGAAGACAACCTCAGTCCCCAAATAATCAGAAAAACATTAAAATTAAAGACAAAGCTAATTATTTACTACCTGTCTATGCTTAGGACCCCTTTCCTTTACACATGGTTGTTTTCTTTCTCAGCAGCCTAAATATTTTGAGCTCTCAGGACAGTTCATGCCTTGCATATTTTTTCCATGTGGTTTTAATTTGCAGGGAGCAGGGCTGCTAATGCCAAGTGCAAGCGAGCAGGGCCAGGGCGAGCGGGAGATGAAAGGCGCAGCCGCGCCTCCCGTGGGGCTCTCGCCGTGTCCCACTTCCAGGGCACAGACACAACACAGAAACCACGTGCTCCCACCCCCCCGTCAAAACAAACCCCTAAAAGCAGAAGCTTCAGTCTGATTTAGGACCCTCTGGTCTTTAAGTGGCGTCTGACTTTTTTGATCTGCTAACTGATCACAGGTGGATGAAAGGGGAGCTCTGAGATAATTAACCATGAGTTGGACAAGTTCACTGTTACGGAGGGGGACAGATAGAGTTTCCCCTCGGAGGACATTAAAAAAGCAGTGTTCAATGACTGCCGTGGCAAGGGCATGAATGAATATCAGAGGATGAAAACATGCTGTGCTTAATATCCGTGCAAAAATCCTGCCCTAAATGTGGCATGCTCCTGATTAAATTCTCAGTTCTACCCTCAGTAATGTTGCCTTTCAGCAGCATCAGATATTGTATGACAAATAGAGCTGCTGCTAAAAAAGCCTGAGAAAAACTTCATGCATTAAAAAAAGCCTAGCAATGGCTGGGAAAGTCATCATTTTTCTGTAAATAAGCTAGCTATATCTTGCTCAATAAATCTAGTATTTTTAAGTAAAAGACTCCAAAGTGACTATGTTAATATTTAACGTTATTTCTTCTTTCATGTTTTCCACCTGATCCTAGTGTTATATTTCGCAAAGGCCAAGACACTAATGCCGAGTACCCGTGGCAACAGTTTCAGAGGTAGCAAGCTGAACTTTCTTGCAATAGAATTAAAAAATAACTATTATTTATTAACCAGCTGTTTGTTGTTGTTGTTGTTTTGATAAATATTATTGTTTATTTTATACCATCAACGTATTTCAGAATTTCAACCCAACAGCCACTGAGGTAGACAAATTCCTGATTCAACATTAAAAAAGGGGTGATAATTACAGTTTTCTTTTTTTTCTTCATTGACCATGTATTTTTGCTTTCTTGAAATGTACAGTTGGTACATGAAGTCATCAGACAATGAAAATCCATTTTGAAACTATTTTTGAAACTATTTCATGTGAGAATCGATGGGTTTGGGTGAATAGATGACTGCTGCTGCCTGTGGTGGGCAGTGATTTATTGGCAATTTGTAAGAAAGAGAAAGTTGTAAAAGATTTATTTTTCTTTTTTTTTCCTTTTTTTTTTTTTCCCCCTTATGCCTAGAGTAACTAGAAAGTAGCTCAGTGGCAAGAGAAGCACACCACTGGTGCAGTTATCCCTACAGCGTCTGGTGTCACATTTTCTTAGAGTGGGTTTGCTTTTTTCTGTCTGTCCAACATGCCAAGGACTCTAGATCTCTCCTGATATAATATCATGCCTTTGGCCATGGTAAACTCTCAGAACAAAGAAAGAGTAGAGCCAGTAGGATTTCTTTTCTTTCCTAAATTTCTTTATTTACATCACTTCTGCTTCCTATGACACTCCACAGACCGGTCTGGGCTTTCCAGCTTTCATGTTAATTGCACCAGGGTTGAACAATCTAACAGCTGATCTGGAATCTTCCCCTTTGGTCAGGATTAATATTTTTCATATTAAAGCTCTAGAAATTAGTTTGTTAGTCTAACTGCTACTCCTGTCAACAGAGAGAGATGTTTAAGAGATGAAAGATCATTTAGAAATATGCACCAATTTTCCTCTACAGTCTATATGAAAAAACAAAAGCAGTAACCACTACCCACCAGTCCTACAAGAAAATTAATTGATTTTTTCTTCTCAGCCTTCTAGCCAAGGACTGCAACCTAATTTTAAGAGTACAAAGCACTCTGTGGTGGGTTCGGGCATTACTGAAGATATTCTTTGTGTCACCTTTTTTAGAAGTTATCCCTGTAAAATTTAAAAATCCTGATATAACTTACATATCTTGTAAAGACATTTCAAAAACAACCCCCCAGCGTTTTGTGTTGTGATAAGACGTTTTGTTTGTTTTTTTATTGTTACTATTATTTTATTTTATATTCAGCTTGTCCCACAATTTCTCTTGAAATATAACAAACCTTGACTTCTGGATATTTGATTTATTTTGTTACCTGAGTTCACTTTTATTAAATTGAAGTTTATTTCTGAATTGTTCAAAGTTCCAATCAATAAATCTGTCTTTTTAAACACCTGGATCGATATTATTACCTACAGATTTATATAAACATCTGAGGCTCACTGGGGCTATAGGATTTGCTCAAATATTTTGACTTTTGAAAAGATTTGGAGCAGGAGGGAAATGTTAATAGATTCCTCCACCACAAAACTGATGTATTTCCCTGATGTGAGATTGTCTTGGTTTGCCTTGGGATCCTTTTTTCTAATGCTACCGACACCTCAAGTCTTACACCCCATACGTTCATAGAAAAAAGTAATACAGGAGAGTAATTACAACATAAATATATTTTAAGGGGAAAAAACCATACTTAAATGATAAATAAAGACATAAGTGATCAAAATATACCCAACCAGTGGTTTTGGAGTTTTCGAGTGCATTTTCCCCACAGAGTAAGGGAGAAAATAAAGGATTTTCTGTACTATTGAAGGCAATTGTTGCTTGTAAAACATTCAGCCTTCGTACTCTGTTCCAGTTCTTCATATTATTGATTGTATCATAAATAGTGAATCTCCCCAGAACTTTTTGTTATTCCTATCAAATAAATGCTTAACCATTCTCATATGGCTTCTCCCTATGCTGTCTTCATCCCTCTCCATGTACATTGCCAACCTCATGGTAACATCCTTTTCTGCATTATGGTTTATTTCAGAAGACCAGGCATGCAGCAGTGGAACCCTGGTGCTTTCTGAGAGCCCTGCCAATCTGGTTTGACCAAATCAAGAACTGGACTGCCACTACCATGAAAAACAAACACTTAAATTGCCCTCTGAACAAGCACCAGTGAACACGCTGTTTCTCTTTCGTGGTACTGACATCAATTTTCACTGCTGATGCACCTGCCAAAAAATTCTATTTATAAAATTTTTACCCTGGAATGGCCCCTAAACTATTATCCTTTCCTTATTCCAGTGCCTTCTTGAAAGCTGCTTCTGCCCAGTGTATTCAGGACAACAGTGATGGTTACTGGCTAGAAAGTATAAAATAGAGGAAATGTCATGTTTCTTTAATTTATGGAATGTAAAAATGAGACAAAAATATAAACACAACTCATATTTTCCTGTTCGAGAAGTGTAATGGTCATTTTAAGAGAGAGATTGCTGCACACATTTTACTCTGAATAACCAGTTTATACAGCAACTATTTGAGTTACAGTGATCCCTAAATCTGTTTGCTCATGTGAAGTGGTTTCTTGAGTGAAGATAGCTTGTGCTTTTCTGAAATATACCTATTATCATAAATATTAAAAATATTATGCTATTCATTGTCATTATCATGGGCTATGGCATCAGTTTTCTAAAATCTGTATTTTTCCCAGCATTTTAAGATGATCACTGGCACTTTCAACTGGTATTTTACAAAACTTGTTGCCATTAATGAAAAACATGTGTTGCATTTTTTTCTCCTGAATTATTTTTCTAAGCTGACTGTACCAGATAGCAGACTTTGAAGTTTTGTCAGTTTTCTCAGCATGAAAAAAGACAAGCTTCTAGCTTGTAATTTTAATTTCCTAGCAGTCTTTTTGGTATTTAACAAAAAAAGGGATTTATTTAATCTTTTCCCATGTTTTGCTATTTTTTTTCTTTTAGTATTGCATTATTTTTCTTTCATTTGTCTATCTAATGTAAAAGATGTGATAAAGTAAAATTCAATGACATTCACTGCAGAGAAAGCCTTGGATGGTTTTTCATTCCATGTTTTTGGGAAAAGGATATCTATTTATTAGAGTTATTTATCCAGTTGGTCTATTAAGATGTAAATTATCTACAAGAACATTCTCTTGGTGATGCATGCACAATAATAGAAAAAATCCTAAAAATAAGGTTAAAGTGCTGATATTTGCACCACTTTTATACTGGTCTCAAAATTTCTTTCTTTCCTTTTAAACATATCTTTGACTACCCTTTCTTTCTACTTCTGAGACTCTTTTCAAGTTCAAGTATAGTTCCAAGGAAAATAACTGAAGGAGCCAGTTTAGTTTCCATCATACTTGGCAAGTGAAAATTTTGGAGAACTGGAGATTAAGCCAGAACCACAGCTGACTCATTCTGTTTTCACTTTTCCTTGGAATATAGTTTATATTTCAAGTACATAAACAGAAAACTGAAGAAATTAAGCGTGGTAGCTGTTGGATTTATTTCTTTTGTTTATATTTTTAAGAAACAGCTTCATGGTGGGATATTAATATTTCAACAAGACTTCACTTCTTCTCAAAGAAAATAGTATATTAAGATCGTGGACCTGTAAAACTATTGCACTATCTGAAGTCTGTTGAAGTCTTTAAATAAGTGGCAGCCTTGCACATGTTCTGATGCTTCGCAGGACTGCTGAGAAATATTCATGATGGTGCCTTTTTTCTTCTCCTCATTAACTTTTATGTACATATATATTTATAAAGTCGTGAGTACCTCACAATATTACTAATAATGATGCATGCTCTTAGTAAGAAACATTAACCACCATGAGAACATTTCTAAATGAGATATGCAGACTGATTTTTCTGTGCTCATCACTTGCAAGATATTTTTCAAAATATTTATCTTTCTTGCACTCTGACTAAATAGACATAATTTCTGGATAAGTCAAGAGGAACTATATCAAAATATATTTTGAATGAACTCAGTAATTTTATTGTAATTGCTGTTAACTGTGTTTTAAGTAATTGTTTGGACTGAATCTCATTTTGTCCAAAGCTGCATTCCAGCACTGTAACCACAACAGAAGGACTTTATCTTTTATTGTCATATTTTATAGTGGAGTCCTAGACTGCCTTATTTCTTAGCTATGCCAACCACCCTTCCCCTCATCTGATTTTCCTCATGTTATTATGATGGAATGTCAACCCAGACTTCCTTGTTTTACTGCTTTTAAGTACTAGTCTCAGACACTAATATCTGCCTCTGTTGTTCTAGCCTTTAATTTAGTCTACTGTCCAGGAAGTGGCCTATTTAATACCCTCTCCCTTTTAGTTAACTAAACCTAGCTTGAAAGTTCTAAAAGGAAACAGCTGCACTTTGGTAAAACACCAAAATCACTGGATACACTTTCCTTTCCTTCCTGGGACTGAGTGGGAGGATGGATTGCTGAAACAGAAACAGAACAGACATTTTATGTGCTAGCAGGTGGCTATGTTCCTTCTGCACAACATTCAGATTATGCCTTTGGTTAAGATTTGGCCTTACTGATGAAATAGAAAATGCTGGCACAGTGGCCCCATGTAAGTCCTTTATGTTTCTGAAAATAGAGTTTAAAATTGAACTGAAAGGCCATAAAATGTATTCCAGATCTGAGTTTTCTAGTATTCTTCTCCTTGGCTTGCCCAGACAACACAATGTTTTTCCAGAAAAATCTGTTCTCATCTTCCCTGGGAGCCAAGCTGAGTAAGAGAAAAACTGTGGCAGCTACCAGGCCCAGTATCTCTGTCACTTCCTGAGCATCTTGCAGCAACTACTGCCCTCTCTTATATTTCTTAACTTTGTTACTGGGAATGCCAGCCTCAGTCAGGTATGTATCAGACATTTTGTAACTGCTTTTGCTTGGTATCATCCCAGCTCTCCAATGTAATTATCAGAACAGTGAGCAGTTCTTGCCAGTGGGGACTCAGGGGAGAGTGAAAAGCTCACTTTTGCCTCCAAAAACACAGCCCAATGCATGAAGTGCTTTTGAGAGACCACGTTATAGGGAGGAAAAGTTTTCCTGTGCTGCTCTCTCACCTACGATTTTCAACTGTATTTATGTCCAAGACAGTCTTTCTCTGCACTGACCTGTGTATTCATTATGATTTTTTTTAAAGGCTGGACTCCTCATTTTACCCCAGCATTCACAACTCTGGTTTGTTAAAATAGTCCTAGTTCTTCTATAGACAAAATATTCTTCTGAGGCTTTTACAAAATGTGGCCACATTTGTCTCAAACAAGATTAGCTAAAAAAGCAGGTATCAGTTTTCTAGGAAGTATGTTGGCCTCTTGCCTAATCATTCTCATCAATGAAACATACCACAATTTGTGTCTTAGCTATCCAAAACCTTCTCTCTCCCAGCAAGTGTTGCTGAGGCAGCAAAGATGAATCAGTGTCTCAGTACCTATATACAGTACCTGAGACTGGGAGCCAGGTGCTTCTTATTAACAAAATTCCATAGCTAGTGTATTTTTAGTTTTGACCCCACTTTGGCAAATGATATTTCACATAAAGTATGATTTTTTTCATGTCAAATCTAATATCAACGTCATATTTCATACAAGACTGAATTCAGAGAAGCAAGTTCCCTCTAAGTATTACCATAATTCTCAGAGTTTGCTGAAAATTCAGTGAGAAGGATAAGAAAAGTTTACAGTACAAATTCAGATATATGTGTTGACAGATCACACCTGATTGTACTTTACTCTTGGATTGTGTGTTAAGACCTGATTTCCTGTTGACCATCGTGCTACAGTGCTCTGCTGGGCAGTGTGCAGGATGGAGACCACATCTCTCTCTAGCACTTCTGCCACTCATCTGCAGAGTTGAAGAGATGCTGTGTGGCAATGGATAGGCAGGAATTCCCTACATTCCTTTAAGCATGTGGAAAATGGGATATTGGTAAGGTAAATCCCCTGCAGTGGGGGGGGGGCTGCAGTAGATCTCATACTCTGGATGAATAAATGTTATTTTCTCTTCTATCAATCTTTTTCCCTAACAGGCTGACATAGTTCTCTAAAAGGGATTTAGTTTTTGACTTCTGCTCTCTTATTGAAGATTTGGAAGCTTACTTTCTCAGCAGCGGTTGGGGAAAATATACAACTTTTTGTTTGGTTTTAAGCTTGAACAGGCTTAAGTTTTTTTTTATTATTGATGAAATTAGATTATTAGCGAGACTGTAATAGGCAGGTATATAGATGAATACCTGGAATAAATTAATTCTAATGAACAGAAATTATAAACAGCAAACATAACAAGTGGTACAGGAACTTTGCAGAGATAGTCACCAGTTACCTCAGCTACTGCACTTTGCTTGTGCCTTCCAGTAAAGAATAACTTTTCCCATGGTAGGTTTACCTAGGTGTAGGTCATTGTGTGTAACCCCAGTACACTGGAAACCATTGAAATTCTTTGCTGGATTGTTAACTATAATTTTAAAAGAGTGACATTTTGATACTGGAATTTTCTGTGATGAATTATTAATACAGATGAAATATCTATCCACTGTACATAGCACATCTATCTTGTTTGGATGTTTTGGACAGTTTAGAAATGTTGATAACTGGCAGCAATTTCTCACCAAAGACAGAGCAGAGTATTTAATCATTAAATATAAAAAAAAAAAAGAAAAAAAAATTAACACAAAAACCCCCACCACCACCAACAAAAACAACAAAAAACCCAGACAGATATGAGGACCATTCATACTGCTCAACTTCAGGCACCTTATTCAGCCAGATGATTTAGCCAGATGTCTAAATGTACTGTAGGAATCAAAATAGGGAAAAAAATAAAGATTCAAGTCAAAGACTCTCTCAATTGCTCCAGTTTCTTAATTCTTAGTTCATGCCTGGCATGCTTTAGACCCATTATCCCAGGTAACAGAGTAAAACATGTTCTTCTAGGAATTCCCATTACAGCTTCAGGCTACAATGTCCCATTCTGATAGGCTTCAACATAGCCTTCTTAATACTGTGGGTGTATTGCAGTAAAAAAAATACTCACAAAACAACAATTTTACAGTTATAACTATTGTAGTTAAAGCTATCAGTGATGGTAATGAGTGGCCTCCAGGGGAGCATTTTCTGCCCAGCCAAGGCCTAGAGTCAATCATTATTTAGTGTGTACATAAGCAGCCATGACAGCTTAGCTTCCAAAATAGCTATCAGTTCCCAGCCCTGCTTTATTTAGCTTTTCACATAGTCTCTCTTTGATTCTTTTCATGCCTATGTAGACATTTAGTGTCCTCTGGAGTCACTCAGGTGACTTAGCATACACTCACTCTCAACTTCCTATTGAGAATTCTTGTTTCTCTTAGATGAGAAAACTAATGATGGAAGATATTGCAGTAAGGAAGCAATGTTAGGTTAGGAGGTCTCACTGCTCAATGTGGCTGCTGAATCTTGTCCACAAAGCTAGTCAAGGTTTTCACAAGTATAAAGGTAGGATGTTTCACTAGATTTTTGGCCATATTTATTTTCTGCTCACTTTAAATGAATAGACATTAAATTGCTGGAAATCACAATTTTTATTTTATTCTTTGACATACACATTTTATTTGTCATTTGTCATAATTTGCCATTTATGATTTCATTGTAATAGTTTACTGGAAAGGTGGTATTGGTAATCAGAAAAATGAATACTATTTTTTGTATAATTTCTTCTTCTTCTTACGTGAGAAAGTTCAGTAAACAAATTTTGTACTCTGCAAAGAATCTGAAAATAGTTAATTACAAGAATTTTAAGGCTAGCTATATACTTTTGCACGTTTATGTAAAACAGAAAAAAGCCATGTCTGAGCCCAAGGCAACAGTCAAAAGTTTGAAATAAAATTATTAATAACCATGATGATAAAGCAATTAAAAAACAGAGATGTCTGTTAATTTTTTGCTTCTTGACTGCCTTCTCACTATGAATCATGGAAGGGCTCCTGGGCTTCTTACAGAAAAAGGACACATGAAAGGTGCTTTGCATGACTGAAGGGAAGGTGTGCAAATCTTGTGCCATAATCTTACCAGAGAGGTAAAAGAAAGTCACTCCCAGGTCTCAATTGCTTGATTGTTAGAAAACCTTACTCACAGCTTTTCCAAGTCACTGTTTCCAGCAATTTTAGATCAGACCTAAACTGATTTTAGTACAGGAATATTGTCACCTTGTCTCTGTACACAATCATAGAATGGTTTGGGCTGGAAGAGAACTTTAAATATTATCTAGTCCAATGGACAAGACTGACCTCATATTCTGAATTATATTAAAAAGATTTAGTAATAAAACCATTGCTAGAAGCTTTCACAAGCAGTATAGGTATTAGAGAGTACATTTTCTTGTTCTTAACAATTCACTTCTAGAAGTTTTTCAGCAAAAAACTAGATACCTGCATGTCAAATGCAGCTAAAGAATAAAATCAAGTAGCTATAGAATATGAAAGAAATGATACACCAACCAGTAAATACTTGTGGTAGTGCTGTTTCAAATATATCTTTCTATTCTAACTGTGGGAACAATTTATTTACATGCTTGGTTTTTAATTTAAATTTGAAGTTCTCAGAGATTCTGCTCTCCTTCTTTTTCTCTCCTCTAAGATAGATTACATCTGACCTTAAAAGACTACAAAATTATTTTTTATTCACATTAAAAATCACATGGGGATCTTTGCTGTAATCAGCAAGATACAAGTTGGGAATCTTAACTGTCATGTTATGCAGAACTCAAACCCTTTCAAACTACTCACATGGGATAAAAAACCAAAACAAACAAACAAAAAAACCCCACACGTTCTCATAAGCATCTCATGAGAGAAAAATGTGTACAACTTAGCACCTATTATTTTTTCTTTTCTTGTTGTTTTGAGGCTTGTTTCTCAAAAAATTTTGCAAAGCTAAGTTTAAGTATTTTCTGAACAATTTATGAATATGCTATCACAACATAATGTTTAGTGAATAGTAGTCACATAAAATAGTTCTGAGCCTCTGAAAAGAATAGCAAGATATTCATCAGTTCGGTTGGGTGGACATTTCAATATGATACTGTATAATCCAGTCTTAAAAGGAACCAAAGTTTAAATGGAACTAAAATTTGTATGCCATTATTTAAAAAAATTATGGAAAATACTCTCTCCCTACATGTAAATAACCAACATTGTATTCAATGATTCTCAAGGCTGGGCAAGGAATACATTGCTGCTAACACAATGGCCAAAACATAATTGTCTGTCTTTAGGGTGGGCAGAAAGTTGCACACAGCAGCTGGAGCTTTAGAGAAACTGACAAGTTACTTTTTTATGACCTGCTTGAAACAATCTGTTTCGACATTTCAGGAATTACCACAGCTTCTGGGAAAAGCCAAGCATGCAGTCTGAGCCCAACAAGCCAGTATTCTGCGTTGAAGTTTAATTAAGCCACCTACTGAGAAAACTACCATAGGGAAAGCTCTTCTCTGAGCACAAGATTTTCAAACCAGTGGAGAGCATCCAGGGAAGACATCAGTTTCAACACTCAGTATATTTGCCCTAGTTCCTATGAATTACACGCCCTACTTCTTGCGAATTATACATATTGAAAGCTTAGTTAGGAAAAATATTCACAACTTTGGCAGTTACAATGCTGAAGTAGTCAGTGTTTCGATTTCTGAATAAAGTATGCACTTTAGCCACTCTATTTCAGTTTTGTAATTAAGTGGTATAGTTAGACTTTAATTAGTTTGCAGATTGTCATTAGCTCAGTCTATTTACTTTTTAAGCTTCTTCTGAGTGAGGCTTAATCTATCAATACCAGTGAATTTTCAGGAAGCTTAATGACATGACAGTACGTCATTGGTGTCCTTAGATAGCATGATACCAGAATGAAAATGAGCACCATACCAGAGAAGGTAGATCATTAGATGGAATTAAAGAGTTTGAAAATAATAGGTGTCAGTTTATATTAATTCATAAATTTAGTTACTCCTGACCAGAATTTACTTTTCAAACATTTCAGTTTTATTTTCAAATAATTGTTCTTGAAATTTTTGGTAGAAGACATAATGAAGAAATTATTTTGAAATGGACATCGCGTTAAAGTCAGTGGGGCAGTTCTAGTGAGTAAAACTTCATAAACTCGGGGCCAAAGATGAAAAATTTATGCATGGTTTTTTAAGTGTAGGTACAGCTTGATACTCATCAGATTTTGCTAAGATCGGTTTTAGATCATGCAAGAAAGTGAAACAGGAATATAGACCTCTCTCTTTTTGACTTTTTGTCTTACTTCACACTTACTGCTGTCTTCCGAATTAGTTCCATGGAAACATTTTTTTTTTTCAGTTTCAAATAGCAATCTAGCAATATTAGCATTTTTGAGACATTAGAGTATTTTAAAAATGTCTTCCCCAACACATTTCTGTTTTTTTATCTACTTTGTTCTCTGTATCACTTTACAAGGTACATTGAGTACCTATTTGTTACAGACCGTGTCTTATTTTATGTGAAAATGAAATAATCATTTTTTTCAGGAAAGCAAATTTGTTTTAGATATTGACATTATGGTCAAACTGTGGCTAACTTTAGTTTTAGTTATCAGCCATTTTCTTAGAGAGAGGGAAAAACTGAATTTCTATATTGATGTCTTATGCTAACAAACATCCCGAATACATAAGAGAAACTGATTTTCACATGCATGCTATAAATACTCAAAGATCATCTTTCACTACCACATCTAGAAATGGAGTTCACCCGTAATATTTATCTCCTGGGAAAGTTTGAATTTTTAAAAACTGAGTTGTCATCTATGGAAGACATAAAACAGATATGCTTTCCACAGATGAGTTCTGCCACATGCTACTCAAAAGAAGTGATACATTCAGCTTCAAAAATTTAGTAATCTGTGCATAAAACATGAAAAGGGGTCATGAGGTTGTTCAGCTTACTGGAAACACATTGGTAGAATTTTTTATGTGTGAAGAAATTCAATGGTCTAGAAGCTGCTTTTTGTGACAGCTTTACTCCTTTGAAGTTTGTAATGATTTTTATCTTTCACTTTAAAAACTAGATTCAATCTCTACTAAACTCACAGGGAAAAATATTAATACCTTCCTTGAAATCTAGAATAACCTCCTAGAATGAGTCTTCTACTGAAATGTTTCAGTATTCTCTAACTCTCCTATACTATAACTTTAGAAATCTATTAAGCCATTGAGTAATTTCCAGTAGCAACTCCATTTTTAAAAAATTTAAAAAAATAAAGTGTAGTAAGAATAAAAAAAAATGAAAAAAACTCAAAATTACTTTATGTTTATAAATACCATATGGAAAATGCCTTCATAGTCAAATTTTAAAAACCTTTACTAAATAAAAATTTTGAAATAAATGTTCAAATGGCAGATTTTAACATTAGATTATTAGAATTCACTTCCTGTAATTTAGAGATGTTAGCAGGGTATTAGCATGAGGTACCAGCTGTACAAAGGTAACATACCATTAAAGTACTTTGACAAAAAAATTCATAGCCTAATAAAAATAGTTTACATACACATTCAGAACATTTCCACTATACCCATACTTATACATGTTGGAATAGTTAAATAAATAAGTAGGAATAACAAGTTTCAGAAACTGAAGAATGAAGTATACAGGCAAAAGATTCCCAGATTAATTTGGTCAGACATGCAGAGGTTCTTAAAGGAAGCTGCCTAGAAGCCTGAGCATCTGATAGGCAGAACAGGAAAAACAGCATAACACATAAGATTGGTGGGCTTTAAGTCACATTTAAACACCCAACAAATGGATCTTCACAAATCTGAACCTTTAGCATCTGCAGGTTTTATCAGCTGTGTAAGACAAGGCAGGCTGCAGGGATCAGAGTAGGGTGAAGGGAACAACTATGGCACAATCCATGTTCAGAGAGCCATATGTTCTTCTTGGTTACACAATGTGTTATGGCTTGTAGCCATAAATAATGAAACCAATTAACTAGGTGAGCAATGATAATGAGAGCTCCACCACAGAGTGCAAAATCTGGGCTGGAAGCACCACGTTGTCCCAGAAGGAACTGTTCAAGGGACAAGGGTATGGGCTCTACTAAAAAGGGAACTATTGAGTCAGCAGCTGGGTCTGACCAGTGTTGTTACTCCTGCTTTGACCTGAGCAGAAACAGCGAATGACAGTATCCATACACAAATAGTAGGAAGTGAATAAGTGACCCAGTTTTAGTTGTTGTTTTGATGTAGTGCTTCTTTACAGAACTGTTACAACAGGATGAGTTCCAGTCACTTGACTGTGATCATTGGTATGAGAATGACTGGATTAATTACGTACTTCAAGGTTTAGTACATATGAGCCAGGTACACTTCAAGAAATGTTCTCTACCCAGTTATAGATCTTACTGGCAATTATACTAATAACTGGGAATATTCTTTTCAAAATGTACAATTTACTCTGAAGGTGCTATATACGTAGCTTGTGATTATGTCAAAAATTAAAATCATAATAAGAAAACTTAAATTTGAGCTGAATTTGAGAAAAAAGCCTGCTCAGGCTTTCAGTTGTTTTTACCACGGACAAGATTAGGTCAGGTAATTTAGATCAGTGTTCCTTCAATCTGAAAATAAGGTATTTGTAAATAACCTTAAATCTGAGTTTAGTCTGTATTTTTAAATGTTCCAGGATTAAGAGAGCAGGATCAGGGTGAGAATATGAGCTGAGCATGAGGTAAACTCTTATACAAGGCAAGAAGACTCACCTGGGAGTATAGCTCATAATGTTGACTTCAGGACTACCTCCTCTTCAATAGTTTTGGTCAAGTATATGAACATAGTTTATTGTCTTTTTTATTCCAGTTGATGAGTAGCTTATTCCCGGAGCATTTTCTGCCTCAATTTAGGAAATAAAAATATAGATGAATTCACATACCAATGAAGGGAAAGTATAGTGACACCTGACATGTATATCAACTTAGTAATTTGTCATAACATCAAGAGAGCTTTTGCTGAAAGTACAGAAGAGTGAGAAGGTTAGGGAGTGTGCACTTTTGGAACTGTTTTGAGATGACATCATGAATATTTGCATTCTTTTTCAATGAGTTATGACCTACAAAATGCTACAGAAATAAAGAAACTTTAATGTCAAGATAAAGCGTCTCCTCAGAAGACCATGGACACCATTGCTGGTGTCAGACTGTCTGACTTGTAGTAGAGAAAGGATGGATATGTATTAATATGTGATCTTACTGAAATAATTAATTTTGTCTAATCAGAATTTTATATTTCTTGAAAAATTTTATCTTCATACAGAAGAAATTGTCTCGCTAGTCCAAAAATTTGAATTTGGATTAAAGGACTCTCTCCACTGCCTCAGAAGAAAAAGTACAGGAAGAAAACTCCATGAAAATCTGTTTTCAGAATAGTTAACTGGGACATGCAGCACTTCAGTTGTAGTTCCTGTGAAGTACTGATGTGAAATATCCGAGTATCAAACTTTAAACTACTTTTGTGTATATTTTACATTGTATAAAATTTACTACTTAATATGCTTTTAAATGAAAAGTTTCGTACTATGCAAAATTTAAAAATATATATGTTGGGGTTTTTTTGTTGTTGGTTGGTGGGTTTTTTGTTCGTTTGGGGTTTTAATTTTTTGCCTTTGGTTTTGTTTTTTCTTTTTTTTGGGGGGGGGGGGGGGGGGCAGTCAGGTATGAATGAATATGCTTAAGCTAAAAGTACAATGCAGTTTTGTCACAGATTTTCCATTAGTTAATTTACCACTGGTTAATTCTGAGTGATGAGTGGTATTTATTGACAGTATCACAGAAGAAACCTGAAGGAAGGAAATCCCTTAGATTAAAACCCAAATGTATTGTTAAAAATGGTAACGTGAGATGAAGTGAAAAGTAAGAGCAAAGTTTGAAAGTTATCGAGTCTGTAGTCCATTGTAGTAGAACTGAATTTCAAAAGCTGTAATCTCTGCTCTTCACACCAATTTATTAATCAGTCCCAAGAAACTCATCTAATATTTGTGTTGTATTGCTATTTACAGGGACAAAATGCTGGTCAGAGCTTGTAGGTAGGATGACAATTTGGAAGTTCTGATGATGTGTGCATGAGTGTGTGACCAGGCAGCCACTGATGGTGTTGCAGGACAAAGATCATGCCAATTCATTTATCCATATCAAAGCCAGTAAAACTACAGTCTTCTGTATGTTGCATTTCACTAACAGTCTCTATGGTTGTTAACAAAAATGGATCTGAAAGTGAGAATTCAAGACCTTATTTATACATGAGGAATTATCCTGTGCACTCTGTCCAGTGAATTCATCTTTATAATGACAGTTTCAAGGGGATCAGAAAAAAATACTCTACTACTTTGAGGTTTCAAAGACACAAACACTGACTTCATAGCAGTGCTTGTTTAAATGGAAAACATGAAGGGGAAATCTCACAGCAGTTAAATGAGGCAAGGACTGATTTAGCCAAAAAGCACTTTTACTGTATGATAAAGTGTTTTTTTTAACTCTGCTGTCCTCTAATTTTAAAAAATGCAATTCATACAGACAAACTGATTTTCAAATCATGGTAAATGATTCCAAGAATGGGCAAGAGCTTTCATTTGTGGCGCCTGGAGTTCACAAGAAAATAGTAAATCTGCTAGGCTTTTATGTATTCTCTTTTCCAGGGCTGCTATAAAGTTTTGATTGTCACCCTGCTTTGGTTTCTTTAGTTTCTTCGGTGACAGTGGAATGTTGTTATTGATGTTGTCCTTTGAGTTACTCAAGGTCATTTCAAGTTTCATGTTGCAAGCAGCTTCATAAAGCTACAAGGTCTGATTAAATAGGTCAGTGAAATTTGAAGTCAGTGTATATTCATTTGTACATTCCTGAATCCAGCTGTCACCAAATTACGAGCTCATAGTCAGTAGCTTAAAAAGGTAAAAAATAATTTTTGTGAATTGTCTGTGGCTCAGTGAGTTAGCAAACAGAATTGAGTAAAAATAGGACAGAAAGTAAAGCTATTGTGGCTAGGAGCAGGTCACTTGGTGCTCTGTCATTTCTCAGTTACTGTTTGTAGTGTCCATGTTAGCACAGCACAGAAGGCATTGCACCACTGGGATAGTCAGGCAAGCTTCCTCCAAGCATGCCAAGCCCTCCAGACTTTGCTGTCCCTGCCAGATCAAGAACTGCTTGATCCTTTCTCCTCATAGCAGCATGCACAATCCAGAACTAATGTGTGTACATCCAAAACCAAACAGTGTGGCCAGTAAGAAGTGCAATTTAGATGAAAGATCTGTAAGGACACAGACTTTTATAGACTCAATCATTCTTTCGGTCACTTCCCTCTGCCCACAAGAAAGGTGCAGAGAAAGAAAGAAGAAACTACAGAGTTGGCAGATTCTTTGCATTTAAAAGAAAATGAGCAGAATCATAATTTTCTCTAAATTACAGAAGATGCCCAGCATTTTAGATGTTGTGGGACATCTCACTGAGATGGAGTTTTTTCTACTATTCACATAGGGTCTGATTCTTCCTCACTTGCCTTACACTGAGCAGCATTTTGGGGAAAATGCTGTGTGGAGGATGAGACACAGGAATTTTGTTTTCGAAATTTACATTACACTGTGGACACAACCCTGTGCTAAAGGCTCCATAAAATTAATGAGTCACGGGCATAAAGTATTGTTCTCTCTCCAGAAAGTGGAGCATTACTGTAATATAGGAGTTAGCTGCCTTTCAGCCATGCAACAGTGAGTTACACAGGTTCCTGTGTGTGCATAGGTAAAAGCAGACAGGTGTTACCTGTTTCTCCCTTCTGGAACAGGAAACACATGCGTCTTGTCAGGATGGTAGAAGGAATCTTGAACCCATTCTCCATGTTTGTGTCAAAGGGGAACTTTGAAGCAAGGATCATTCTTCTACACCCTATCTGTCCAATTAATTCTTCTCCACCAGAGTTGTACATGGGGTATGTTCTGTTTTCTTCTATTCCCTCTATTTGTGACTACATGTATCATATCACAGATCCCATTTTAGTGCTGCTTTCAAGCCCGTAGTGTCATTGTCTGCCTTTAGGAGGCTCAGATTGCTAAAAGATAGTTCACTTTACTTTTTTTTGTGGGGTTTTGTGTGGGTTTTTTTGTTTGTTTGTTTTGGGTTTGGTTTGTTGTGTTTTTTGTTTTTTTTTTTACAAAATGAAGAATAATTCTGGAAACTGCAGGAAAAATCCATGTAAGCAAATCCTAGCCCATAATTGCAGGTCAAGGAATATTTGCAGGCCCATTTCTGCAAGAGGTTGAAAAACTTTCTTAAGGGACGCAGAACCTTGTGTATCTAACCAACAGAAATAAAGGTTTCCAATTCTGGCAGTATATTAGTGACAATATGTTAACCATTAAACAGATGGTTCTAATAGAAATTTTCTTTGTGATAGTTCCACTATGGTGTTAGGCTAACAAAAAAGGGTAAATTTATTAGAATCTGAGTTTATAAAGGTTCTGCATGTTTTGCCATTTACTGTCTTTATTTGGGTCTCTTTATCTTGTAGTCTTGAGATAGGACCACATGTGCTGTTCAGATCTTCACAAAATTCAAAATCTTAGTCGTATTTTAAATAAAAGGTAGCTTTGAACTTTGTCATAATCTTCAGAATGATTTCTAGTTGGGTCTTCAAAAGGCCTATAAACTGAAGCTGAATGGATAGCTTGTCAGTATAGAAATAATTTGTATTGAGAAAGTATAGTAGAATAATGGTTAAAAAAAATGTTAGTCTTAATTCATGCATGAAACTGACCTGATGGCTCATAAAAGATGAGATATGATTGGGCTAATTTTCTTTCATGTAGATTACAAATGACACCTTATAAATGTCTAGTTAATATATCCTTGTTAAAATTATTAACCTGATTAATTAAAAGTGGGGTAGATAATTCCAATTATGAAAATGCAAATGCGTTACAGAAAAGAAAAAATGTATTACAACTTATAAAATGAGCATTAATTTGCTGGCAGTTATTTCTTAGCATTCCAGAGTTCAAAAAGAAGTACTAATTATATTTTTAACATGTAAATAATGGGCTTACACAGATTTGTGACTTATCAATTCAGCAGATTAAAGAATCCACACTGTTGCATTTATATGTTCATGGGAATAACTGAGATTCTTTCCACGCCTAACCAAGACCTGGGATGGATGCTTCTTGCTGTAAAAGGAAAATCACATATTTTCATTGTTTTCATTCTTTTATAACGTAACTCTTCAAGGAATTTCATGTTTTGAAACTTTGAATAGGCTTGTTCCTCTCCAAAGAAAGAGTAGAAATTATGAATTTGGCAATTAGTGGTACTCCATTTGCCCACCCTACCAATTCTTCTTTGGGGGAGACTGAAAAAACTATTTAGCTGTGATGTGATAGGTGCTCAGTCCATGGTTCTGCTTCATGAGAAGGTCAACACTGACGGATGCATTTTCTTTATGTTATTAGTTATATATTGAATATTCAATATTCAATACATATAGAATATAAGGGAATTATTCTCAGTGGGAAAAACTGACCACTCTTCTGCCCTCATTTTTCTCTCCATGTCTTTATTGAAATAAATTGTGATGAGTTTAATGCCAAAATCACATGAGAAACTAACAGAACATCAGACATGCAGGCTAGAGCAGTCACTGCACTCATTTGTGTCAATTATTCAAGCCTCTGACAGTGTGCCTCAGTGCCTGTTTCTACTAAAGTGGAAACAAAATCAATTGTGTACAATATGTACAGTAATATGTACAGTGTGAAGGGAAAGCAGATGGCAGGGATGCATAAAACTTTAATGTCCTCCAATCTGTTTACTTATTTTAATCAGCTATCATAATCATCACCCACTGTGTGCATTGTTTACACGGGGAAGTGCTGGTGTGATCAAGCAGAAGAAAATCCCCAGAAATGTGAAAGTTTCAAAGCCTGATAATTAGAATTAGAAAGCTATTGTGTGCTACAAAGGATTAGGTCAAACTAGAAGATACCATGAAGAGTTTACCTTCCACTTAGAGATGTATTAATTCAGAACATAACTGAGATGAAATGTACGCCAGCATAATTTTCAGTACGTGACATGTACCGAGAGATGCTATATTAGCAGTGGCCTATATGGACCACGTTTCCATATCCCTTGAAGAATTAACACCAGATTCTTTTTAGACAAAGCACATGTATTCCTCAGTCCTTACATCCTTCATAAAGTATGCAAGATGCAGTCCTCAATATTATTTCTACAAAGAAAATGTGACTTGGGTGGAGAATATGGAGGGTTTTCTTTTTTTTTTTTTTTTAAATAGACAGAATTGAATGAGCAACTCGTATTTCAGATGAAAGCTTCTGTCTCCCAATGCTGGAGGAGAAAGACCCATCCTAAATATTAAGCCCTTCTGAGATTTAAAATATTCATTTTGAACAAACCTTTAAATCCCCAGTATGAACTTCAGGGGTGTGATTGTTATATGTCCTACTAGGGTGAAGAAAGCCTGCAAACAGATTATAGCACAGAGCTAGTGTATACAAATTTGCAAATGGCACAATTCTCCTAGTTGTACATTCTCTGCTCTGATTCTCAAGTGTTATGATGCTGTAAAGACTTCTTATATCTCAGACTTACTGTAGAAGAATTTGCCCCAATAAATATACTGAAGATGGGATGGAGAGTTTCTGCTCACTAAATAAAAATAATGCCTTTTTGTGTACAATTAAAAAACCAAAACGAAAACAAAACAACAACAAAAACCAACAACAAGCAAAGAAACAAAAAATGAGAGGGTTGATGACAGGAATTAGTTGTTTATATTTTAAAATGAAGCACAGGAATAGTTGTCATATACTAAACATAGATTAAAGACCGCTGAATCTAAGATACCTAATGACAGAAATATATAGAAAAAAACACTCTTCTGAGAGGAAGGTGAAAAGGATAGATTTGGTGTTCAAGTTGATCATGTGCCCACAAACTGAGCTCTTTGCCCAAAGACAATGGAAGGTCCTGGATCCTCCTCAAGTAAGTGCAATGAAATGTATCTACTATGTACTTCAACCCAGACTTGGTCATTCTTGAATTATATGCATCCTAGTCTATAATTAAAAATAAAGGCTCCACTAAGCTACAAAAGAAATAATCTCACTACAGGAAGGATCATCTGTGGAGATGTGACTGCTGACCTGGAATCAGCAAAGATGCCTGATGGTAACGAGGATGCACATCCATGGAAGGAGCCCATGACAAAACTAGTCATAAAAGTCACTCTGAGAGGGATATTACAACTTTCTTCCTACACAGATTCTTTCAGGAACCTTGTCTATGACATTATTTCTTCCTCTGCAAAGTGGGCAAAATAATAATTACCTTTAGGAACTAATTCCTGTTAATGAGAATGTTGGCAATACCTGCAAGGTGCCTGCCTTCTAAAGACATTTATTCAATAAATTAATACTAATGCCTTGAATTTACTTGAATAAAGAACTAAGAGTCTGTGGAGTAACAAACAAGCCATTGACTCTAGCTGGATCTCTGCTTTTGATGTTGTGTTGTGATCAGAGCTGGGGCACTGTCTTCCTCAGCAGAAACTTCCAGCATCAGAGAGAGCCTGAATTCATTTACTCTGTCATCTTGTCTTCATTCACTAGAATAAGTGACCCCATCTAAAATGTAGCAAATTTTTCCTCTTCCCTAAAACTGTGTAGTAGAGAAAGAGAATTAAAGAGAATTATGAGAATGGTTTAGATGGTTCATGTGATGGAATAGTTCTTCTCCTTTTAAAGAAGTTCACTTTTATATTTATTTCTTTTTAATTAGTTAAAGGATAGTATTATAATTTTGTTTAATCTTTAGAGAGGTTTTCATGGAGGGAATATGTTACTCCCTTTGGTATCTTCTCATCCTCAAGTGATCCAGGTAGAAAATGTCACTTTGATAACAAAAAAAGCCTTTCAAACATCAATAGCATTGCAACATATGAAGTTATGTTGCACCACTCAGATACAACTCCTATCAGTAAGGTATTTTACATTTCTGTAATTGCCAGGTATCTTCATGTTCTTTGATGTTGCAATTATTCCTCTTTGCATTAACACCTACACTTATAGCAAACTGCGATTTGAAAGGCTTCTCGCTTAGAAGCTCACTCTGAATCCAACAGAATGTACCTAAGTAGCAGGTCCATCCAGATAAACACAATGGCTTCTGTCTTAATGTGAGGTTCCAGTCAGGCTTTGCCTTGAACAACAAATGGCAACTGAAATGGCAACCTCCCCTCCAACAAATAGCATACAATGGTTGGGGTGCGAAGGATGGAAAATATGTTACCTAGAGCTCTGTACAGGACTGGCCTACCACCCCAAGAAAAAAAACACTGGAATTTCCAGGTGATGGTACTCTTATCTTTCTCTCTCTGTAATGAGCAGGTTGAGTTATATGTTTTGGCTTGAGCAGTCTGAAGGCCTTGAGAAGAAATAAAAGGGGATATTGTAAAGCTTGAGAAGAGACAGCTTAAGAAGGAGGAAGACATAAAGTTTGAGAAAAAACAGCTCCCTAACAGGTCAATGTTGGATCCTGTTAATTAGGAGAGACAATAGGGGAAAACACCTAGACAAAAAAAATCCTGTTAATTCTGCTGGTGAAGAAGATGGTGGACTCAGTTAATATTACTATTAATATTCCTTCCTCCCCTCCTTCCTTCCTCTCAGATGAACTTCAGCACATATGATGGAGTAGGAGAAATACAAAGACTGACCTGCCCCATCGTAGATGAATAATGGCTTAACAATTTTGATAGTCCTCTATAAAGCATGGGTAAGGCTCACAAACTGTTGGGAACAACTAGGGAAGACAAGTGGACAATCAATGTGATTGATAACCAAGCTTCAACTTTATTGAGGTTTCAGGGTTCCATTCATACCGTTTTTGTTAATTATGCCTACGAGTCAGTTACCGATTGGCTACTACAAAAAAGTTATATTTGCATGCTCCCCCCACTTGGGGATTTTCCACCCAGACCCACACCTTGTTTACTTGCTATCTTACTTTCTCAAACTCTGTAACAAAACTGCCAAGGACACTGTGTCCTTGCCATGTCTGTTTACCAAGCCATTCTCCAACAACGAACTCCTCACTCCATCTGAAAGAAGAAAATCTTAATGTTTGAATTACTGCAACTCATCTGTCCTGACATTCAACAAGCCAAACAAACCTTAGTGACTGAAGAACATCAGTTTGTTTAAATGAGCATTCCTGGATTATCAGAATTTTATTCTATCCTTGCTTGACTCCTTACCTAAGTATCAAGCTGTACCTCATCTGCCAAGTTTATATATTTAGAATTTTTTTAAAGATTGAATCACAAAGCATTTTAATCTCATACAATCAAATAAAATCTACAATTGACCTGCTATGACATTCAGACACAGTTTAAAATCAACTCACAGGAAGACAATGTTATGTTTAGTTTGGGGAGTTTTTACATCTACTTTATATAAACTAACAAAACTGTTAGTAGTGAATGGAAATTACATCAGAAAAAGTAAGAGGTCATGTCAGGCGAAGCTGCGTTTTTTTAATCTGGTTTTTCTTCTTAAATAAAAAAAAAAAAAAAAAGGCATTTAACCATTTAAATACACGACTGTTGACGAAGTTATATCAATCTCAGACGAATAAAGGATTTAACTTAAGGCAGAAGACTCTTCTGTTTCCTTTGATTTTTTTCTTCTTTAAGTTTGACCCAGATCTCTGGCTTGGTACTAACCATGTGACCAAAACCAAGATAAAAAAGATCGTGTAATAATATACCTTGGCACAACAAGATGCAGAAAAAAATCATAAATACCAGTGTTAGAATTATGGGTTGATATAGGTCCCATATAGAGTACAACACTTCTATATTCCAGAGGCAAAATAAGAGCTGTAAAAGAACAACATGGGAAAGTTCATAACATATCCAAGAACTTGTTTTATAATGATGAGTGCCATGTGTAATGGTCTGTTTTGGGAAAAAAAAAAAAATCTGTTGAAACTGAAATATGTAGGTTCTTACATAGGCATTTTATAGAAAAATCCAATCAGCGCTGCTGTGTAGTTGAAGTAAGTGTTGCAAAATTTAATGTGGAAAAAATGTGTGCATAAGGCAATATGCTTCTGCTGTGTTCAGAAGGAACATGAGAGATTTATATGAAGCTGCAGCAGACACACTTTGCTTCATTCTCCATATGATATCAGTTTTATGGTACAGATGGAAGAGAGATCACAAATACCCTTTTAGGTATTTGAAACAAACACAAGTAATAAACACAATTACCTGGGTACTATTAATTCATCAGTCTTTTGTGAAGGCTTCTGATTTGAATGAATTACAATGTAATTTTAATTTTTTTTCTTTTTCTAGGGGACTGCTCTTTCATTCACAATACAGAGTGGATGACGCTTATTTAACAAGCAGCTGCTTAATACTTTGATTTTCTTTTACTATTCAGCATGTGTGGTCCCACTGATTATTTACTAGGCACTAACAATACAGATTCTTATGGATAACTATTCATTTCCTCACAGACTTCTCATTTCTGATTTTACTAGCACATAGCAATACATTACAGAAGCCTTCTCAGCATTCTGTGATGCCAGAGATAATGTTATTCCCACCAGAGATGGAGAAGCGATATGTGAAGGGATTCAAGTCCAATATTTCTGTTGCATGGCCAGCTTCAGACAACTGTGAATTTTTATTTGTAGACTAAATTCAACTTTGTCTGTTAGCTCTATTGATTCAGATACATCTCCCACTAACTGCTACTACAACTGAAGAAGTCATCTGAGTAGATCCCAGGAAATCTGGTTAGGCAACAAGAAAATGAAGGACATCAAATGAATGACTAAAGTTTTTCTTAAGTGACTAAAAGCATTACACAGAAACTATTTTTTACAGCGACAGCATGTGCTGAAGCAGTGTTCAGCTCCCATAAATACGAAACAGGTTTTTTTGCCATGCATTGTCTTGCACAATTGCCTGCCCTCTGCCTATTCTATGTAGGACTTTCATGGTGAACAGCTTCCATTGCTTCTGCGATGGATGGTGATTCAAATATTTGTGTTATATGAAATAATAACTAAGCAGTGTCTTGAACAGTTAACAAAATGTGTGTTCACCATGTGGAGTGTAAATTCAGACAGCATCAGCAGTTTTAATTCTGATGTGCTGACCTCTTTCTCCTAAATTTTATAACTCTCATTATACTCCTTTACCATAGATTTTATATATGACAAAAGAAGGCAGAAGCCTTAAAGCAGAATCTTCCTGGCTGTTTGTCATGTTTGCCTGTGTTCATTGAAATAAATTTTTGCCACTTTAGGATGAATAGATAGTGAAAGCTTTTATCTTATTTACAGTCTCTCTTTCAGTTCCCAATTCAAGCCTCCCTGACCAGCTGTCAAGAGTCAGACAGAGTAAATGACAACCCATAGTGGAGATGGGTGCTGGCATTTATTTAAGCACCATCAAGATTAGCACTTTTACACTATTTGGTAATCTCACTTACTTTCTCCCCTGCAGTGTTGTGCTTATTAGGTCCCCACTTCTTTTTCAGGTCTCTGTTGGCCCTGGATCCTGGGCCGAAAGCTGGCCCAGTTCATGCTGAGAAGCCACTTGCTGCTATGCACCCCAAATCCTACCTTCCAGTGTTCATGGGCACCACCCAGAATTGTCTTAGCTATCAGATTTCCAGAATCCTCCCTGATTTTCAGGATGTTTCTTCCATTGAGAACCTCCATCTTTCTTCCAGGCCCCCTTTTTCTTTCTGAGACCACTTCTCAGGAATCCTCCTTTTTGGCATCCAGCTCTTCTTTCGGGAAGAGAACTCAGGTTTTCCCACCAAAATATTGCACTTACAGAAGGGGAGCACATGATTCACATGATTCAGTTCTTAACTGGTGGATGAGTCCCCTGCGTTTTCATTAACTGAAGTATTCAGAATGTTCAACTTTTGTTTAGTAGTAGGAACTGGCTGGTAGGAATTGCATCCAGCAGGTAGCAAATTTCTATTTTAGAGTTCAGGAGTTCAGTTTCAGTTACTCACCCACCCTCACACACATGTACTCAATTGTGTACCACCTGTTAGCATTCTCAAGTTGAGTTATTTTTTTGCCAGCAATACTAGACTATACTGGTTTTGTTCTTTTTTTCCAGTTTCTGGTACCCTCAAGCACCCTGTTTCAATCTGCTTTTCATTTTGTTTCAGGCCTCTCACACAAAAAAAGATTACTTTCTGTTTCTCATTTTCTAAAGCCAGAGGAGACTACTGGAGAAAAGGAGACCTCAGTCTGGAAAATCTGGGATCTGCTGCCATGGGCTAGGCCTGTCCTAAGATGAATTTTCTGAGTACAAGGCATATTTGAAAGCAGTTCACCCTGGAAACTGTGAGAAACTTGTCTGTCTTCAGTGATGGTGAGTTCAGAGACATGATTCTCCCAAGACCTAAATGTTACTGCCTTGTACTTATGAGACACAGTTTCTCACATGATTTTAATTTGACTTCATAGGGATTAATTTCTCCAAGTGATGTCTAATAACGTTCCCAACATAAAAGACATTCCTTTCCTTTATTGGGCCCTTAGTCTATCTTTCTACAGAAGGCCATTCATTACTTTGAGGTTTGTTGGTTGGTGCTTTTTATTCCCCACTGACCAAACTAAATGTTTTCCTTCAGCTTAATTTCCTTAAAGATTTGAATCAAGTTGTCTTGTGATGATGATGATAATGATAATTGACATTCTCATTAGTATATGTCTTCAGTTCCAATTTAAATTTCAAGATGTCAGGAACAAGATTTCATGCTGAAAAAATATGAATTATTGTCCATCCAGCAGGCTAGCAGATGTTCCCATTATTATTTTAAAGCATAGGGTATAGACTGTATAACAGATTCTGAACCTTGCCTCCTCGGGCTTCATTATCACATAGTGTAGAAATAAAAACTGATCCAAAATTTTGCACAGGTTTTGGGCAGACTTGCAATGATTAACATGAATTTACAGTGAATTCTTAGCATGCTTATGAGTTCTGGATGAATTGAATCTTCTGCACATGCAAAGTAATGCACATATCCAAAGTAATTCTGATTTCTGGGATGTGTGTGGCCTCCTACTCCATAGTTATACAGTCAGTGTGATGCATCCAGAACAAGGCAGTGATCCTTTATAAGGACTAGAATGTGTAATAGCACATGTATAGGAAATAAATTCACAGACATCATTTACAAAGGTATTACAGTGTATATCAGTCTGTTGTAGCTTAACTATCAGCTTTCCAGAAATTAACCAGATGCACCAAGAAACTAATCAAAAGCACTTTGAACATCTACTAATGGATTGCTAATGCTCTGAACATTTTGCCTCTTTCTCTTCTTTCATGAAGTGTGCACCTGTGTTGAAGCTCACCAGGGAATAGTACTGTGGGTCAAGCACGAATTACGCACTAATAAGAGCCCAAATACTTACTGTAAAAATTTGAACTAATTATTTTTAGGTCTAGCACCATAAGAAGTTTGGAACTGCTTTGCTTGTCTGGAATCAGATGTAAATTTGCAGTAATTGTTTTGTAGACTGCTCCACTAGTTAGTCACTATTGAACTCTCTTCATACAGATCTTCATTCTTTTTCTGACGAAAATATTTCTACAACTTTTTTGTTTCTTTGCTTGAATTTGGGGTTTGGGGTATTATTTTGGTTTAGTTTATTTTGGTTTCCTGTTCTAAACTTGGTAGTTCACAGTCAATTACACAAATCCACAATAACGAATTAGGAAATCTGGTTCCTTAAACATGAAGTACATGGGAACCTAAGAAAGCTATTCTGGGGGGGGGAAATAAAAACAACTCCTGGAGACAAAGGTATTTCTTTTGTCTGGTTGTCTTTTTATACAATTTTGTCCATACCAATGGTGAGGGTGAATATTGCATCAAGTTGTGACAGTGGCCATCCGTGAAAGGTTACCAAAGAGTGTAAGAAAAGGTCAAATACAAATTGACATTGTTCTAGAAGGCTTCATGATTTAGGAACTTAGTAAGATATATATCTATGTGTTTAATCAGCTTTGATTAAACAGCCCTCTTCTTGGGGCTGTTGGTTCCTTTTTGGGGGGGGGGAAATCATCAGGCTGCCACTCCAGTGCACTGGGGTGAAAACAATCTAAGACTTGAGCAGGTAGTGGGTTGTGGCTTATTTTTGGTCCTCAGGGGATACTGAATGAGGCAGTTCAAGTACATGGGGAATCATCTTGCCATGGATCTACTTTGCCTAGCATATGCTTGTGTAGTATCCATAGACTCTTACTGTGCTGTTATTTGGTGAATGCTTCTAGAATTTCTCTTTTTTTACACACCCTCTGATTTCCTAACAACACTAGGAAATTCTATCCATTATTTAATTTATGTTTATCATATTTTATCACCCATTTTTCTTGACTATATACAGGATAAAAGGGCTTTTGTTCAGGGAAGGATTTGAAATCACATCACACATCTGTTTTCATAGGAAGACTCAGAATATTTTGGCCATCCAGGGTAATAATTTTTTGTGTCTTTTTTTTTTTTTTTTTGTATTTTGCTGTAATTTTTATCAGAAGAAATACAGCAACAGTTAGGGAAGAAGAGGTGGGAATTCAGGATGCTTCTCACTAAGGTGAAAGTACAGCTAGACAATGGTTCTCCTTGGTGCTTTCCTGCTCAACAAAATCTGTAATAATTTTTTTCATAGTAGTTCAGTTTTACAGGAAGCGCAGAACATACTTTCCCTCTATGGGAAAACAACAAAGTGAGTGTGATTTCAATTATTGCTTTTGAGTATTTGTAACTCATTATGAAGAACTTATAAAAGTGTAGCGGAAAGCATTCAATTCATGCAAAATATGTTCAGTATTGGTAATATTTTAAATTTATTTCAGGTAATATTCTAATACACTGTTAGCATACCGACATTTACTATCATACATTGAAATGAAGTGTGTTTTAATTAATTGTGTGATTCTCTCACTTATGACAAAAGAAAAAATGTGTATCTTCTGAAATACCATAGGTGTTGTCATAAACCCTTGAGCCTTCCATTGCCTTCAAACCCAGTTACAAAGAAAATAAACTTTCTTAGAAATGGAAGCATTGGTAAAGTGTTAATCTATTTTAGGCTCCAGGCTATTTGAAAATCACAGATTCGCCATGTGTCTATGGAGTTAAGAATGAAAATAGAGCTGTGCTAAAAATCCCATTTTGTATACAGCCAAAAGAAAATACAACTGTACAGATTTGCTATAAAACACAACAGTGTGCTGCTTTCCTACCTTCATCCAGTTTTTTCATAAATGAAACATTCTTAGTTTGTCAGCAGGATATTTTTATCTTCTTATAAATAACAGTTACAGGAAAAAACAGATTGCTACAGTTCATAAATATAAATTCAATAGATACATACGTAGATACATATGTATAAAAATACATGTATATGTATAAAAATGCATTCACATTTAAAGGAGTCGTCAGGTGACACATCACTGTAAGAGCTACTGCAACATTAAAAATTCCATATAAAGTCAGTGTGATGGCAATTGAAAATAACAAGTGTGTCAAAAGAGGCTGTGAAGTGTCCATCTTTGGAGATATTCAGATCTTCCATGGACAGGATCATGACTAAACTCATATAGTTGGTTTTCAGTGAACAATAGTGTTTATTATAGTGAATATATTACTAGTCTATTGCCCCACAGCTGTATGAAAGTCCTTTTCTCCTTTCTTTTCCAGACCTCTTTATTTTCAAGGGAGCTTTATTTTTCTTTGGCTGATAATTAACAGTAAAATCTTCCTTGTCTTTCTTCTACTTTTTGCTTGGTTACCAATAAGGTGCAACTCTACAGGACTGTCTTCCAAAAGCAAACTAGCTAGGATGTAATTTAATGTTTTTCACAAATTGAGGCATTTTCACAGTGATTTTAATGCATTTCTGATATCAATCTTAAAGATTTCTTGCTGCCTTGAAGGCTCATCCCTTAGGGCAGCATTAACTGAAATTTCTCATTTTGGAGGTGGAATGAATGAAGATGTGGTCTACAAATAACCAAGGAAAAAAGACTAATTTTGTAGCAGCCTTCATGTACCATTTCAGCCCATTTGGTCATTGTGATAATTTTTTTCTCATGTTCATAGAAAATTATGGCATAGTCAGTTAATTCAGTTTTTACTCTCCTGGTCCTATGCATGATGGTGTGGCCAAGTCCAACATGTTTTTAAACTTTAAAAAGCAAATCAACATGCTGTGTGACAGCAAATATAGAAATTAAATTAAAAAAAAATCATTGATTATTGGCCAAAAGCTATGATTTAAAGGGCATAAATGTTTTTCTTATTATGTCAATGGCTTGGGCATACAGGCACTCCAAATTCTAAATAACAAAATAGTTTATCTTTAAAGGAAAAATAGGAAGGTTTGTTTTGGGTTTTTTTTAATATTTTTTTTTCTAACTGAAAGCCAGATGATTTTCTTAATGGGTTACCATGGGGAAAAGAAAAAATTGTCAAGACCTGTGTATGAAGCATCAGATCTAGAGCTAAACAAAGCTGTTAGTCATCCTATTTTTTACCATGTCTGAAATCTGATTTCTATTTTTTAACAATTCTTGAATGGGGTAAACTGGAAATGGACAAATTCAGAATAATCCTGCATTATCTTGTCAAATTATACAGTGTCCACACCAAAACTTTCCAGGGATTAAAAAAAACCCAGAACTTCTCTAAATATATATTGCTAAATCTGTCTTTAAACTGCTCTTAGTCAAAGCTAAGATAAATCTCCTTATACTAGAGTTATTATGTTTCTATCACCAAGCCTAACTGTTAATTTATACCATGATTTTTCCAGAAGGGACAAGTACATGAACCTAAAAAATTTCATTTTGTTTTCTATAAAATTTGTTTCAAGGAAGTAAAAACCCTACAAGTCAATGCCTTATTTGCCTTATTATGAATTGCTGAAAAGATCTTTGTTGATGCCTGGAAAGCAATTACATCTGAAATACAATAGGCATCTTTGAATTCTCTTATTGTATTCTAAACAATGATTTTATTTTTTCTAAGCTAGAGGAGCTTCAAAAGTTTGGGAGATTTAGGTCAGTTGAATACCTAAATAGGAATATTTTTCTCTGATCTTAATCAAAAAGTTTTACAGATCAAAACTGAGTTGAACTACCCCAAGCACTGCCTATGGGAGAATTTATGATGCCTCTGTTTCTGTCTAGCTGGAAAAAATAAAGAAACAGGCTACAGGGAGCAAGTGCAGCATTTCTAGTTTGACAGAAGAGAGGAGGTTGAGAGCTATCATGTCCAGAACTAATGTTTCATTTCTTCTGCCTCTGTGTTTTTACATTAAATTATGTTTCTTTATATTTCTGTCATAAACTCTTCAACTAAACCCAGACATTTTAAAGATAGTAGTCACCTTGTACCTTGTCATAGCAATTCTAATTGATCCCATAAATCTGTGAATAAGGACAAGACGTATGGTATACCATATTAATGGATAATATTCAGGAAATATTAGTGCTAATTGTCATACCATACTAAAATACTAAAATACTAACTTTGGTACAATTTGGGGAAAATACCAATCAGGAAAAGAAGAGCTAGAAAGACTTATCCTTATTTGTATAGCATAGCATAGTATAGTATAGTATAACATTTATCTTTTCTTTCATCTTCTGGACAAGGCTAAATACCCAGAAGTTGATAAGATTCCCAGTACAATGCATTGTTTTCTTTGTTATTCTTCTGGGGTGCAACCTTAGAAATTAATTTAGAAGATATTTTTTTAGCACAGAGGCCTCTGATTACAGGGGAGAAATAGAGCTCCTATCAGTCATGAGAAAAAATTGGGGTTTTTTTGCAAAACACATTGTCAGCTTGTGCATCAGAAGGCCTCTGATATGGCTGAAATAGTTTAAGTGAGGACTGCAGTTATTTTTCAGAAATAATGATAATAATACTGTCTCCGTTATGTAGCAATATTCACTGCAATAGCTCCCAGACAGTTTTACAGCTAAATGTACACAGCACTACTGAAATACAATTACCAGTGAAGTGGAAAGCTCAGCCATCCAGTATGTGGAACGACAGTCAGAACGTTTCAGCCAAAGACATTTACTGAGTTGAGGGAACATTTTTAAGGAATAGTCACAGTATCAAAACAGAACAAACTAGATAAAAAGTGCATTCTGTTCAGGTTATCTATTTAAAAATCATAGAATCATTAAGGTTGGAAGAGACTCCTAGGATCATCAAGTCCAACCATCAACCCAACACCACTATGTCAACTGAATCATGGCCTGAAGTGCCACCTCCAGGTGTCTTTCAAACACCTTCAGGGATGGTGACTCCATCACTTCCCTACACACTGTATTTCATTGCCTGACCTCTCTTTCAGCAAAGACATTTTTCCGAATATTCAATCTAAATCTTCCCTGGTGCAACCTGAGGCCCTTTCCTCTTGTCCTATTGCTGATTACTCAGGAGACAAGAGTAACACCCACCTCACTACAGCCTCCTTTCAGGTAGCTGCAGAGAGCAATGAAATCTCCCCTCAGCCTTCTCTTCTTAATAATCCCAGTTCCGTCAGCCGCTCCACCCTAACAAACCCTAAACAATGTCATGAGAAATTTCTAACTTTTTTGGCAGAGTAGAATTTTATAAGCAGTGTTCAGCCAATGAGCCAGCTCCTTATGTTTGTTGTACAAACTTCTGTTGGAAATTCAATCTGCAATTAGCCTGCATAATCCAACTCCTGGTTACTTTTCTATCACACAAAAACATTCTTCCTAAGAAAAAAATAAAGCAAAAGTTATTTAAATAGGAATGATCTTTGTGGATCATCTGAGGAAATGATGAAGTAAAACATGCAGCACACCCTGAAACAGCCAAGCCTTTTCATCTCTAAATGTGTTGTCCTATTGACATGTAGGCAATTCCATTAATACATGAGGCAGTATAGCTTGTCCTGTGAAGACCATCTTAAGTATGGTACATTTGTTTAATAAATTAAACAGCTTCAGTCAAGTAAAACTAATTTGACTGCATGCTGTAGCTGTAATTGTATCAGACTCAAACCAGCTTAATATAATTATAACCCATGTTCACTAGAAGCTGGCTCACACACGAAGGATGGCTCTTCATGTTTCCAGAAACGTTAGAGCTCAACCCCAGATACTTGAGGAACAAAGACAAAGTTCAAAAAACTTTTTAACCTTGAAGTGGATTTGCCAGAAACCTTCTAAATGGCTAAGTCTCCCCATGAAAAACTTAGCACAGTGCTGCATCAAATCCTGGTGTCCTGCTTCGAGCCTGGCAGGACTTTGCTGTAGTGATATTTGTGCTAGTTGTGAAAATCGTGCTCTAGTTCCTCACATATGAGAGAACTGACTATAATCTACTAAATGCAATTTATAATATTCCTATTTCAATTCTTTAAGGCTCTTATGCTTTCAGAAAACTAGAAAGGGCATCTTAGAGTGTTATTCATCACTTCTTCCTACAATTTCAATTGTTCTATGCCTAAAACAATGAAATGTTTCAGAAACAAACCACACAATTAGAAATGAATGAGCATTTCAGAATTACAGCAGCTCATATTCTGTTATCTTAAATTAGCACTTTAAAATGCTTGATTTTACCCTACTGACATTAATTAAGTTCACCGTGTGCTCATATATGACAAATTAAGGGAATTATTTTTTTAAAAAGAGCTCATCTAGCTTTAATTACAACATACTGTACATTTCACAGAAAATACTGCTCCAAACTACTGCTTTCAATTCACATCTGATACATTCAAATTAATTAATGGCTATAATTTAAAATGATTAACAAAGAAACAAAGATAGTTAAATCGGGTAGTTTAAATTAGTGTATGTCCAGCTACTTGAGAATGAGATAATTATTGTCTCACAACACTCATGGGAGACAGAAAAAAATCATTGACTAAATTAATGTAGCATAAGATAATTTTACATTTCCACACTGTCTGAATAATTCTTTTTCAAATCTGACAAAGCCTTGTGTGTCATATCCGGTACTAATTTGGTAAATCGTCCTAATTCATGTTGAGTATGTAATCGTTTGCTTAGTAGAATGAGAAATTAGATTCTGTTTTTCCTTTTAATTTGTATACCTTTTTCTTTTTAAATTAATTTCTTCCAAGAAAGAATTTGAACATGAACACTAATCCCATTTACCTCAGAGCTTTAATTTTGAAAGGCAGTTAACTGAAGCTACTTTTCTGAATCAGGGTCCATTTCATTCTAATCAGAGTCAGGACTCAGTTGCTTCTCTGGATGATGTTTAACAAAAAACAATGCAATGATGATGTTCAACAAAAATTTTAAAATGCAAAGACTAGTCAGATCTTCTTGGATACCTTAATTAGTAAAGCTCAGCTTGTCAGCTGGTCCATGCAATTAATAAACTGTGATCTTTGGGACTAGTTTGGGTTCCTGCCCTGAATGTGCCATTAAGATGTGAGAAAGAAGTTTTGTGGATCATTTACTTGTTAGGTGATTATGACTGTATTTTCCTGCTGATTAAAAAAAAAAATAAAAAAAATAAAATTACAAAAATTTGAGTAAAGTAAACATTTTTTAGACTACTTTAACAGGATACATTTCTTGCTGGTAAATACCCAATAAAAATATGAAACTCAGGAGAATGAAAAGAGAACTTTCCTCTGCCAAAAATAAAATAAAGAAACTGAATGAAAAAAGACAAGCAAACAAAGAAACAAATAGAGAAAAATTGTGACACTTGAATTAATTTATCTGGGGTTTCCCTGAAGAGGCCAAGTATCTAACATCTAGATTTCAGAGAATTAACTTAAATATGTCAAGGAAGCAATCCGGATCTTGATCAAAGTCGATATACTGAGAAATCACTATATAAAGTCAATAAACACAGTCTACTATTTGATTATAAGAACAAAGAAGAACTCAGATAAATATCAAACCAGAAGAGGAGATAAAAAGGTTATGTACCCCTCCATTCAGGTAAAGCTTTTTAGGTACAGAGAAATCCAAATGTACAGAAAGAATCCAAAAAGATCAGGACGAGCACAGTTGATATGAGGAACAAGGAAATTGTTAGCCCTAGATGTTACATACTGCTATCAAGGGAGAAAATTCGTTGTGAAAGAGGAATCTACACTTGAACGGACAACTACATTTGAAAAAAAGAGCATCATCTAGTCTTTGCTAGCAAGAAATACTGTGATAGATGGAAAGTGTCTCAGTGATTTTCTTTTCACCTTTACATTTGTCCCATTTTTAGGACCAAAGCAAATTCAGGAATGGAATGGTTAGACATAATTTCAATCAATTTCACTGCCTTCTTTGACACACGCTAACACAGACTTTTCTAAACTAGTTTTCATTTGAACTAGGTTGCATATTGAACAAATAAACTTCTTCTCTTCTGAGTGTTTATTCTCCTTCTTCCTTTTGAATCTCTAATAGAATCTTACATATTAAATTAAAAGAAAGTTCTTTAAAATCTCCCACTTTCTAGGTATCTTCCTTTTATTTCCCTTTTAGATAGACAGAGGGGCATTCAAACAAGTTTTCTTCAAATGTGTCTTTACTTCTGATTTGTGGGAACTTTTTGTGAAGAGTACATCTTCAGGTTATATTTTTTTCTGAAAACAAATGTTTGTATGAAAAAGAAAATTCTTCTAGTAATCTTACAAGCATTTCACCATGATCTTTTCCCACCCAGGAGATTCCATTTCTGAAGAACTAGGTTTATGCTTCTAGTAAATTTAACTTTCTCTGCTCTCATCCTGCATCATAGCCTCATAAAGGGCTTATATTTATTCTTTTTTCATGAAGAAATTTTTAATGAACTACTAGCTGAAACTGTAAATAATGAAAATTCTTATGGCTGAAACTGCACCTGAATTTTTGAAGAGTTTAAATCTGTGTACTCTGGCTGGTCTCCCTTTGCCTTGTTTAAATAGATAATAGTCACTGGCACTTTTTACAACTTGGTTTCTATCCAGAATGATCTCTCCATGCTGAGATTACAATGGTTGCTCTACAATACAAGATCAACAATTCTTAATAAATTCCAGAAGTGATCAGCACATAAATGCAATCTAGAACACACAAATTTTTAGTACCTTATTGGATTTGTGAAGTGTGCATATGTCTCACGTGAAATTCTGCTATTACCCTGGTCTTATGTTCCTTTGAATATAGGGTATATATAGCATTAATTCAAACTTGAAGGTACTTCTTATTTTACTGATAGAGTTCTATGCAAACTTCAATTCATATAGGATGTCATTAATGTTCTCATTTTAAAAAGGATAATGTGTTATATATTTATTCTACTGATGTCTTTTCCAGACAGAAAGAAAAAAAATAAAATAATTTCCTCTAGTTTGTTTCTGTTTTCTTTGATATGTCTATACAGTCCATTCCTTCAATGTATGAGAGAAGATGTATAGTAATTTATTTATTTTTTTATGAGAGCACTTTAGATATATTTATTAAGACCATAAAACTTACAATGTTATATATAATTTGATTATAGTGCCATGCTTTTTTCCTTTCTCTAATTTCTGGAATACAAGAGTATAAAACTAAATCTTTATTGCCCACAGTCTAATAATGATGAATTTGTTATTGTTCAAACATTTTTTTTATATTGTGCATAGGTTGTTTATTTCTATTCCTGTAAAATTCGCTATTCTCACATTTCTTTTAACCCTTTGTTAAATTGATTCACTTCAAAAATGCACTGAAAAGAACGGTATTTTGGAAGAATTTACTGAAGAAATTTTGGAAGCAAGGATAGAATATACTAGGAAAATAATGGAGGACAGAATATTAAGGAAAAACAAAATTATATGAACTGCTTAGAATAAAGTTGCTTGTATTTTTGTCAGCTGTCATACATATCATAATATCTGTTACAGTTACAATGATTTTATTTTCTAGTATCACTGCTCTCATGTGTCTCTAAAACAAAGCTGCTATGAGTCTCAATAGCTGAATCCTAGTCTAGGATACTTGGATAGCATTTTGTTCCATTTAAAATGGAACATACTTAGCCTTGATCTCCTCATTCATGGCATGATGCACATTTGTGAAGTGAATTAGGCAAAAATTGCAATCTGGAATTTACAAAAACTTCTAAGAACAAATAGATGTAAATCACTTGTAAATAGCCGACAAAAAAAGGAACTGAATAATTTAATAATTTACAGAAGAAACACTGAAATATGAAGAAAGTTTCTGCAATTTTTTTCTTTTTTCTTTTTTCTTTTTTTTTTTTTTTTTTTTTTTTTCAGAGTTTGGGATTATAAGTGTAACTATTTTTCCTTCATTTTCAGATTATAGAAATAATATACATAGAATCATAGAGTCATAGAACAGTTTGGCTTGGAAAGAACCTTAAAGATCATCTATTTCCAACTTCATGTTACTCCAGTATGTCTGTAATATTTCTGTAAGACATCAGAAATTCCAACAAAGAAGGAAAAGACATAAAATCATAAGCATGTGAAAATAATATCATGCACTTACCACAGATATTTTTATTCTAAGCAACAAAAAATTATTGTATTCTAAAGGTACTTGATTTCCCTCTTTTAATAATAGATTTTGAATGTCTTTGGATTCAGTTTTTAAATGCTGTTGTGTGAAAAGTATATCTTTAAAGTCTGTAATTCAGTAAGTACAGTTAAGGACCTCCAGGTGGAGGAGGAAATCTGATGTACCTAACACTGTCCAAGGGTGAAACTTTATTTTGGCTAATTCTTCAGAAATTATAGTAGAAACCATGGAGGTCTAGATGTTGTTAATATATGAATGATACATTTTCAATTACTTTCAGCCTTTAGCTTCCATTTTCATGGAAGTTCAAACTTTACAAATACTTTCATTCTGAGACATTTTATACACCGGAAAACCTAAACGTTGAGAAAAAGATGTCAAGATATGGTTGGTGGAGCTGTCAAGCTCCTACCTGTGCATAGGGGAATTAGGTGACCTAGGACTAATAGTGTTCATGATTTATAAGTTCTGTGCCCCTAACAAGTTGTCTAATCTTACAGATCTTCTGAAGCAGAGTCCCTGGGGCAATGCAGCAGAATGGAAGTAGTCTTGGATAGTCCAGTTCCTCAGCAGCTGCTAAGGGAAAAAAAATGGAATTGGGCAATGTTCTGACAGAAACAGATATGTGCTTTGTCACAAGTTAACTGCAACAAACATTCCTGAAATAACTCCATTTGACAACATGGATATGTTTGCTTCTCCTACCCCTTACAAAGTGAAAAGTTCTTCACCAAGGAATAGGAGTTCCTCTTATCAGTTATATATTTTTGTTTTAAAAAAAAAGAAAGAAAAAGAAAAAAAGCCATGTTGAACATCATGTTGAACATTCTTTCTGTTATAGTTTCTGTATAGTATCTTCTGAAATATGCTTTAAAACATCTATGGTACTTCTTCACTGAAGCATTAATTCAAGTTGAACCTGTGGAATTTAATGTGTATTTTATATTTTTTACTAAGATAAAATGTATAGTTAGAAGAAGTTGAAATATATTGCTGAAGCTGTAGGAAATAATCTGGGAGTTACAATAAATATTCCTACTGCCTGTTTTCAGTGAAAATACATAATGATTTGATAAATATTGGTGGAATCATAACAGGAAAGTTGGACCACAAATAAAGAAATGAATGAGAAACTTCTTGAAATCAGAGAATTTTAAACTTACTTCATATTTTTTCTTCCAATGTAATTACTCACTGTGGGACTAGGGGAAGAAAGGGGTATCCAGTTGTTGCAATTTAATTTTTTTTACCCCCCCATATTTCTGTCTCTACACCTTGCTTTATGTTATCAAAATTAGATCAAAAAGCTGTGTCTGTATTGTTACTAGCAAATATGACAATAAATGTAATTTTTTAGATTTGCATAGACTATTACTGGTGGCTGATTTTTCTGTTTCTTCAAATATACCAGAAGAGATGTGATTCAAATTTTAAAAGCTGTGATTTTATATTGGCATCTACGGAGTTCATTTTTTAAAAAAGAAACATGTAATATGAGGTAATTTTACATACGTACTTCTAGCTTCTAGCTTCCTTTTGGATCAACAAAATATTAATTATATCATCTATCTAGAAGATCTTCAACTACTTGAGCTTGTTTACTTTTAGTAAATTCTATAATATCAAATATTTAAATAGGAGATGAAATCAGAAAAGAGAAAATAAATTCAGGACTTAATATTTATTATTTTATTAAGTTTTTCATCTCCAAAATCTGGAGAACACATACACAGAGGAAGGCAGCAATTAACAGGCTTAGGTTTCTAGCTGAATCAGAGTTCTTGTTAATTTTTTTTTATTATTTAGAACAGATATATAGATAAACAACTTCCTAAAGCAAACCAATTTTTATAAGCCTTTTTTGGCACTTCTAATAAAAGCATGGGCTGTTTTCAAGAGGTGCTCATTAAGCACACTTTTCCCAGGGTTTTGTGTATGCCAGAACTGCTAATTTTTGCTGAATTTTAGAGTACTTCCACGTAAAAGACTATGAACTGGATCTGGAGAAACTTAAAGGCTAAAAATGAGAAGGGTTGAAGCTCAAGGTTGTGCTTTAATAGCACATAATGAGGAAGTGTGAGAGTAGTACTGGAGTTAGGTCACACTCTCCCATTATTCGTAAGCTTCAAGAGCTAAGAGTTGAAAAGGAGCTTTTCTGCTTGTGTTTGACCTTGCTTTTCACACTGTGCCCTGACAACTTGATCCAGACCACAAGCTTGAGACATTTCCCACTTGGATGGTCATCATGAAAAGGAGCTGCAACAGAAAAACATAACAGAGTCAAAATGATACAGCATTTTATTAGTAAAATGAATACTTACTCATAAACTACATCTATTTTTAGGTAGTCTTTAATTATCCAATATTAATGTAAAACAAAGAAAAAGCACCAGATATTATTAGCTAAAGTTGAATTCTGAAAAGTATATAGACACATGATACTAATAAAATTATTAATGTTCATATTTAAGAAATAGTAAGAATCAAGAAAACAAGACGTGAAGAGATAAAGCTATCAATACAATTCAAGCGATAACATCATAACATCATAACAGCATAATCCTGATTGATTTTCCTGGAGGCTACAAATAAATTTATCATTTTGTGATTTTCTAACTTTAAAAAATGGCATTTCATTTAACATTTCTTCATATTCTACAAGTAAATTAAATTACCTCTTGAAGTTCATGCACAGAATGCATTAATTCCTCTACCATTAGCTCTTGAAAAAAACATTCTTATGCAGAACTAGAACCATTGTGAATTATCTGTCAATTTCATGTTACACAAAATTCTGAAAACCTCCAAAAAGCATAGCACCACAAAAACAGGAAAACCAAAGCCTTATCTTTTGTAATACAGGTTTTCACTGGGTAGGATACCTACACTCTCCCTAAAGCCAAAGAAAGAAACCTCAGGTCTGGTTTCAGGTTTTTTATGCTGTGTTTGAAACACATTGCACAGTTCTCAGCCCAGGAGGCAAAGCTCAGAAATGCTCTCTGTGATCTCTGAGTCTCTCTGGGTTAGAGGCCCAGAATAGCTCCAGCTCAAAATTCACTTGATTAGTCCATGTCTCAATCCAATCATTTTAGTTGAAGACCCAGAAGCCTGAGCTCCATGTTCAGATTTGCAGACACTGACATCCCCTGATTGCTGAATTTGCAAGTTGCCCTCTCGCTAAACCTGAGGGTTTAAGATGCTTTTGTGGCACTTCAATCTTTTACTAAGGACTGTAAGAAAACATGTGAACCTCATGCCCTCATTGTAAATCAAATGATAGTAGGACATACCAGACATTTCAAAATGGCAAGTGAATGCTTGTGAGTCAAGGAAGACAATAATGAAAGGCTGCTTAAGGTTTTGCCCTATCATGTTAGGATGACAAATGAGTTGCAGCACCTTTCTGCTTGAACTACATGAGGGTATGATACTACATTTTTTTCACAGAACAGTCAGTACACTGTAATTTGAGGCCATCACATTGTGTCCGCACATTTGAATAAATCTAAATCTTTCACATCCTTTTGCTGTAAGTACTCTTGTTTTAGTAGTTCACCTGGACATACCTGGTGTGGAAAATACCTTTCAAGATACTATGCATGATGCTGGTTTGTACTGTTGGGTTTCATGTTGTTTCGAATAATCATTCAGTTAATTTTATGCTGACAAATATACTAAGTAATTAATTACTCACTAATCTCCTTATAAAAGAGATATGGTTTTAGGTTTGTTTTAAAAATCTTGTAAGCAAGTTTATACAGTTAACATTGAAATATGTTGAAATACAGGGTTAATTCTGCAATCTTATCACAAAGAAAGACCCATTGTTTTCACCAGTAGTTGAAATGGCAGATTAAATTTTCTATGTGCAATTATCAGCAAGTATATCATATCTGTCTTCTTATTTTAATACTCAAAATTTGTAAACATATTTGTAATTTTGAAGATTATTACAAACCAATACCATGACATCTGCTTCTAGAAACTGAAAACATTTCTGATAAATGAAATTCATTTAGAATTAGATACATATAGTGGACTAGTGAACCAAGTATGTTTGTAGCTTCTCTCTGTCTTTCTATACCAGAATTTGGTCCAGCAACATGACAGACTTTGAGTTTTAGTTACTGTATGATGAAGGTATGATTCAAGAATGCCTACATAAAATTAACGTAAGTAATTAAATGAAACACAACCAGATCCTTGGCAAGTGACAGTAAGCAGGAGTGATCTTGTTAAATGAGTCATTTCCGGCAGGAGTCGCCAGCGTGTCTGTACTTAACAAAGATGAGGTAGAAAAGGAAGCCACACCAATCATTATGCAAGTTGTTCTTAATCACAATTTAATAAGATTTTATATCAAGTGTGCTGTTTACTTACATGCTTAATATCAAGAAAAAGTGCAATTTATCACTGTAATATTAGAAATTTTTCCTATTTTTTCAGCATTTGGTGAAAAATTCCAAGAGCAACTAACTTATGTTGGTGCAACAGACTTTTAATTGTCATTCCCTATGAAGATACTGTCAAAACAGTGCTACTACAAGATTTAGTAAAGGCTATTCTAGTAAAGGTTCTAGTCCTCCACAGAAGAGTTCTATATTTTGAAGGAAAATTTATGTAGGTTAACACTTCAAATTATGCCAAGACATATTACCTATAAATTAAAAATAAATGAGTTATATGATTTTCATAAGAGACAACCTTGTTCCAAGGTTTTTTCCAAGCCTTGGTCAGTTTTTACTACTGTCAGTGTAGTTTTGCCTTCCTTCTATTTGTATTTCCCATGGGAATTGTATAGGTGTTCATTAAATTTTAGCATGAATGTAGAGAGATTAAAACTAGGAATTCCTACTTCCTTCTTTTAAACATGCTCCTCTTGTAATTAATTTCTCCCCTTAATTAATTAATTTCTTCACTATTTCAGATAGTTAAAAATGTTCCTGATTTGATTTTCAGCCTACACACCACAGTATTTCACTTCAAACTTGTATCTTCAATCCACAACTTCTTTCCTTAATTTCCTGGGATCTTTAATATTAATGATATCACTTAAGAAGAAACTGAATACAGTCCATAGGGGCTTTTCCATTGATTTATGGTTCTTACAGATGGTCTTACCTGCCACTATGTGCAATAATGCCCTTGAGGGGTGCTTGTTGCCAAGCTGATGCTCTGGGAAGGTGCTAAATGGGGATAGCACAGAGGAAGGGAGGAAGGTAAACAGAGCTTTCTCCTTTTCTTTTCCTATCACAAGGGTGTAGTGATACCATGATAATGTCTATTTTTTGAATTGTCCACATTTTGGACACAATTTAAATATAAAAAAAGAAAAAAAAAAAAAAAAAAAACAAAACCAAAACCTACCACCAGCAAAATATAAAACAGGCTTGGATGTTATTTTTCTTAATTCCTATTATTAAAGGTCATAGTTTTAATAGGAAGAGTTTGTAATGACTTTTTAAATTTTAATCTTAAAGCTACTGGTTCTACTGTCTCACAAAGTGAACAAAAATCTCTTATGATATGGGCATAGAACAAAGCAAATGAATAAGTTACTGAATCAGAATGTTTTGAGACATTCTACTCTCAAAAACTCTGAAGACTCAATTCCTATGTAAAATGAATGAAGGAGTGAAGAAAAAAAAAGGTAGGAATGTTCCTAGGTTTTAAAGAATAAAAGAAAAAATGTGAATAGACCATATAGAGTTCACTGAAGTTACTGATCCACTTTTCAGACTTTGGAAGAGATGCAGTAAGCACAGAAGTTCTGATAATATATCAAAAGACATTGTCAGATTGGTAGTACTGGCACAAATAATAATTCTGATGCAGGTTTTTACCGGGAAGTCAAAAATAACATATGGATTGGAGTCATATAATTCCTTTATTCTGGCCTGATATGTTCACAGCAACCAAATGAATAAAAGCAGTGAAGATTTGGGGGTGGAGGATGGTGGGATGTGTTTAACCACAACAGGATTCCTCAACAGCTGCAATTGGACCCATTCAACAGCTTCTTGCCTTCCTCTCAGAAGCAGGCAGAGACTAACAAAGGGCATGAGCTGAACTTTGATTTTGAATCCTGGTATAATTACCTGAAATGTAATTTTTTTAAATTTTCCTTATTATGCTAAATTAAACAGCTTCTTACATGACCAGCAAGACTTTCCCCTGCAGTAGAGATTGAGCTGGCACTAGGTGGCAGGAACTTCTATGTCTGTCCCCAGGCTGACTGTTTCCATTATCCAAAAGCCAACTTGATTGGCTCTAAATCTCAGTGATGCAGAGTGATTAACACCAGTGATGGTCGTTCTCCCAACACTGGTCCTCTCATTTAAAAGTGGATGAGATTTATTAGCTGTCTTCAGCCAATTCATAAAAGCTGGCTGTCTCTGTAGATCAGAATACAAATATTTATATGTGAAAATTATCCAAGATTTTTTTTTGTGTTAGAGAATAAATTAACCACTAAAGTTGTTTATAGTTTAGCTGTTTAACCAAACCTTTCTTACCCCTGATGTTAGACAAGCTTGTCTTTCATCTTGATAAAATTCACCAATCTTTATAGTAAGTCCTCCTTTACTAGGATCTAGAAAATTATTCTTAAACACTAATCAATAAACTGCAACCTTGACAAGAGAAAGCTCATCAGCTTCTTCTCCAGTTCTAAGAAATGTTATATTTGAAATTTAAGTTTACATAAGCTATTTTGTAACAGAAGGACTTTTCCATCTTTCTGTCTACTGATTTATATATATAGTGATTTATCAATCAATTAACTGATACACATTTTTGACATAATGAATTATTTCTTGTCTATCCATAACTCTATATGCATGTTTCTGTCTTGCCCCAATAAGAAATATAGTAATTTGTTCTAAATGTGTTTCACATTAACAATGATCTTTATTTTGTTGAAAGTAACTCTGTGCTTTTTCATCAGCTGTGGGGCAATGCTTTACGTAAACTGTTAAAATACAGTTGAGTGGGTTCAAAAATATATAAAGAATGTGGTACAACAGTAACATAAATTGAAAAGACATTCCTGTTCTGTAACATATTTCCAAGATGGCATTCTATCAGAAACTTCCTTAAAAAAAAGAACCTCTCAGTTAGCAAGCCTGGAATAAACTCTTACTTGAAACCCAAAGGTCTAACCCAGCTGTTGGCATTATTCATATGAAATATTTCACCGACAAAATCAAAGAAGACTTTAACATCTTGTTTCAAGTATTGTTGAATGCAAATACCTCAGGCCAAGCTCTTTCTTTCAAAACAAATGAGCATTTGCAGAACAATAAAAACAGTTGAGGCATTTATGCTAAGACATGAAAAGCGAGATGCCAAGGCGGGTTTCTAAACCACATTCCAAGCATTTTAGAATCCTTTTGATTGTTACCACAAATCCACCGACTTTTGTGAGAAGGGTATGTGTCATCGAGCCACAGGCAAGGCCTTGAATACATCTGGCTTAGGGTTAGTGGCATTGATGCTAAAACATGGCACACAGTTATGCAGCATCTCTTCCCAGTTCCACACCACCGCCCTTTTGTAGGAGCGTGTCTGTCTCTCTGCTAATGGCATTCATTAGTTCAGAAGATCAAAATGAATTCAGGGACTACATATACAATGGATTCCTCTCTACATGAAACACATTTCTGATTTTAAAGCTATACGATATGGTGAAACCACATTCTTTCATCAGCCACTATTATCTGTGTTCTCTTGAGGATCCAAATCCCCCCAGAATTTTCCTGTCTATTCCTTTCTCTTTGATACGGCACTGAGACATGCAATCTCCTCATATATTAAGATGCTGGTTTATGCTAATCTGAGTACCAAAAGAATCATAGAATCATAGCATGTGTTGGGTTGGATGGGACTTTTAAAGGTCAGCTAGACCAGCTCCCCTGCAGCAAGCAGAGGCATCTTTAACTAGATCATGTTGCTCAGAGCACCATCAAGCCTGACCTTGAAAGAAGACTGTAAATAGTTTAAAGTAAAATTTTGCCTGTATAAATTTCTGTCACTCTCCAAAGTAGTAAAGGTGATGACAGAAGGGTTACTGGGAAAGATCTCGTTGGCAGCATTTTTAATGTTTTTCCCCAAATATGTGCTCTTTCTCCATCTCAAAGTCTTGCTGGGTGGGAAGTGTAAAATTTTTCAAGGATTTTGATCAGGCAGAATTCTGTCCAGAAGAAAATCCTCAATAAATAGTTGCTACACTCACACACTGACTTAGCAACTAACACTTGTTTCATCTTTAGTGTAAAAGACTAAGGAATTGATACCTCTTGCATTCAAAAGTCTCATTTTGTTTGGTCTGGGGAGTGTCTCAGTGTATGTGTTCAAAAACAGATAACACTGGTCTTATGTATTGTAGGTTCATTAAGACTGGTAAATCCATAATTCTGTTCAGATTTTCTGAACAAGGCAAATAAAGTAAATCATGGTTTCTTAGTTAATCATTGCAGATTTGATCTAGGAGAAAATGAGATGGCATTTGCTGCTTTGGAAAGAACATTATAAAGTAAAGCAGCAAAAGGTCTTAACATACTTTGCTTTCCAATGTGAGTGCAAAAGACAGGACAACTGAATGACAGATGTAGGCATTCATCTCTAGATAACAATACTTCTGTGATTCAGGTATTGCCTTTACTCTTCAGAAAAGCTTTCTCAACATTATATGACACAGATGAGATTAGACCTCACGCATTTGATTACCCATCCTCTCTACAGACATCACTTGGCTTTATGAAGTAATCCAAGAAAATTTTTAATTTAAAGTAGTATTGGATGGACTTCAAATGATCCAGTGAGCCTTGATATTTATCTGTTCCTCTTTGATGAGCTATCTGGAAGAATTTCCTGCTTCTGCCATGATCAAAAATATTGAGACATTACCCAGAGTAGTTTCATAACTTTTTACTTCTGATGATGCTTATAACAAGGAAGAACAGACTTTGAAAATCAGGGGAACTCCCTAGTAAAAAGTTCCAGGAATTTTCTGAGCTTCCTAGAAGTTCAAAATTTGGCTCAGTCAGCGCTATCAAGGTCTAAAGTCATATCTTCTTTTTTCTCTCTGACATGTCTGATCTCGCTTGTATTTTCTTCAGAAATAATAAAAAAGCAGAGGAAAAACTTAAGAGCCTAGAAAGAAAACAGATGTCCCACCATGGGCTTGGAAGTTCAACTTTATTCTTTTTTCAATGGCCTCTCCTGGCAAGATAGAACAAGTGTGTGCTATCCAGCAAGCAAAGGGAATGGAAGCATAAAATGGGGAAGTTATTTATATCTATGCCCATGTATTCTGGGAGAATTCTTTTCCTTTGAAAATTTCCTTTCTGACTAAGAAAAATATACTTCTTCAGCAGAATGTGCCAACATGGAATGTGAATTGCCATGGAGTTTTCATTGCCATTCGTTGTGGAACGTTTGAAATCCTTCAAAACACTGTGCACATAAGTGAGGCCAGAAATGTAATGTGACCATAAATCATTCTGTGCTTTCAAAAATACTGGTTTTATATTAATGTTATCCCCACTATAACTTATTGAAATATCTCTACTGAGGTTAATGGATTCTACTGGATGTATCCCTTAGGATTAGGACAAGGTCTAGAATTATATGGACAATATTTGTGTTCCTGTTCAAAAATGCTTTGCAGGAAGTTTGTAAACTAGTGTACATCAAAGCTGCTTCAATAAATACAAGCAATTAATAATTCAAGAAAAATTATTTCTCAACTGATTTCTCATCCAGACAGTATAAATGCTATCTATCTTGTAGCAACACGATGAAGACAGGAACATTAACTGTAAAGAACAAAAAAGTCTAAGGAAGATATAAAGTTTTAAAAACTCATTGTGCAGGCAAGGTGAATAAAAATAATAGCCCACATGACTAGGACTACATGATGCAACGGAGAATAAAAAACATGCTATATATTGTTTTTCTGAATCAATTTGTTAGCCACCTCAGTGGAATTTTAAAACTAGTATTTTTCCTCACAGAGGAGTTCACATAGTAAGATTCTGTGGCTGGGAAGGTTAGTAAGACTCAAGAAAGAAAGGAAAACTGGATCTTAGAATAGAATAAACTGGAAAGAACAGGACAGAAGAATCAAACTCAAAAAGGAATGTGTTAAGAAATAGAAGCCAAAAGAAAATTTCTGCTGAACCCTCTGTTTCCAGCAAAAATTCTTGCAGAGGATGACCGCTCACTATTGCTCTCAGAGATTAGCTCATATGTTGGCAGTTGTATTTACAAATTTAATGATTTCAGCTATACAAAGGATGAAAGGACCTATCAATAACTTGTCACCAAGCAGGTTTTCTTGTTGGAAAGAAACCTCTTTGGGGATTGCATGTCTCTGTTTTTTTTTAAATTGCAATATTAGACATATTTCAAAACATAGCCAAGGATAAGCATGTTATTTCAAAAAATTGTAAACTAAGATTAAGAAACAAAAATTCTGAGCATTCAGAATTCAAAAACATTCTGAGCAATCTGAATTAATCTCTTTTTTGTGTATACACATGTTGACAGCCTTTAATTATATCACAGTCACTATTTTCAGCCTCATTCAGTGTTCAGGATGGCTATGGAAGTGAATCAGAGTTGAAGAGTAAGCACCAAAAGGATCTGCAGCTTTTGTCATTGTAGAAACATCTTTGCTCATTGTTTGCTAAATAAAACACGGAATGAGTAGAAGATCCGTGACTGTCTTCAATTAAATTAGGAAAATCCTAGGGACACCAAGACTCCAACAGATCTGTTGTTGTATAATTCTCTAGTAGACACTGAGTAATTTGATACTTTCCATTTTTTGGATACTCACCATAATATCCCTGTACCAGATTTGCAGAAATAATGAGCGTCAACAGCTCCCTCCTGAGTTAAATTGAGCTGTATGTTGTCATTTTAAGTGTTTAAAAATGCTAATTTATCTGAAAAACACAAGACCTGGACTGTTTAATGAGGCATCCTAAACTAGAAAAACGTTTGAACCTTATTTAACCTTGTGATATGCAGACCAATTATTTTATACAATAGAAAGGGTATCATCCTCCTCCCTTTACTGGGACATTTCCAAGATTAATTTCTCAATTTGTGAAGTATTCATATATGATAGTGATAAATATGATTGAAAGCTCATGAGAAAATTAATATTTTGCCTTTAGAACAATGTTTGACTAATGTGCATGAAAAAGGATATTGGGTTAATGCAACAAAAAAGAAAATATTAGTTTCACATTTTAAAAAAAATAGTCTATCCTTTGTACTTATTGAAGCAGAGTCCCTACAAGGGGAAAAACTTACATGATCATGTAATTGAAAACTGTAAAAACACTTCTTTAATGTACCAGGAAATGCATTAATGTTTCAATCTTAATCCACTTTTCTTGACAATTAAATGCTTCTCTCCTAATAATATTTTTCTTTTTAGTTCTTTTTAAGCATAATTTTGTTTTTTTGGTATAAGACATTTTTCCAGAGCCACTTTTAAATTTAAATTCTGCTCTTGTTAAACACTTTTTGCTGTTCACAGTGTCACAACTTGTATTAACATAGTGATGTCAAGATGACTTGTCAATATGTTTCTTCTTGTTCACTCTCAGATTACTGTAATCTTCTGTTTGTGACATCCAAATCACTCATATTGCATAAGACTTGTGTAGGCTTTAGAGGATTATGGCTTTTTAGTTTACATAAGCTGAGGGTAGCAAAGGAGAAAGAGTGAGAAGGGCTATAGGAGTATTAAATAATTTGCCACTGAAGTTTCGCTGCACAGAAGAAAAGGTTGAATGCACAGCTCGTCTCTTGATGTAATCAGGACATGACAGGCACTTATAAAATAGTTGCTTCAAGCTGACTTTTCAGGGTTTGTAGGGGTGTATTCTCTTCATTGCTTCCTTGTCCCTTGAAGGAAAACCATCTTCTTTGGAGCCCATGGACTCAGCAGTCCAAAAGTTACTGCAATTCAAGTGTCTGATCTTTTTGCATCACCTTCCCAGTGAAGTGCTTGGTGATCCCATCTGGAAAAATAGAAGTCAGCACTTTGAAATAATTAATAAGCTTAAACAGCTGGAATGTGAAGGGCATTTAAACCTTCCTGCAAAAGGTCAGGTCCAGATTGTGAATTGGGTCATGAAATATGTAGCTAAGCCAGCTACATATACCTTAGCCAAATCACACACTCTTTCTAAACCCTTTAACAGATATTATAAGCTTAGTATGAAGCAATTGTCAAATGATAGGATTCCTACTAGTGAATCAAATTCAGCAAGCACACCGCTCCATTTATTTTAACAGTAATGAATTTTCATGGAAAGACAGCTGCTTGTGAACCACAGGTCTGATAATTTAAACCTCTCCTCAGATATGTCATCCAGGTTTCATACCAATGAAGGGTGTCAGCAAAGCAGAATAGCAAGTAGCCATTTCTCAGATGCATGGTAAGGTCAGGAGCCAACACTGTGTGCATTTGTAATTCTAATGACACTAAAGATCAGAGTGCTATGCACATTGCATCCCATTTACCTTTGCAATTTACAGCAAGCTAATCAGATAACAATTTTAAAGTTCAAACAGAGGAGGAAATGTTTCCGGCAGATAACACTTTTTATAGCTGTTTCATAGCAAAACAATGCACACTCTGGAATGCTTCCAGCTCAGAGGAATGTGAATTACTCCTGAAGATATCTCCAGCAATTATGATGACTATCATAAAAGCATTAGAGGCATTGTGATAAGTTATATATCAAGAAAAGTGACTACAGCAGCAATTAATATCCACCCACAACAAAACAAACCCAAGACTGAACTGTGTCATCCTCTGGAAACAGAGAAAGGTTTGACAAGTTTCTATTCAATTTTGAATCTCTTTGCCTCTATCTAAATGGGTTTGCATGATGTAAAATGGACCAGGACATGGCAACTAGCAGCTTGTACCCAACACTGACAGACTTCAGACAACCCACCCTAATTTCATCCTGAGGATTACATCAGATAACCCTTCCTAATGCTATCCATTTATTCCTCTGACAATAAAGCTATATTCCAAATTATACTTTTACTACTATTAGAACAGAAGAGTATATAGCAATACTTGTGGAGTGCTCTGTATTCAGATTGTAGGAGCTACCAGAGTATCAAAAGTAATCAAAATATTATTTTCCCCAGTTTTTTACAATACCTGTTGATTTTTCATTCAAAATTATATGTTCTGAGGAAAGAAAAAAATCCATAAATACAAGAAGCCAGATTTGTCCTCTCCTCTCATTTAAATCACATAAAAAGTCAGATGAAAAGTGTGTGAAAAGTTATGAATAGTAAGTGTATTTTGTTAAATAACTTAGAGAGCAAAATTATGCTGTTTTTTTAATAGCTTTCAAAATAATTCCATGTTATTCAGCATTATCTCAATGCTGTTTGATAGATATTGATGTCAGTCAGAGCTATCTCAACACCATTAAACTACCCTTTGGCAGCAAGGAGGTTGCCAGAGGGCACTTGAGGCCATTAAAAGAAGCAAGTTTTGCTTTCTCATTCCAGAAAATTCTGCAGAACTCTTAAGAAACAACTGAGACTACTTTGACAACACCAGTCAAATATTTCATAGTTCACAGCATTCCAACTGTACACTAGTTTAGGTTTTTTCAATGTATTGCAAAAGAGCATTCACACAGAGAGACATGTTGTGACTATTAGTCAGCAGCAGTTATATGAGGCATGCACCTATGACTGTGTTTAATAGCAAAAGTAATATTATAATTCCTCACATTGGGAATAAACCAGAAGGGAAAGTTTGAATGTTTTTTTCTCCCCTAAGAATTCCTATTACCATGCACTCTGTAAAACACCTGTCTTTATGTAGAACATGTTTCCTATTGCTCCAGAATGTCTCAGATCAGAGTCTGCAGTCCTATCCTGCTCAGAGTACTTCTGGCACACACAAGAAAAAATATTAAAATTGTTACAGGACCCAGTCCTGGAAGGAATCCCAGCAAACAGCTTTAACATTGTTCAGACTGCTTCCAGTGAAATCAGGCAACTGCACAGGTATGAGGCAGACAGATGCCTTTGCAGGGAAGTAGTTTTCATTTATTTGCTAAGAGTAAATGAAAAAAATGTTTCCCACAAAGGGCTAATACAAGTATGTTTGCCAAGAGACATTTCCTCACTCTCTGTTTATGGTTTTAAGCAAGTGTTTTGTTTAAGACAAAAAATGATCATATTTTTTTGTTCAAAGAAAGGTTATCACATGCTTGAAGTAAAACAGAGGCTTGTGGAAGGCATTGATCAAAGTATTTCCTACATGTCTCTCAGGCATACAGGTGTGAGGGAACATCAGGATAAAAACTTCAACATTAAATTTCCACATTAAATCACTGTCATAGAGTGACATATCCTTTACTCAGAGCTCTTCCATTAATCTGAAGAAACAACACAAATTTTCAAATAATTTCTGAAAGTTTTGTATCAGGCTTTTAATTTTTGAAAATTTCACCCTATGATCTGTAAATTTTTTTCTTGGGAACAGATTTCACCGCTCTTCCACTCTGCATGTTGCTCCCATCCCTCTCTGATTGCCTTGCTCTCTTTGTAGTGCTTAATTTTCAAGGTTAAGATTTTAGCACATTTTTCCTCTGCCCAGGATGTATTGCAATGTCTCCACCTCCCTCTTCCCCTTGGAACCAAGCTGGCAAAACCCAGGAAGTGATAAGCTTGGATATACAAGTAGGAACAAGTGACTTGCCAGCTGAAGGTGGGGAAGGGCAGGGAGGGAAATTGTTTAGGAGTGCCTTAAGAAGATACTGTTGCCCAATTATGAAACTGATCCCAATTACTTTTGTAATTATACCCTAGAGGTCAGCTGAAGCTGGTTAAATATGTGAATAAAACTTATGCTCCAGTTTTAAAAATACTTCTGCGCCCTTTTAAAAATAGTAACTTCTGTGACTGAGGAAACTGGGATACAGAAGGAGCTGGCTTGGCAGTCATTTACTTTTGAAGTTAGGTCTGGTGTAGCTTTTCACAAAAATTAGCCTGAGATCAGAAGTGACTCATGGAAACTGAGCATTAATGTTTACATTCTAATGCTGGGGTACTTGTGACAGTAAATGCCACACACTATATGGTGTTGTGAACCCTCAAATTGGCTGGTTCTTGTTGCACTACATAGGTAAATTACACCCTTAGGCAAGCAAAATGACATAAAGTGACCTAAGCAAATAATCAATAGGCATTTACATAGGAGTAAAGTTTAAAGATCATGTATCACCCGTTCACTGACCATTAGCCACCTACTTATTTTCTGAAAAAAACTAAAAATAATGGCATATGGCTATGCTGAGAAGTTTATAATCTGTTCACTGAGCACTAATAGATACATTTTTTCCAGGAATGAAAACATTTTGAAGTACATTCTTAGTAATCATAGAGACATATTCCAATTGTGGCTGCATGGTTGCCTTATTTCAAAATATAGTCTAGAATATACGTATATTATATACTATGAGTACTATGGCTTGTGCATTACCACTGTCAAAACCAGAGAAATACATCACATTCAAGGCTAAGTCACTTCTGTGTTGAATTTATATAACGTTTCAATTCGATGGTTTGAATTTAGACTTTATAAGTAGCACAATGACAAATTACAGCATTATACAATGATTTTTAAATAATAATAATAATAAAAAAATGGTAAGATGCCTTTGACAGTGACCTGGATCTGTTCTTACTCTTGTCCAGTTAGTCTTGTCTAAAGAGACCTAAATTAATAAGCAAATACAGCTCTCACCAGTATAGTTCTGACTAATCCCATTGAGAACAAAATTTGCATGCTAGCAGGCACCACAGAAAATAAGGCTGAACGTTCATTCAGCAGAAATCATTTGCATATATCTGTACTAGGAAAGCATGGGGAATTTTTGTGGGATTTTTTGGATAGTAGAACAAGTACGAAATATTAGCAAAGGAAACTCATTTTTTAGGAAACCTACAACCTTGTCCAGCTTGATATCAATAGATTATTCATATAAATAAAATACTATGTGCTGCAATTTAGCAGCACACAGTCTTTATCCAATTCTCAGCTAACGCATTTTATTTTGGTGATTAACTTACGTATTTGTTGTCAGAAAGTCAAATCCTTCTTTAGTTCCTCCAGTTGTTGATCAGTCAAATGGAAAACAAGAATTTCTCTCACCTATCAAGATCTTTCTTTCTTTTTTATTTAAACAAGAAACTTATCAAAGATGAAGCCCCCATGCCATGATTACATTTAAATAAAGCAGAATATTCAGACAGGTTCTGTACTTCTGTTTGCATCTCAAAGGATGTGGAAAGGATTAGAAGCGAGAAGAAGTAGAATTACATGGAATTCAGAGGATTTGTGTCTGCTCTTGCTAAAGTGTCACTAATTCTTCATATAATGACACAAATTATCTCAACAATATATGATTATCCTGTGCACCACGGTAATGCTAAGCCAGTTTGGTCTTAGCCCCTTTGGGGTTACTTTCTACAATGTTGCATTGAGAAGGACACATTATTGCAATTATGATTTTTACTGGACACAGACTGTGCAATAAATATATACAGACATAATATTGTTAATTGAATCACGTGCCTAAGTATTCTGGTACCCATGATGTCTTATGTTTAGGACCTAGTAAATGCCTAACTACTGTTTTTTTCCCTGAGAAAAAGTTTGCATGTATGTGTGTAGACACACTAAAAATCTCTATTAATTTTGACTATCCATTACATGTTAAGCACCTACCTTTCCTCACCCCAGGCTCAGAGGAATTCTATAAAATTTCAGAAAGGGATGTTCAGACACCAGCTATTTTGGGCCTCTGACAATGATGACTGCAGGCAACCTGGGGTTTGTTTCCATTGCCTGAACGTGGTCTCTGAAGTATATGTTGAGATGTCTAAAAGTTTGTGAGGCATTCATGTATTGTTAATAATTAGGACAAAGGACTTCCAGGTGACTTGCTGTCTTCTGTAGCAGCAACTGTAGGACAGAAAAGGTACCCTAGAGAAGGAGGTTCTTCCTGCAGGAGAACCAGATAAACCAGGTGTCCTGGTTTGACCCCAGGATAGAACCTATTTTATTTCTAGTAATTTTACTTTTCAGTTAAGTCTCTTCAAAGTAACTGAACTTGCTGGAGTTAATGGCATGTTTTTCCATCAGTGTCTGTTTCTAGGACTGATAACATTCAATGTTTATAGTTACTGCTAGAGAATAGTGTTTAGTCCCAAGGCCACCACTTTGTTCTGCGAAACATCTTATGCTGCAGAAGCAAAAGGGAATAAAGAGGTCACATCCATGATCCTCCGTTGCAGAAGAGTGGGCCAGACAGGTGACCAAAGTTGACCAAATGAAGTATTCCATCCCATATGTGTAATACTAGGTATAAATCTGAAGGATCAGACAGGCCAAGCTCTTTTTAACCATGGATGGCATCCTGGGAGAACTTGTTTCATCTACCTTGAATCCTGATTTGTGCCCTCCTGAATTCATGTGTCCCTATGTCCAGCTCCCGTCTGCCACTGACTCCAGAAGCCTAGCCTAGGATTTTTCCAGGGATGTAGCCTTGGTGGGACTTGAGCATTACTGGGGGAGAGCATGATAATTGTTCTATATGTATTAGTACATATTTTTATATACTTAATGATTTTCCTTTTCTTCGCTACTGCTTCATTAAAGCTGTGAAGTTTAATTCCCAACCCATAAGGGTCTCTCCTTTATTTTTCCCTCCTTCTCCTACAGGGAAAGGAGTTAATAGAGAGTGTCTGTTACTTGTTTCATTGGTGGCCCAGAGTTAAACCATGATACTCTGTCTTGGTGATGGTATTTAAACTCACATGTAGTCAATGGAGATTAGTTAATGCAGTGACATCCATAAAGGTATTAAAAGTAATCTATAGTAAACATACATTTGGTCAGCTGATAGTTAAATTAACTGTTCAGTTCTTTGTGTTTCCATAACTGTATCACTTTAATGTTTTTCTATTTGCTAAGAATTCTAGACTCTAATGTCCATAAAATCAGCTTATATATTTAAGTACCTTAAATCATGAGCTGAATCCCATATTACAGTTTTAGAAGAGTCTACAAGAGGGTCTGAGTTCCTTGTGTGTCCTGTGTCTTATCATCAAAGAGGATTTCTTTTTGACAGATTGTAATGATATATAGTGACGGTGTGCACACTTCTGAAAAACATCAATCACCAACAAAAGTGGTGCTTTAAGATATATAACATATATCAGCTAGCTCACTCCTGTCAATCTGCAACAAGAAGGAAGACCAGGATGCTTTTTGTTACTACACTGAAAGGAAGGATAACCACACTGCTGGGCTACAATTTAAAAAAGTCAGGACACCTGGCTCTGACAACAGGCTGCTTGCATGATTTTGAATATGATGCCCATTAAGCCTCAGGAATGCATCAGCAAAATGTGGTAATATGTCTTGCACAGCAGATTTACTGGAGGAACACCAGCATGAAAGTCTAAAGAGACTTGTGCAGAAAACAATCTTGTTCCCTGTCTCCTTGTTACAGAAACTAGGAGGCTGGGAATTATGTACTGTGTGTGAGGCAGTTAACCCACATATTTGCCAGCTTTAAGATTGAATTATGAATACATTTTAAGTTTTCAGATGTTTGCACGATGACTGATGAAGGAAACCCTTTTATAAAAAAATACATAATCCTTTAACACTAAGAGGACTGGTTAACATTGTTTCTGGACTCTTATATACTATGGATCAGAATCTGTTCTCTAGACCTGCAGACAGCTGGAAAAGCTCTTTTCATGGTAATAATGTGCCTAGGAATTGTTGTGAATTAGCATGAACCATCAAAAGTGGGAGTCCTAGCAATTTAGTGCCCTAGTCCTTAAGCTGCCTTCAAACTTGGTAGGACTGTGAAAAAAACTTGACTGAGGGAAAAAGACACTGCTTTATCACAAGAAAGGGAAATATGGAGCAATGGTATCTTCAGAAACCCATCTAAAAGCATTTTGACACAAATTATTTTGCCCTGTAGTGTCACTGTTTCCAGTGGGTGGCTGAGGCTTTGCCCATTAGAAAGAAGAGTCAGCTTGAAATAGTCAAGGATCTCAAGGGAAGGGCTCTTGATCAGAGTACCTGGAGTTAACTAATTCATGGCAGAGCCTGTTTTAAGCACAGAACTTTCAAACAGCCATTTTATCCACCTTATTGATTCCTCTGCCTTGCTTATAAATAAATTACAGTAATTTGTATTTTATCTGTAAAATTTTGGTTGTAAAATGTTTTCTTTCATGAAACTATGTTAAGGAGCTATGGAGGAAAAACCGAGCTTAATTTTCTTTGCTTTTTCTTAATCAATGAAAAGCTTCTAGTATTTATTTTAGCATGATTTACTCCTTCTTTTCATAACTGTAGATAAGTAAAGTCTGTTGCTAAGTAGTCTGTTGACTAATTAACTTTATTGACCACTCATTTTAATCAACAGAGGAGTAAAAGTGGATGTTCACATACCCTTACTTCAGAAAGGTCATTTTTTTCTTCCAATTTTCTTTTTATTTCTCTGTCTGGATGTCAATATGTGCCACATCACCTCTGGCTGGATGCCAAACACAGGTCTTTGAAGCTGTGGCTTCCTGATTAATTGTTCCAGTGTAGCTTCTCTGGCTTTATGTGTTAAGCTGTATGAAGCAGCTCTCAGGCACTGTATTTGCATTTCTCAGCATTTTCCAAGCCATTTCATTGGAGACAGTAAATATTAATTAATGGCCTTGGACTGTGTCCAGTAAATTATAAGAGAGATACCTCAGGAGCCGTTAACAGTATTTCTGTGTCATATAGACTATACAGTAAATGACATTTTGAAATCTACTACCATGTTTCTGAGAAAAGCAAATATGTACAGCTGTCTTCAGAAAGCTAAAACCAATATTCAGAGTTTTAAACAGGATGTGGTGAGTTATTGCTTTCCAAGTCTTACTCCATTGTATTCCTTTCCTAATAAGTATTCTTATAAAAAATTCTCCAACAAATTTTAATTAATAAAAGTTCAACATTTTATTTACCTACAGTATTATTAACAAGATTGGAATTGTCCATATAGCTTTTAAGCTAGTATGTGTTTTGCTGCACACTTTTAATCTAGGGGTTTTTTTTAATACTGCCTGAATCATTACAGTGAACTACTTGTCCTTTACAGTGGTACGAGTTAGGAGTTTCTGTGATTCACTACAAGCTTAGTCAATTTTCTATACCTTCAACATTGCAGCCAGACACTGATGGTGTCTTTGCATTTACAGTAGAAAATTTTTTTTCATAATCCTTACAGTAAGATGGTGCCAGGTGTTTCTGCTTACTCACCGTCTTAATCCGTGTCAGACTGGCAGTGCATGGAGATCCAGAAAGTTAGATTTCCAAATATAGTACATAGAGATTCAGATAGATTTCCAAATATAGTCAGGAGTATTACATTCATCTGTGCAGTTCTACCAAATGTGACCTGAGTGCAGATTCTTCTTAAAAATACCTTGTGCTAATTTTCTGTCTGTCTAGTCAAATGTAGATGAACTCACTTGTAATTCCTGCTTTTGCATGAAGGAATTCTTCCACATAGACACAATCCATGCTCTGCTACCTCATCATGATACTATCTCAGAAACTCACACTCACTAATGAACATTGTCATCACAGTAGTCCTGTTTCTAAAGATGATACACTGACATACAATAAAAGATTAGTTTAAGGTCATCATGGAAATGTGTATGCATTATATACTGAAGTACAAAATGGAAACCCAAGGTAGTCCAGCTATTCTCAACAGAATAAACATCCTGCATTATTTGCCTCTGACCTTATCTGCATTGTTATAGATATTTAGGTGAGGAACTTCAGGTGTCTCTAGGCCTTTCTGCAAATTTATTTTTAGATTTACAACTTATAGAAGCTAATCCTTAATAATCCTGAAGCAAAAGAAGCTCATTGACTTAAAAAAAAAAAATTAAAATCCAACTTATTTTATAGTTACATGTAATTCATTAAGACAATGCAGAAAGGAAAACAATGAAGTAAATAGGTTTTAATAGAGGGAGAAAAATAGGTTTTAATAAAGGGAGAAAGGCATCTGCAAATCATGAAATGCCTGGTGTCTCACCTTCTTTTAAACTATACTTCACGTACTTTAAAGTTTTATGTCCTGGTAATTCATGAAATAAGTATCATGTAGGGTCCGCAGACTGGTATGATTCTAGCAGGTCAAGGCTATACATAGCTCTGCTTATAACACAATTCCAAATTTCTGAGTATGGACTAAATGATAACGTATAGATGGCACACAGAAACAGAGGGTTGAGTTTAAAAGGTAAAATCTGTTTTTCCTCTGTGACAAAATGTATTGAAAAAAACAGATTCGTAGTTGGATGTTGTGATGATCAAATGTTCTCTCCCTGTCCATTCTTGTTTTTCCATGGTGAAAATGACACAGCTGATCTAAATAACACAGATTCATTGACTTCAGGATCTGTGGATTACTCCACAACATAATGTCTAATATCCATATCATGGTGTTGTGCGTTTGAAATCAGGACAGATACTAAAGTTCTTCCCAATTTTTTGTACAGAAGGGTTTTTAGCACATGTTCCCCTCCATGCTGCACCCTTATGCTAAATATAGTCAGTAAGGTGACTATAGGAAAAAAACCCCACAGAAACCCTCACCTTGCAATCAACTTGTTTATCTTCTATCTGTCTCAGTGAAAAGAATTGTGTACATTAAATGTGTATGCATTTATGCATATTATATAAATATACATACATATTAAGTAGCATCTCCTTTCCTCAGTAACACTTAAGATTTTTGGCAGGCACTACAAAACAAACAGGTGGTCTGTTGTGAACTGATAGTGTTGTCAAAGTCTGAAGAGCTGAGGGAAAAAAGTCACGGCTTGCATTCATCCAAACTCAGCATAATTGTTATTGGCACCTATGGCAATGAAACCTGTCAGGAATAGAAAGAAAGATATGTCACTGTGTCTGGCCAACACAGGAGGGAGGTGAACAGAAATGTTTATAATCCATTTGTATATAAAGTTATTTCCAGTGGAAAGACCCTCTCCCTAGTCTTCCATGTTTGTTTTGTAAGGCATTTATATTTATGAATTTTAATAGAACCTGGGCAGCTATATTACAGTCATGTAAAAACATCTGATGGAAAACTCTTAACTACCAGTCACCACATGTTGTGTCTGGATGCTGTTCCTAGTCCTGTATCCTCCTAATGTTACATCACAGATGCTTCAAGGAGAGATGTGATCCCAGAAATGTGTTTACTGGAATACTTCTAAACACAACAAGAAAATTTCTTCCTGATTCCACTTGTTTAAGCTGTGCCCTGGAACATAGATAAGTACTGCCATTAACATTGTCACTTCAGCCACTATTTCTCCATTTCTCACTATAATTCATTTAAATGCATTGTTTTCTGAATAAGTGAAATCTTGGAAGGGAAATATTAGTCTTCGCAGGAACTTATGACAGACTTCATGTGCTAATTATATGGTGAGTAAAATAATAACTCCCTTCGTAATTCTTCGTAGTTTCATTGAGCATACAAAGACTTACACCTTCTTAAGATCTCACACCACAGTGCAGTCAGTGTGCCAACTACTAACATCACAGGTGGCAGCGTATCACAGACAGTCTGTGCACAGTCTTGATCATGCCAGTGAAAAGGAGGGGACAGAATGGAGCCAATACTTGGAAAAAATTGATTTACATTTTCTCCGCATGTTAATTGATTAACTCAATCAATAGCCTGGGAAAAATGTACAGTAAAGATTTTAAACTCAGCATCATATACCCCCTTTGCAGTAGACAGACCTCACAATTGAAGGCTGGACCTGCACACGCTCTCGGTAGCTCATTCATTGCAAAGTTTTGAACATAATTCTTCTTATATTGTACTGTCACAGAGTAGTCCACACAGAGTGAATTTTTTGCTTGTTCCATAAATTAGCATGTTCTTTTTCACAGAGTATCAGGATTATGATTGGAGCTTGACTTTCTCTTCCATACTGTGCAGAGATTTTTCAGGAAATTAAGTGCTGCATATTTTCACGTTGGGCTCCATACTGACATTTTTCAACATATGCTTATGTCTAGCATATCTAGTGTTAATCTGCAAGCAGCATGATGAGTGCTAAATTGAAAGAACTCTTTCCTTGTTAACATAGATATACATGCAACTTCCATGAAGTAAAGAACTCTACTCAAACTAGCTTTCTTGGAAACCAAGACCAGCATCTCATGTAATTAATTCTTTCAGCTACAATATATCCATTCACAACCAAAACAGAGTGTTTTAATATTTGTGCACATGATCATGCATTCATGGAGACAGGCCTTTCCTGATAGAGGTTCCATAAGAATAGCTGTACAAGAAATCTTCTCATATACAATCATAAATGTTGCTGCACGAACATTGTCACACGTAGCCTAACCAGCTTAAATATAGTACAGTGGAAAATAAATTACAAACTTAAAAAGAAATTTGTGCAGATACTGCATTATTAAACATTTCATTTCATTAAATCTGTTAATCTTTGTACCCCTTCCTTTTGTTCCTTCTTTAAAAAAAATCCTCCAGAAAAAAAACAAAAAAACAAACCAAACCAACCAACCAAAGTGTCTGGTAGTCTGAAATTGTGTCTGACTTTTCCAATAAATAGGAAGTGCAGATCTGGTAAAACTGGTGCTGCAAAATGTTGGGAAAAAAAGTATTTTGTTTACAGAAATCCTACATTTTCTGATGTTGAAAGTTAAACCTTTTTAAGGGAGGAAAAAAAAAACCCCACAAACAAACCTCCACAGATTTACATATAGTACTTCCAGGTTACATTTCTGCCTTGCTGCCTTGCTGGTTTGGCTAGCTTTTCTTGTAGGTGATGATACAAATGAATATGGTGACTAATGTTATGCTTCTATCTAGCTAAAAGCTTTCCCAGACTTTGGCCCTGACCATCTCCTCCAGTAAGAGATACATAAAAACTCTGGAGAAAGGAAAACAAAGAAAAAAAAAGGCCAAATGATGAGGTTTTTAGTTTGCAGGGGATTATGATATATGGTCTATCTTTGTAGTAGTTAAATCACAAATACTGTAAATGCTGAAGTGCCTTAGAGCTGCCACTGATTCTTGTGTTAACAAAAAAGGGTTCTGCTATGAAAGCAGAAGTGTCTTTGCAGAGTTGCTCTGCTGCTTGTAACACAGGTCAGAAAACACAGTGCTATCCATGTCCCTCTGAACCCCACCAGACAGAAAAGTTGGTGTTCACAAATACACTGGGTGGTTTATGAAATACTCTGTGCAACCGTAAACAGTAATTTTGTTCTAACTTAGGGAACATGCCCAAGGTAGCAATCTCTGGCACAGTCTTATGTAGTGAAAACTGAAGAATCATGAAAAGTTCTGCAATTTAAAAACTACGTACTTATTACTCCAAGACATGACTGTTGACAAGAGTAGTCTTGGGCCTCAGTTGAACTTCAGAGTAGCATGCCCAGTTTTTATCTAAAGACAATTATATCTTTATGGTGGTCAAAGGCATGTTTGCTAAATTTAGCAATACTTGGAACAGGGGAATCCTGGTGGACTAAGAGACTAGAAAATGTACAGTCAGTGAATTGAGTTCTAAGGAATTAGCAAGTTGGAAAATGGATTCTGGATGGTATGAATTTTTTTACTGTTCACCTAAAGAGCAGTGTGAGCTTCTCAACCCAGATGCTCTAATCACTGGGATATTGAGGTTACACCCACCTTAGCTTTGAAGATGGGGTCAGGAGTGTGCTCCTGAAGTGAAACTCTCAACCATCTTCACCATACCTTTGCTCACATCATGAAATCTCTCAAAATATGAGATCTGGATCCTTTCAGAAGAAACTACATTGTATGCAGAGACACAGAAGCACACCCATCACATTTTTGCCACTAATGAGCACTCAGCAGTCAGAACCAGGCAACAGCCAGGCCAAAGTAAACCCCTGAAACATGTTTAACATAGTTGTGAGAGCTTCAGCAGCAGCTGTTTCCCCATCCAGATCCACTGCACTGCACCAGTTGCTCGTGTTGACATAGTCTGAGTGAACCTCTTCTTTGTTTGACCAAGTATGGTGAGAATGGGCTGGCTTTGGTTCCTAACTCAAGGGAAAAAAAATTACCAATGTGTGGATATTGAGTGGAGAGAGGCATTTCCCTGCACCTCAGGCTCAGAAACATCTTTGTGGCTAGAGGATTAAGATGCTCCCTTTCACAGTAGGTGTATTAGTGTCCTGAATTTTATGATTCTCATTTTGAAGTAATGAATTGACCACACACATGATATAAACAGCTGAAGTACTTTATTCAGCAGTGGGGATGCCACAAATTGCTAAGTACCTAAGACTTGGTATTTTAGTTAACATGTAGTACTTGTGTGTACTCTAGCATTTTCAGGTGGCACTCACAAAGTTTTCTTCTAAAAAAACTGTGCATATCTTGGGACTTCATTTAAAGTACTCAAAGAAATTATGTGACATCCCCTGTACAACATTGCATTTGCCAGAGGCTAAGAACATACAGAGTGATTTAAAATCATCTGATACTTTTGTTACCATGTGTTTACCTGCTTGTATGTCTTATGTTTCCAGTGGTACCCAGATCAGACAATGGTTTTGCTGTCCTACCACTGGTTGTTTTGTTGGGGGAGGCATTTGTAAAAAAAGACAGATGAGAAAAGAGCCCCAAAAGTTAAAGAAAAACACAAGTCCATGCTGTTGCTACTGGACTACTATATGCTAGCTAACTTCTTTTTAAGTATATGGGGCAGGCAATCTGGTCTGTACTCAAAGTCATCATCCCACACTCAGAGCTGCACAGATATTTCACTGCTAAACTTGAGATAGATTCAGCAGTTCATGAAATAATCACTCAGTTTCTTCTCTCATGAAGAGGGTAGTTTCAAATCAAGATTCTTTTCTCCGCTTTAAATTAAGAAGTTGAAGAAGGAAAATCAGCACCCAGATGAATAACAAAATAGGCTCAGTTTTCTTCCTCCTGTTTATACCTCCTAAGAAGCAAAGCACATGCAGGGTGGAAGGACAGAGGTTCGTGTTGATTGAGACTGGTGTAGAATGGTGTTCTGGGAATAATGCAGTGGCCTGAAAGTCCCCTCCAAGCTGGAATACTCTAATTTACTGGCAGAAATTCTTTGATTATATCTCAGCTAACCTTGGAGAATCTTAGAGCTACTATCTTGAATAATTCTCCTCTCATAAGGCAGTCATATAGCATTAAAATACCCTAGAAACCAGGTATATTTCTAGCAGCAGCTACAAGCTGGACACCGATACAGGTAATGACTCCATTCTTGGAGCCTGAGTTGTCTTCCCTTCCCCTGTGATACTTATTTAAAAAAAATTTAAAATCATTGTTTTTATTTTCTATAAAAAGTAGCAATGGGAAAAATGATCATATAAATCCATGTTCATCTTCACACACAGTATAGACTCCTTTACGGAACATCTCTGCATCTCTGTCTTCCTAGACAGGGGTCAGGTTGTCTTCCATCAATACTCACAGTCTGCTCTTCATCAGCAAAGCTTTAAACACCAATCATTAAATGGAAAAATCTTTTCCTGCCATTGAGAATTATGTTAGAACATGTACAGCCATCCCACAGAGCATTGTCTTACTGTTAGGCCACCCATTGTTCTGATGAAGATGATTTAGGGTGATTCCAGACAGACAGATGAAGGGTGATTTAGCATTCAGAGTGTGCTCAGCAACAGAGGATGGAATTGAAATGTAGTGGGTTGATGCATGATCAGAAAAGTTTTTTTTTCTCCTTTATTTTGTAGACACAGTTGTTGAAATCTACAGTATAAAAAGCAGGAGGTGATCCTCAAACGAATGATTGAATAATAGTCTTACTTGGCTTTTTGCTCATTTTTTTGTATGTTGATATTAAGAACTTACACAGGCCCTTATTTTTCTTCTTGTTTCCTTTTACAGTGTCCTGCTTTTAAAGACAGATACTCAAAATCAGCATCAGTTCTATAAATACACACACACAGGCACAAAAGAAAGAGAGAAAAGAACTAGGCAGTGGTTGAATGGCTTCAACCAAGCTATAAATTTAAGTTGTTAAGAAGAGCCAAACCACAGTTACTGCTGATTTAAAGGAACTCTTGCACTTAGTGATCATCTTCATGAAGCAGAATGCATGGAAAACAAACATTAAGGTTTATAAACAGAAAGTAAATAAACGGTGCCCAGTGTTGGTCAGACCCATTTCATTTATAGACTGCTCTACTCAAACCATCTGCTGTTGGAACAAAAAAGAAGTCCTTTGAAACTGTAACTTTTATTACAGAGTATGAAAATATCCCAGACAAGCTGAAATTGAGACCCCTTGTCTTTGTGTGTATGTGTGTACATACACATGTGCTTTCTTGTTGACATGTATTATTATAGAGGTGACCTTTCTACAGACTTTGGACTCCACCTCTACATCAGGCTATTTTGAGGTCTAGAGTAAACCAACCAACATTTTGCAAAAAATCATCTCATCCTTACACACAAGATCAGCATGAACATCCAGTACTCTAAAGACCACTCAAATTTAAGTGGTGCATCTGACTTGTGCTCAACCTTAATGATTCACTCTTACTCCTGTGGGTGCTTGTTAGTCCCCCAAAAATAACAAATATAAAAATGTAAAGATAAAATCAGAAAATATATATGCCAAATCCCATTTGAATGTATTTGAATTTTGTTATCCTCTGGCAGGCCTTCAGTAAGAACATATAATCTAAAATGTCAACTGGCTCCTACATAGTGTTAGACAATCTAATAGATTTTCCCCTTATTGTTTTATGTTAACAATAATTACCCTGTGAATTCTTCATGTAATACCTTTTCTTTCATGACATGTCTGAAATAATCTTTATTTCTTTCCCTTTCTGTCCTACAATTAGAATATGGCTTTTCTCCTAACTTCCTGTCTTTTATTTACATACTAAACTAGGATGGCATTAAATTTAAAAGTTACGTGTTAAAAAATAGGCTGTGTTCGTTTAACAAGAGCTGCATTTGTTTGGTGCAATTTGTGGAAAAGGTGGCACCTGCCTGCCATAATGTTTATTGAAACAGAAGCCTAATGTGAGGCACTGGCAAGGGCACCCAGAGCAGTTTGGTGTTAACTGTGCCTCAGTTTCTCCCCTCCTACTGGGAAGTCCTTAGCCTTGTGATTCTCCCAAGGGCTTTCTCCAGTGTTGCTCACTGGGGTAAAGAGTTTCTTTTCCTGCAAGACATGATTCCTAAGCTCCACAGGTACAGGAATACCAGCTACAGACCTGCAGGATGTGAATGCTGCAGTAGTTGATTAAATATCCTGTGCCATAATATTGGAAATGGAGGGTGTCTGCCTTCTCATACCAAAAATGCAGGGTTCTCTCTTCTACTTTAGAAGAGGATTTTCCTAAAGCAGAATTAGGCTTAAGAAAAGCAACAAGTCACCCTTTTCTGTGGAAAAAGGGAAAACACCTACTAATAGCTGTTAATAGACCATGGCAGGATACCAGTCACTAAGTAAACAGCAACTTGATAATGTAGGAAAGCTGCTTATAAGAAAAACACAGTGGCTCCTTCCAACTTTAGTTTATCTGTTGATTGCCATTTAAGATGTGGAGAAGGCACAGAAGCTGATGTGTTGATGTAAAATATCCTCTATTAGTGAGGGGGCAGAAAAACATAGCAAGAGCTTTAACTATGCAATGAAAAATACCTAAGCATTTATTCAAACAAAAATAGTTATTTTATTTTGTTAAAAAGGTACTTTGTCACTGTTTAAAACCTAAGGATTATTCTTTGAAACTAATAAATATTGCATAAGTGATACATATCCAGAGACCATGCTTTCATGATAATTTGAAAACTAGAAAGGGAAAAACCTTAAAAAAAATTAATTATTGCGGCAAATTATTATTTCAAATACAGTTTTGATGTTATATTTTTAGGACCTTTTAACTACACCATAATTTCCTCACTTGGTTTAGGTTATGTTCAGATTAATTTAAGGACTTTTTTTTAAAAAAAAAATCTGTTACAGATTTTCAACAATGTGAAAATTGAATATTTGTGGTTAAAAGACAAAAGATGGAAACATAATTCCTTGTTTAAGATTTCCCTCCTAAGCCTTAGCTGAGTATTTACAGTGTTGTAACAGTAACTTCAACAGTCTAGAAAAAAAATCTTTGAAATGAGGAAACATTACTCTGTAATAGTCTCTGCTCAGTAGCTGAACAAAAACTTACAGAGAAGCCATCTAGTTCTGTTTGTCTATATTTTCAGCTGAATATGTCTCTATTGACTTTTTTTCCTTATTACAATGACCCTACATTGCAGGAAAAATAACAGAAATACCAGCAAAACCAAACCTGACAGGCTGATCTGAAAAGACCACTTTATGTTTTGAAAACAGCTCTCTAATAACTAATGTTAGTGGTTTGCTAAAAAAAAAACCACAAACCCTCAAGAGCTCACTCTAAGAAAAAAACCCAACACAGTGGTCTTTGGTTCTTGCACATCTACACAACATAGATTATGAAAAACAACCAAATGGGTCACCCAAAAAAACAACCAAATGGGTCACATTCGCTTTCCTGAACTCAATTAAAGTCCTTCATCCTGAACAGATTGTGATGAAAAATAATTAAAATAATAAAATAAAATAAATAAAATAAAATAAAATAAAATAATAAAATAAAATAAAATAAAATAAAATAAAATAAAACAAAATAAAATAAAATAAAATAAAATAAAATAAAATAAAATAAAATAAAATAAAATAAAATAAAATAAAATAAAATAAAATAAAATAAAATAAAATAAAGTAAAATAATAGATGGCTAGAAAGCATTTCTGGCTTCATAGTCATAGTAAACTTTCCAATAGGCCCTCTCCATTGGAAGGGGCATGCAGTAAGTCTGTCAGCAGCTCTCTGCTGAGTTCCTGTGCTTCAAACTCATGAAGAATCAATCCTGAGGATAAGGTTTTCTCCATTGCTCTGAATACTGATCACTTTGTTCTTTCTTTCTGACTGTATCCAGATGAGAATCAGGTCCCATGAATGTACTACTTGTTAAAGAGACAAACTAACAAATATAACAAGAGACCTGTGTGTGCAATAGAGAGCAGAAGTCCCTTCTATTTCAAAGTCTCAGGAGTTGAGACACAGATGATTGTAGCCCATACTTATTTTGTGCTGCAGAACAAAACAGCTCCCAGGGAATGCTGCAATCCAATGTGCAGACACCTCTTCTATAAGTCAGTTCTTCTGTTTTGGGGAAGATTAACTCCTTCAGTCAATAACGAATTACAAACAGGAGAATTGTGTCCATGGGTATTTCCACAAATATTTATTAGGTGCCAATAGAAAAGATAGGTGATTAAATGATACTGCTGCAGCAGTAATTAAGAGATGCTGTTTGATTCCAGCATGTACCTGAACCTATTTCAAGTAGTTTTATGTTTACTGTATTCAGTTTAAATATCTAGAAACAAAGACTGGATTTAGCCACTAATAATATGATGCTGGGGTGATAAAATGGTGTCCTAGAGAGGAAAAAAAGAGCTGAGAACCTAGCAAGTGCTCCATAACTTATAATGGTCCAGGCTATGGTTTTGTGTTCTGTGTTTGTGCCTAAACTGTAGCTTGATTCTCTGCAGAGCTGGGAGACTCTCTAGAAGGCATTAGAGTTTTCTTCTTGACCACCACCCCAACCCTCTGCAGAAATCTGGGGTGTGCAAGAGGATGAGGCATAACCATATTACACTCCAGAATGACACAGTGGCTGGTACCCAGCACTGGGCATACAGAAGAACTGCACAACTGGTCTGTGTTTAGGAGGGGTCCAGTAGCAGTTGATGTCCAGGGAACTGATAATTCCTTTGTATGACAGTAGTCACTTCAACCTGTATCAGAAAGCCAAGTGCTGCTGTCCCACTGAACCTAAGGCATAGAATAACCCCACTGCTCTGGGGTTTGTGCCAAAATAGAGAACATCTGCTAGATTCACCTGGAAAAAGTAGTCATTCAGAATTTATGTAACTCTGTACACCGCTGAGCTAGCACTTGATAAAGCAAAATATTCACACAGGACTCTGCCCTAATATGGGCCTCCAGTGAGGCCCAGTCTTTGTCTGATAGGTGAAAAACCACAGGAATGTTTGGCTGCATATTTCAACCTGTGATAGCTGGTTGCAGCCTAGGAGGGGGCTGTTGAATGTTGCTGACTTGCTGGAACAGGTGAGATCCACCCTGCATATACGGGATATGAGAGAAGCCATAAGGAAGAGGAAGTCAATGTCTGGAACAAATACTGTGGGAAAAAGCCTGTTGTGTAAGTTTTCAGCACCATCACAGTGTTTTGAATTATGCTTCTGCATGATAAAACCAAATTCCAAACATGGTGACTTATTGCTTCACTATAATGAGTGTCAGGGTGGAAATTCCTTTGGCTCACCCTGCTCTGTTAGCATGGTGGAAGAAATATAAATAAATAATATAAATTTGAAAAATCATTTCTATATTGTAATATTTCTAGCATAGACTTAGGCCAGAAAATCCTAGAAAATTTGTAGAAAATATTATTTGCATGAGGTCTCTATTTTGATTTCCATAACTCTGAATGAGCTCATTTGAGCACTAATCCAAAGTAGGTATGCAAACCTTTTGTCAAATGACTCTGTGTTGGTAAATCTGATCAGAATGCTAAATCTATCCCTTAAATATTAATTTCCAGCAGTCAGTAACTCTGTGCTACATGAGAGGAGTAAATGGACAGTAGCCAAAATAGTAAGTGGCTGGATTCCTACCCAGTAATCATCAGGAGACTAATAAGATGTGGATTTTTCTGCAAAACCTGACACCAGCTTTTGAATTGTAATCTGTTCCAAAATTGGTTCTGAAAACATTCATCTTCAAATCATATTTTCCTTCTTGCTCTTTGAAACTTTGTCTTTCATCCTGTAATTATCTCAGCACTAAAAATCTCTAAGAGAAAATGGATAGAGCTCTTTTCTCCTGTGATACTGAAGCATTGTTCCAGAGCAACAGTGTGAAGTCTTAATAAACAATCATTTATTAACATGATTATTCATGTCATTGCCTGGGGTTTGTCAGAAGTTACAGAAAGAGGAGTAAATTTATTGGCCTGTGAAACCAAGGAATGTATGCATTTAGAGACTGGCTAAAAAAAGTTAAAAAAAAACCCCAAAACTGCTGTTAAATATCTCCTAGGGTGTGGGAAAAAAAACAGATGAAGTTCCATTAATCTGTCCCAGGGTTGGAGATAGGATCACCCAAAATTTAAATCACTTCTCACTTCTGGAAAACCACTGACACAAGAATCCCTTCTGAAACTCCCAGATAGTCTGGAGATTTCCAAGCATCATTTGGCCCCACTTGCCATCCATTATTCATCTGCTGTAACAGGACCATTGAATTACAGATAGCTCAACCTAAAATGTAAAGAAAATCTCATAACTTATTGTCTGTTGGTTTAGGTAAGTTTCCAGATACAACCCACAATCCTACATCAGGACACAGAAGTTGTTATTCTTGTACAAATACGATGCCCTGCTTAGGAGTGGCCTGTTCTTCACCCCATTATGGTTATTTTACTCTAATGTAAATAGCAACAGATACAAGTGTTTACAAACAAGACTTTGCTCCCATATCCCTGTCAATGCCTTGCCAGCTTCCTGGAGGGAAGGAAGCTCAGTGACGCAGGCCTTTATTCACTGGAAAGCTTGAGTGTTTATTTGCAAACAAAACATTTGCATGTGATCCAAAACCTATGATTTGCCTACAGTATGTTGTCATCCCAACCATGTTTGTTAACACCAGACTGAACAAATCGGAGGGAGTACAAATGTCAAAAGTTCAATGGCAGATTGAAAGCCTGGGCGGGTCTAAAACATTCACTATTGTTTATCAACAAAGTCACATATAATAGCATGACATCTTTTGTGACTATATGGCAAATGAAGATGGAGAGTAAACGATAATTGCTTTACTACTTCATGGTGAGCTTGTTAAGATTCCAGGGCAAATCATTGCTTTCTTTTCCCTTGTAATAAGAGAAGCTTTTGAAATAGCTTCTCTGATTTATTTGAATGCTTGTGTTTTACTACTTAAACTTTATATTGAGCAGTCACTTCTTTTTCAGGATTTAAGATTTTCTTTTCTTTCATCCTGTGAAAAAGTGGCAGCATCACATTGCCTGAAGGGTCTTGTGGATAAAAGCATTATTTTGCTGAGCCACTTTTCCTGCTTCCTTCTTTCATTTAATTCTTCTTTATGTCTCACTCCCCTCACATCCATATGTATTCCAGACCATACATTTTAAAACCATTATTTTTCAGCAGTCACTGCCCTTGACATTTTACACTAGCTTGAACCCTCCTACCAAACATTTGAGAAGATTCTCTCCTACAAAGAAACAGCAATGAAAAAGGATTGTCCAAAACACAGCTTGTGTTTTCTGGGGCATATTGCAGCAAAACACACAGACTCCACTCTGGCATGGAGCTTTTGTGGGGTAGCTCTTATCAGCCTCACTCCTGTTTCTGGCATGAGAAAATTGCTGGTTATGAAGGGCACGTACTGGTTACTGTATAACTCATAGTCATCTGGAGCCCTCAAGACTACTGTCAGTTAAGTTGCTCTAAGTCAGGGAAAGTAGATTGTATCAAGGCATCAGTGGTGTTCTGTCAGGGATTATATGTGAAACACCTGACTATGGTTAACACCTAGCTAGTTCTCCATATTTCTTGGGTGAAGGACCTCATCAACATGCCAACGGAAGACACTGAGTTCAGTTGGATTTCAGGAAAGCTTTGTGAAGCACCAGAGTTGGAATGAGTTTCGCCCACAACTGGAAATAATATACTTATGTCAAGGAAGCACTCAGCCCAAAATAATCTCCCCAGCTACTTAGCCTCTGTAAGAAAGCTCAAGCAGCACAGCACTGTGTTAACAGAGCTAAATTGCTCCTGGGACCCTCTTCAGGGAGCTCTATGGTGTCGTAAAGACTTGGCAGCTATTTAAAAGTAGTTTGAGTAGTTCTCATGTACTTTTGCTTTCTGCAACATACAGATTCCCAGACTGCATACACAGTGGATGATCCATGCCATAGGAGTTCTGGAAGTAAGGATACAAAATCAGTTAGAAGTCAGACATTCTACAGGCTAAGAAAACACTTCAAAACATTTTTTTAAGTCTGAAATGGCTCCCCAGCTTTGGCTCGGCAGGACACAGCTATATCATGCTTCTGGAAATATTGTGTTTCTGTATTTAGGCCAAAAGAGGTATTGAACAAAAATAACAAAACTAACACCTGTATTCAGGACCCTGGACTTTGAATTTTAAATTTTCTTCCCTTAAGAATCTTTTGCTGAAGCATCACACTGCAGCATGGAAACCTGTACTTAAATGGCAAAAGCCTATTTACCATTCTGCCCTTGAAACTTTTAGCTTATTCTCCTTCTATTGGAAACATTTTCAGGTTTCTTTTCAATTTGATAATACATTTTTTATATTATTCTTTTTCCTTGCTCCTTGCTTCCTGATCATCCTTCCTATCAACCTCCTTTACTGAATTTTCTGCTGACAGAATGATTTTCAGGCCTTGCAGCCTGCAAGAGGTTTCTGAGGACCTGAAAAGATCCACCTTCAGGTTTGCTAGGCAATGAACCCTTTCAGACACACATGTAGAGAAGTGCTAGATACTCTTTTATCCTCTTAGCCAGGAAGACAATTTGTATAGGTCAGTCAGATCCTTTAGTAAGTTATTGCTATGCTACATGTTCTAAGAGAAGTAAATTTCATCCTGTATATTCTTACAGGTCCTTTTGACAGGACCTTCTTTTACCTAGGCTGCCTATGTTAAAAAAAAAAAAAATTAAATTAATATATATATATATTATTGCCTGAATATTAATATACCTTTCTTAAAAAGTTATGATTCTTAACATTTCAGAATGAGAAACATATCAACTCTAAGTTCTATTTCTGCACTTGCCCACATTTCAGATTAAATCAAAAGCAAGTCTGAGAATTAATTGAAAAACCTCTACATGTGTTTTTTGTTTGGATGAAATATGTAATAAATTCTCATGAAGTCTACTTTGGCTTCTACTGCTAAAGCGTTTGAGTGAAAAAACATGAAAAGGGAGAAAAACAGGCATGTAGTTTTGATTTTTTTATTTCCATACCTACTTACATGAAAGCTACAGGTAGAATTAAATCGTAATAAAGCTTTGGCAGGCTCAGAAAAGCTGAAGATAGAAAATTGTGCATTAATAGAGCAACCCACTAGTACCCTGTGAGCATTATGTGCAAGAAGTAGACCCTGGAAATTACATCCTACTAATGGATACTTCTTTGGAATTATAAGGTAAAAGCACTGTGATGCATGTAATCTTTGCCTTATGTTTAATGTCTGAAAACTGATACTGTAGTATGAATAATTTCATGCAAAGGAATAAACACAGAGAAAAGTCTAAAATAAAGTTTTTCATTGCCATGAAAACACTGATAACCAGGAGCTGACACAAGTACACCTACACTACTGAGGGATGCAGTAAGAGCAAGGAAGTGGGGATTTGTTCACTGGAATCTTCTGCAGCTCTAAGGCCATAAATCTACTTCATACCTGTGGCACTGAAGTTCCCCCTGGTTGCTGGTACTGGGTCCTCACCTTTTAAGCAAAGAATCATAGAATATTAGGGATTGGAAGGGACCTCTAGGAATCATCTAGTTAATCCCTCCTGCCAAAGCAAGATAACCTAGGGCAGGCCACACAGGAACACATGCAGGCAGGTTTTGAACATATCCAGAGAAAGTCTCCACAACCTCTCTGGGCAGCCTGTTCCAGTACTATGTCACCCTCAAAGTAAAGAAATTTCCCCTCATGTTGAGGTGGAACTTCCTATGTTCTAGTTTAAACCCATTACTCCTTGTCTTACTGCTGGGCACAACTGAAAAGAGATTGGCCTCATCCTCTTGACACACACACACTTCAGATATTTACAGACATTAATAGGATCCCTTTCAACCTTCTTTTTTCAAGCCTAAACATACACAGTTCTTTCAGTCTTTCTTTAGAGGAAAGACTATCATCCTCGTACCTCTCCGTTGCAATCCCTGTCTCCCTTTAACTGGGGATCCCAAAACTGGATACTGTATTCTAGGTGTGGTCTCACCAGGGCAAAGTAAAGGCGGAGAAGAACCTCCCTAGATCTGCTGGATACCCTTTTCCTTATGCACCATAGGATACCATTGGCTCTCTTGTCCAGTGTGATCCACAATGCCTCCGTTGCTGACCCATGGAGAATTTACTCTTCACTAGGACTCCAAGATCTTCTCCATGGAGCTCTTTTCCAGCAGAACATCACCTGATTTGTAGTGGGTATTGGTGTTAGTCATCCCCAGGTGCAGGATTCTAGACTTGTCCTTATTAAACCTCATGAGGCTGACTTTTGCCCAGCTCTCCAGCCTGTACAGATCTCGTTGCATAGCATCACAGCCTTCTGGCATATCAGCCACCCCTCCCAGCTTTGTATCCTCAGCAAACTTGTTAAGGGTACACTCCATCCCCTCCTCCAGGTTGTTGACAAACATACTGAACAAAACTGGACCCAGCACTGATCCCTGGGGAGCACCACTGGCCACAGACATCCAACTTGACTCTGTACTGTTGACCACAGCCCAGTAAACAATGTTGTTGATCCAATTATCAATCTAGCTCACAGTCTGATAATCTGTCCCATATTTCTTGAGTTTTGTTATGAGAATGTTATGGGAGACTGTTTTGGAAGTTTTACTGAAGAACATAAACTGCAAAAGGACACTGCAGCCATAACAAGGGTGGGACTCACTCTAAGTACTTTCCTACTCCATTTCTGAAACTTTGGCTCTAAAATGGAGGAAAACACTTTGAGCATGGCAATGGTGTCCTCAGTGACATATCTCAAGACTTGATGTCTAGACATAAAAAAACATGCACCAAAAAGAGGAACCCACTCTGTGCACTGAGTAGCTATGTTGATAGATGCATCCAGTATATCCATTGCCTACAACAGGCACTGTTTGACTTGCACATATAGAGAGACTACAGCCTCATTAGTGTTGCATAGGGATACTGCCACAATCTATATTAGCTATAATGTGGATGTGACCTAAAGATGTTATATGTGGTGGGAGTTAAGTGCTAAAGAGAAAAAATTCTTAGGACTTTCAGGAGACTACAGCCATTAACTCCTTTGTGATTTTAAAAAAGCTGTTGGGTCGGTCACTATATAGCTGTAGATTAAGTGGTGGCCTAATGCAGGATTTTGCACTTGCTCACCTCTTGAAATTCAGTGCTTGATCTGGTATGAATTCTCTGAAAATCTCAACTGCACTACGAATACATTCTGTCAGGTTGAATGTCCCCTGGGGAAATTTAGACATCAAACTGTTCCTGCAGTTCTCCTTCACTGAAATCTCTCTCACATAGTACAGTTTGAAGTTTGGTGTAATAGGATGCTCATTAGAATTCATTCCCTCTCCTTTCTGGCTAGCCAATTTTCAATACCAGAGTTAGTCTTCCTGTATTTTCTGTGCCACTTTTATCCTTCATTTTATAAACTAAACTTTTTCTAGCTAGTGCCAGAAGTTTTTTTTGTTGGGTTTTTGGGTTTTTTGGTTTTGGTTTTGTTTTTTTCACATACAGCACAAAAGTATTTATTGACACAGCCTAGACTAATTGGGACTTCTTAGGTTCATCGCAGCTTTTTCCTCTTTTTTTTTTTTTTTTTTTTTTTTTTTTTTTTTTTTTTTTTTTTTTTTTTTTTTTTTTTTTTTTTCCCCACTTCATTAAGATTACTTGTTGGACATAGTAATATGCTTCCTGAATACGGGTGACATGATCAGGCCATTGTGTATGGAATATTTATGTCAGAGACCACTGATGATGCTAAATATCACATAGATTATTTTTTAATCTTCTACAACACTAATGACATCAAAAGAACCACACTTGCACAAGCACAAAGGAATATCTACATTCATAAGTTGTTGTATGATTTATCATATTACTATATTTTACAAAAATAGTTTTTTTAATTTAAAAATCCACACTTCAGGTGATCACAAACATGCTTTGCATGGAGCAATTGTTCACTCTTCTGGAACTCAGGTTTTTTTCTGCCTCTCTTTAGTGCATCACACATCATGGAAAATCGCTCTTACTTTTGTTCTCATGTTTCTTTTAACACGAGCATCTTCCATGGGAAATCTGACACTTGGAGAAGAGGGAGTAATTACAAAAAGAGGAAAGGTTATTGCACATACTACTAAAGGTAGAGACACTACTATAAGACACTTTTGCAACAATGCCGAGACTAATGCATTTTGAAAACAGTTGCCCAAGTACTTCTCATTCTTTGACCCGGTTGAATTATCCTGAAAATAAATATGGAATAAAAAAATTTTTATGCTCAGTTCTGAGATGCATTCATGTAAACCTATATTCTCCCTTCCAATTGAAATTATATTTCCTGCCAGATGAACCATGAAGTGGTAACAGCTTGGGGCAACATTTTTGATATGAGAGCTCTTCCGGGAACCAGGCTTTGAGAGAGAGTAAGAACCAGAGAGACCAAAAGAGAAGAGTATACAATGAAAATTGATATAATAAAAGATATATTTTGTTAGAAGATTTTTAAACGAAATATTTAAAGGGAGTTAATATATTACACAAATAAAGCTGATTGATTGCATTTGCAGTGCAGTTAAACAATTTAAAGAGTGTCAGATCAGTATTCTTGTTCTATAATGGCCATGATAACTCATCATATTTGCTTTCCTACTTGTAATCATATTTTATTTTCTTTACCAGAATTCTACAAGTAATTGCTGGTGGCATATATACTAAGTCACAGATGTTAGAACAAAAGACAAAACAAGTACACTGAATGTACATTTTGCATTTTCACCCAACAAAGGTTTTCAGCTGTTTCTTCCTTGCAGCTGCTTAAAGGTCTTGCTGTCCTCTCTCACTGGAATGACTGTGTTGAGAGACTGCAATGCAACAATGATCTTGTTAATTATTTCATTCTATTTAATTGTAGTTAACATCAAGTGTAACAATCAGAAAATATGTGATATTAACTTCGTGGAGTTATTTTTCCAAAGTGTCATTTTGGTGAGACTGGCAAAGGACTTCTGCATTCAAATCTACTCTGAGAAGTGTCTATTTGTCACATCAGCCCTTCAGGTAACTTTAGAATCTACAGGTGGATGACTTTAGTTTATTCAAGTGGTCACTAGGGCTAAGTGGAGCCTTTCCTTCCTGTCTGAACCAAAAATGGATCAGAGACCACTTTTAATGATACTTTAATGTTTTGAAATTTCACCAGATGTATTTAAACATGAAATACTTCATGGATAGGAAGGCAACAATCCAGAACAAATGTTCCCAGGATATTCCCTATCAGTCATTAATCATCAAAACTTGCTTTTTTCTTTCATGATCACAAAGTTCAACAGAAACACTTCAACATATCTCCCTGTTACTTTCTATAGCAGTTGTCCCTCCCACCAGAGTTCTCACTGACTGCAGCCAGACCAGGATTTTTGTCCCAGTGGATCAGCTGTGAAGAGGATCCATCACAGAGATCTTCAAACACCATAAAAAAGTTGTCACCAAACCCACACGTCAGGCCCTATATCCTTACTGTTCTAGCATGGTTGAAATCATCCTAGGAGCACTATAGCCAGCAGCCAAGTAGCCCTGGCAAATACAACACTGTTGTGATGTGTGGTGACAAGAGTGTAGGGTGTGTTAGTAACTTCACCATCCCATTCACAGTATGTCTACATACATTGGTTCAAGCAGGACTCCGCCTTCCAGATGACCTCAGATTTCCACAATTCAGAGGTAGTTCTGGAGTTCCCAGTAGTTTTTAACCACACCAGAGACATCCATGTACCTTGTACAGTAACAGTTTTCCTCTGTGATTAGAAATTTGCAAAGCACCTTCTACAAAAATAAGCATATTCAGTGGTGAATTTTACCTTACTTTATATTTGGGGATGAAGTGACAACCAGAACTGTCTCTGCAGTTGTAGCACCGCAGACTTCCATTTAAATTAAGTCAATAGGAGATTTAACTATGACAGGACCTCAGGGCTGGACCCATAAAGTATATGACAAGTAATTTAGAAATCAATCTTAGTTCACCCCTAAAGACTGTCACTTTAAAATCAACAGTCCTAAGTGAAGGATAGATTTTTAAATCCAATGTTTATATTAAACTTTCATAATAAAATACTAGACAGCTAGGCAGCAATTAATATTGATTTACAGTTTAATGACAACAGCATTATCAGAATACTGAAGTTAAAACCTTTATGCAATAGTCAATAATTTAACTGAGAATAGGCACGCAGTAACAAAGAGCTGGCATGAGTGTGTGAGATCTCTGATTGCTTCCGTTGTGGCAGAGAGCCTATAAATAAGTTTACAGAGCCCTAAACTAGGAAATTCAAGGTTTCCCCGATTCTACACACAAACTTTAATAGTAAAATGTTAACAAGTTTTTCTTAGTCACTTATTAACTCCTACTGTAATATGTAGTGAATACTGATTGACATTTACTTCAGACATAGATTTAGAAGTTCACTGTGTTGCTGTTGTTTTTTATTGTTTGACAAATATTTTGTTTGAACAGATTTCAACATTTTGGTATTCAGAAATTATTTTCAACTCACATGTTAGTTAACTACCGTGTGTGCAACATGTAAAACCCACTAATAATGCATATTTGATATGAATTAAAGGACTTGTTTAAGATATATAAAATATGTTTAATAGACAGGTAAATTTGAGTATATATAATATATGTAACTGTAAATAGTTGGCAGAAAGATTGTGGCCTAGCTACCTTGAACTTTCAGCCTGACCAAAATATATAACCTATCTAAAATATCTTGTTCCTAAAAATACAGAGTGAGTTTGGCTAGCTGTCAGACACTAACCCAACTGCTTACTCACTTCCCCTTCTCAACAAGACAGAGGGAGAAAATATGATGAAAAAGCCTGTAGGTCGTGCTGAAGGCAGGAAGATCACTCACCCGTTACTGTGAGGGGCAAAACAGACTAGACTTGGGGAAAATTAATTCAGTTTATTCCCAATTAAGAAGAGATTTGGCTAGTGAGAGAACAAAGGCACAAACTAAACCAACTTTTTACCTACATTTTCAAAAAAAGAAAAAAGGAAGACCTGGGAAACTACAGGTCAGTCAGTCTCAGGTCTTTTACGATGGAATCACAGTGTCACTTGACAAAGGGAAAACAACGGATACCTGGACTTGTGCAAAGCATTCAACACTATCCTGCATGACATCGTGGTCTCTAAATTGGAAAAATATGGGATTTGATAAATGGACTGTTCAGTGGATAAGGAACTGGCTAGCTGGTCATCCTCAAAAAATTGTAGCCAACAACATGATGTCCAAATCAAGACCAGTGATGTGTGGCATTCCTCAAGGGTGTGCATCAGGACCTCTGTTTTTTTACCAACTTTGTTGGTGACATGGACAGTGGAACTGAGTACAGTCTTTCCCTTCTTACAATTAATTATTAGTTCTCAATAAATAAACCAGATAAAATAATAGAGTGCTCCAAACATGTATAGGTCATGTTTGCTTTGAAATACCAAGATTCTCTTCTTTAAAATGGAGGCAAAAAACTTGTCTTGAAACTCTTGGGTTCTCATTTTTCTTATTTCCCTAACCCTCACAAGTTTTGTCTTGGGCCTCTCTTTAGGAAAGCATTTAAACACTTTCTTTGCACTTAATGTTTGGATTGTTTGTAACCCATAAACAACAGATCTGAAGCAAATACTACAAGGTGAGAGAGTACCTAAGTATTCTTTGGAGTGCCTGACCAGAAACATTCATAAAAGAAAAGGAGAAATGTAAAGACAACTTGGAATTTCTTTTCATTAAGTCTAGGGACCATCAGTTTCAGGTACCAATAGAAGACAACTCCTGTCATACATATGTTGATGTCCATCATCTCCATCATGTAACTCAATGGCTGCAGCTCAGGGGGGCTTTGGGAATTCTCTGTTTTCCAACACCCAAGATTGTTTTGTTAATTTCCACCACAGAAAAGGAGAAGAGGAGAAAATGTTCAGGAACTATTCTGTATGGATGTTAAACATAGAAAGATATTTTAGCCACCCTCTAGATGACAGCTGAACTCCATAATCAAGACATTTAAATACATAAATTAGACAATTTCTTTCACGGCTTCTTTCTTCTCTATTTTATTTTATTTATTTGATTTTATTTATTTGATTTGATTTTATTATACATATATATATATATATATATATATAAAATACATAGAGTATTTAGAATCTTGAGAAATCTTAAAGACAAAAATTTATTCATCTGTCCTGAAAAGGAAAAGTATTTTCTTTTTTCCTCCCTACTTCATACCACCAGTCCCCCCTCTGCAGGATGATATCCATCTCTTACTCAGCCAAAGAGGGCAACCCTTTCTATTAGGAAGAAGGGATAATATTCTCCTATATTTTTACCACAGAGACCATGAATGGTTATATGGTAAAGTTACAAAAATTTTATTTTGCACTGCAGTACCCAGTGGTATAGAGCCATATGCCATATAAATTTAAACTGGTGTTTACTTGATTGAGAACCTGGCCACTTCCTCTCCGAGTCACCAAGCAATTTGACTTGAAACACAAACAGAGGCCAGGGCCAGAATTTTCTACCCTCTTGAACTATCATGTCTTCAAGCCTACCTTACCTGTGATCCTGATGTCTGCAAAGAAACCAGAAATAAATCTATAGAGCTGGCAAAAAAAAAAAAAAACTACAAAGTGAACATGCCTCATTTTCCTTCCCCCCAACCCACATCTGCATTGCTTTTCTTGCTTCAATTTCCTCTTGATTTCTCCCATTCTTTTTTATTTATTTGCATTCCACATATGGAAACACTGGCACAGAAGAAAACTTGCTTGTTTCCCAGCATATCTTTAACTGACACTAATACAAATGTAAACTTGATTTTTCCCTGTTGGACCACTGGGAATCGGTATGGCTGATCTTGTTGTTTGTGGGAAATGCAATCCTTTCTCTATAAAGAAAAGCTAATGAAAACATTAAATATTCATACTGTATCCCTAATTGTATAATAAAGTGAAACATGTGCAGTTACTGTTGAAAAACTCCAGTCTAATTAGCAGTACTATAATAAATGCTTAAGTAAAACATAGAATGTTCAGTGCTACTCAGAAAATCTGTTTTCTCATTCAACAGTATTGATACTGAATCTAGTAAGATAATGTTGATAAAGTAAAAATTGTAAGTGCAAATATATATTCTTACTTTAAATATCTAAATTAAAGGATATCTGCCATATTCCAGTAACCAAAGATTGGCTTATTCCATTACTATTTCTACTATGTATCCTCTGCTGGTGGTGTTTATTTGTGGCATTTTATTTTTATTTGGTCTGGTTTGGGGTTTTTTTGTTGTTGTTGGTTTTTTTTGTTTGTTGGGGTTTTTTTTATGTTTTGGTTGGTTGGTTGGTTGGTTTTTTTTTTGCTTTAAATGTTACTACTTAATTTACCATCAACCAGTATTATTTTCTGTGTTGTGGAAACACGGTAAGGAATACAGCTGGAAAAGGCTATTTCAGCTTCTAATTTATTCTGTAGTTTTAGAATAAGGATCTCAATTTTGTCCGGTGAATCTAATCAAACAGTCTTTGAACAGAGAAGTCAGAAACATCATGAAGTTTCTTTTTCTTTTTAAAAATTTCTGCTGAAACATCAATATCTGATTTTCTGTAAATGCTTCTGTGAGAACAGGAAGGCAAGGAGCAAAGTGGCTCATAGCAACACCTTCTATGGAAGAGCCAACATGTAAAACTGAAAGCACACATGCATTTTCTCAAAGGTTACTCATGGTTTCAGATTAAGAAAAACTTCTCATAGCAACAATGCAAAGTCTGCCTTCTAATGTCATAGATAGAAAGATCAAGGAATGTGTTTGAACTACCAAAACACCAAACTACCAAAACATAAATGAACAGAATATATAAATTATTTTTTTCCCCCTTTTTCCCCCTATTGACTAATTTAACCAACATTGGAACAAAGAATGGATAAAATCTTCCTCAAAAGTTGCTGACGTAAGCCCCTGAGACATAATTCCAAGCAAAAAAGAGATCTGTTGTAACAGATTATAATGTTAATTCTTTTCTTTGTAATGTTTTGATGCAAATGCTTTATAAATATACAATCTAATTTCCTCCATTGCTTTACATTAAAACCAGCAATAACACTGATATTATGAGGTAGTGTTTTCTTTTCTGTCATTTTGGAGCACTTTTTTGGTTCACTTTGAAAGATTTTTTTATGATTGTAACAAATCAAATGTTATCACATTTTGGAATTGAAATTTCCTTTCTCTTTCTGCTCTTATACAAACTGCAAGGTTCAGTTATGCAATCAGAGTAATTTGATTGAAATTTAACATTGGGAATTTATTGACATTTCTTTCCAGTTTCTGTTCCTTTTTTCATGCTCTGTGGACAACTGTATCTGACTGTTGAATTATTTAGTTGTAATCAGCAGTTGCTTGACACAGAAATGGTGTAATGCTTTATCTAAATGAACAAAGAACAGATTGATGAGGAAGTACATTTACGTAATGAGCATTTAATCTTTACCTTTGAGAAATGTTTTAAGATTACTTCATCTAAAAATCACAGTAAGCATGACACGTGCACATTTTTGTTCCCCCGTTGTTTTAAAGTCTGGGTTAAATTTTGCGTCACTTGCACACTAAATTGAAATAAAAATATTGACTTTTCTCTCTCTAGAATTCCCACCGGTATTTTCCCTCCTTCCTCTTCATCACACAGCACCTACATACATATTATATTTAATGATTTACATAACATAGGTAAACACTGAATTTCACTACAGGATAAAGTACTGAATTCAATGCACACAAAATCCTCTGCTGGACAACTGTTTTTTTCATAGGTTGTTAGCAGAGGTCCTATTTCACTGAAGTACCTTTGCAATTAGTTTTAGAGTGAATAACGATATTTTGGGATTTTACTCTGCTTAGTCTTATTTTTTCCATGTTTGTGCAAATCTGATATCCCATAACAAAGAAAAGCAATATTATAAAAAGAAGATACGCTACAATAGTTAAGCTGGAACCACTAGGACAGTTTCACTGAAAGTCAAATCTCATGTTCCTATTATAATTCAAATTCATACCAACCTGAGTTGCAGTTCTGCCTTTGAGGTTTAATCAGATTAAAAGGTCACGAATGAGCCACATGACAAAGTTCCATTGGGTGTTTAATTGCTTAAAGGATGCCTAATCCATCTGAAGCTAATATTCATTGCAGATGAACAGGAAGAAGGAGGAAAAAGGAGGTTATGAGACAGATTCTATAAAAAAATGTATTTAAAATGTATCTGGGGATTCACTGTATGCTCCACTGAGTCCTGTGTGCAGACCAGTCCATGGGACTCTCAGGAGCCAGGAAAAGCTCCTCAGGAAGCTGCTACCCTCATCTTTTCCTGCTCTGCAGCAGGGTGACAACAGTGCTGGTCAGGGAAACACAAGTGTTCTCTAAAGGGAGATGTTTAGGGGGATGTTTAGAATACTAATTCAGGATGTGGCTGAGAGAAGGTGATGCCTGCCTCAGTCAGATGCGAAGGGTTTTAGAACTGGAGGAGATATGTTCTAGGTGTTTTACCAAACTAGTGGTTCTCTGTGTAGAGTTCAACTCTTTATAAATACAGCTCTAAAATTACGAAAATCAATCTCTTACTCAAAATAGCTATTTTTCTTTACTGGCTATAAAAGTAGCCTAGGGTGATAACCTCAGGTTTGGGTGTAGACATTTTAAACTTCTACACGTGGTATTATAAATCACAGAAAGTTTTAACAAATCTGAATCCTCATAAGGGGAAGAAAAAAGAAAAAAAAATTAAAAACTGAACAATTACAGTGCAGTTCAGATCAGTTAGAGCTGTTCCTTTTTTTCTTCATCTCCTCATGACTGTGATGGGTGGTCACTCCCCTTCTGATAGTAGAGCTATCTTGATCTCACAAGGAAGTATCTCATCTCATGCATCCAAAAGTCACACCTGCTTACTATATCTTCCATCTAACCAAGTCTTTTAATCATCTACTGCCATGACCTTACCTCTCTGTCATCATTTCCAGATGATAGGACTCAAAATAATAACAGTGTTATTGTTGGCCATTGTTAATGGTAATCTTACTGCTGCTTTTCTCGTCCTAAAGATCATAGGATTTTTAAGCTGTTCCCAGCTTTGTGTCATCAACAGCATACTCTTACTTTTAAAATAAAGAATTGGCAGCTGCAATCACATAGCACTCTGGATTTGTGTGCATGCAGGCACATATGCCCCAAGCGTATTATCGAACCATATTTTTTTGGAAAAAGACCAATCTAGAAAGTAATTCCTTTAGAAGGCTGTCTTCTTTTCATTATTCACTGTGGGAAAATACATGGTTTTATCATCAATCTAACTGTCTTTGCACTATCCAAGAGGACTCAGTCAGATTGCAGTTCACACTGTTTCACTTAATGGGTACATATTCGTTCCTTTACTTCACAGTGCTTAGAATAAGTTTTGTAATTCTAGCAGTGCCTAAAAAAGCACTTGAGGAAAAAATCACTCCCTGTTCTTCTGCCTGGTAGTAATGTTTTACTGTGTACTACAAATTTCACCACAAAATAAAGCATTTATTCTTTAAAAGATAATTATAGTGCCATATGTTAATCCCATATAAATCCTTTTTTCTGTGCAAGAAAGAGTAAAAAGTGCTGTACTTTGTATTTCCATACAGCATTTGTCCAGCTGATAACTGGCTATAAACTTTATTTTTAATAAAAATTTCTAAATAGCAGATAAACATCTAATATGTGCTTAGCATGTGCTAATAAACAACTATTTTAAAGAGATGGTTGCAGAATCTGACAAGTAACTTGATCATTTGTAGCCATAAACCACAAGTGAATAGAATACATTTTACTGAGGTGTTCATAATCATCCATGGCACATGCCATATACACCTGTAACACACTTGAACTTTGTATTAATAATTAATGAACCCAAAATAAATTATGCATAAATTTACCTTTAGTGTAAAGTAAAACCCTGAGGACAACGATAAAACATGAATAAACAGGTATGAATCCTGCAACAGATTCACTTCTGTTAATCCAGATTTCTTATTAAGAAAGTTACTATTTTAATTGCAAGTTAAGTATAACAATTCTGAACCTTTATTATTTCAACAATGGCTCCTTCAGGACTGGAAAAAAAATATGATATTCTTGTTTACAGCCAGATGCTTCCCTGAGACTGCTGGGACAGAAAATTTACTTCTTTATGCAGGTGAACATTTGTAAGCAACAGTAGCAGCCTGTAGATGCCATCTTAAATAGTAAGATGAGCTTAAATAATTCTGAACATCAATGTTTAGTAATCACAATTACACATTTTTATCATTTATCCACTAAAAGAATAGTGAAGCAGATTGCTTTGATTGAAGATACTCCATTTAAAAAGGCTGTTCAAGGTTCTTTATTAAAGTTTTATGTTTCATATAAAAAAGTAAATCATTATTACTTGAAGCAGTTTCCTCCCTTCAGTGACTGTTATCACCTGTTTGGAGGAGCTGACTGTCCTGCAGAACTCAGTTTCCAATGCTTGACTTTACAGGCCCAGCTGCCACCCCACACCTCATCCATTTTAACAAATGAAACACCTTGCTGGTACCTACCTGCTTCATATTAAATCAGGGCTGAGGATCTTGCAAGTTTGCCAACAAAGGCCAATTTGAAACTCATTTTTCCTAATACTCTTGTGTAGCTAAATCACAAAAGGTTTCTCAGGTTCTCCCTACTTACTCACAGTCCTATACCAAAGAAGAATAATGGTATTCATCCAGAATCACCCTTAAGGCTTTTACCATGGTGATGGAAACCAGCTGTTCAACTCCTAAAGTCTCTGGAGGCAAGCATATTTATTTATTTAAAAGGTATCTTGATTGCAGAAGAGTCAGAAAGGCTGTTATAACTGATCAAATAAAGTGAAAATGATTTGTTGAATAATTTATTTGACAAATATGGGCAAAATCTGGCAAATACATTGTTCATCAAGAAGTGCTTGCACAACTGAATTGAAAAAGCAATCCTTAACAGTCATATACCAACATATACAAAAACATGTTTCTGGGTCAGACTGAAAAGGATTTAAAGGGATTCCCTTGAAGAGACCAAGGGACAGATTCACATAAATAGACATTTATTAGTGCTATCATCAAATTCTCTCTCAAAACCTCTAGATGGTGAAAGTCCATAAATATCCTAACTTTCATCGGTAAATTCCCAAAGCAACTATCCTCCTTATTCAACGTTTGTCCAGAAAAAAATTCACTTTAATCAGATCTAAACAGTTTTGCATGGATTTCACATCTAGGATCTGCAGGCAAGGTTTTCCATGCTTTTTCATGTTGGGAAGCATGCTCTTAGGATATAGTTAGTGAATTCATATAGGAACAGAGTCTAAATATCTTGAGGGCCTCCACTTTTGCTTAAAGCTGCAGGCAAGGAAAGGTGGCTCCTTTTAAATAATAACCTCACAATTTAAGAATACAGGAGAGACAACTTCTGGGTAGTTAAAGCATTTATATTCTAATTCTCAGGAAACTGTCTTTACTCTTAACTTAGTCAGATTTGAAGTGACACGAAATATATCTGATCATTAAAATAACTCCTGAGCCTTAGTTTCCAACTTTGTGATTAGGTTCAAAAGCTAAACATTCAGACAGGGCAAGACTTTGCTGCAGTCTGAGAAAGGAGCAGAAAGTGTGACATGACTGATGTAGAAACACAAGATGTAGCCACCTGTGCTTATGCTTCTGTCTCCCTCTTTCCTTCAACACTTTCTCCTCCCTTCCCAGTAAATCTATGACTGGTTAATGGTGCTTCTTTGTCAGAACAGGTAAAACCAGTCTGACTTTTCTCTGTGGTGAAATTACATACTTTCTGTTGACAATTCCTCTTAAGAGTTGAAAGATACAGCTGAAAAAACTGTTTTTGCTAGCACTGGACTAGCTGTCTCAAGTATCTATCTGCTGGAGACAACATTAAAAAGCTGTGAGTTTTTTTCCTCAAAAAGTCAATAAACTCAACCTTGTTTTAACAGTTGCTTTTGCTTCAGTGAGGAAAAATCATTGTTTCCTGGCTTGGCTATGAGGAGAACTTTGGATATTACAGGGCAAGGGGACCTGGGTTTCCTTTTATGGTTTACGTGGCTTTTTTCTGGAGACCATTTTATGGAAAATAATCTTGCTTTGGGTCACTTTTGGAGATACATGCAGGACTGTCAGGCAGCACTGCTACCTTTCTGTGTGCATTAACTCCTCAATCTTAGAGAAGTAAAACATGTTTTGTAGCTGTGGTACATGGCTATGAAATTTAAACCATGAAAACAAAATGAGTGTATAAAATACTCTGTCTGATGCACCTCTCAGAAGAGACTGAGCTTTGTTTACAAATGCTTACAGATAAAGTTCTTCCCTATTGCCATCAGTGGAGATGTAGGTGTTACAACCCCCCAGTTCTGATTTTCAAGAAATACTTACTGTGAGTTGCCATATGAAAATATGTCATTTTTCTGTTCTCTGTTTTTAGGATTGAAATTAGTTTCTCAGATCAGCTAAAGGAACAAGTGGCACAATGGGTTACATTTGGCACAGAACTCTTCTACCTTAAATGGTAGAAGGAAGGAAGGAGAACTGGAGCTACCTATCTCAGAGCAAACATCTGTACAGTCATCAGGAGGCAGACACATTTGGTAGCAGTTTTTCTTCTAAAGGAATATGTATCAGGCAGTGACAGATCACTTACTGAAATCAACGTCCTGAGCGATGCTTTCTTCCTAACATCTGTGTTTAGTTGAGGATTCCAGCTGACAATAGTTACATTTGCAGACACTAGAGGCTAAAAATTGGGATTAAATGATTGATAGCTTTCTTTTATTACTCAGCTAGAAGATTCATATCAATTGCACTAATGCAGATTTGCAAACAGTCCAGATTTACATAATGATTTGATAACACTATAGCAAGTATTTGCTTTAAGGGAGGACTGCAGCAAGTATCACTTTATATTCCGTTTCCTTATTCCAACCATATACTCTCCACACTTTTCCACACACATGCTGCATTTTTCAGCCTGAATTCCTCTGTTTCTGAGCTTGCATGAATGCTTACAAAATATGCACTTCCAAAACAGGATACCAGAAGCTCCAACATCTGATGCATTTCTATTAACTATTTACTTCAATATCTAATGTGACATGGACCAAGGGCAGGAGAAAGGGAAAAAAGGGAAGAGATGGTCAATTATTCATTGTGAATAATTAATTCAATGAATTTGTTCAAATAAATTATTTGCATTTATTTCATTACGCTACAAACTCCTAGCATCATGCATGAAATATTAAAATGTGGCAGGAAAGATACCATATAGATCTATAAGAATGAAATCAGAGATAAGGCTTAAAGAGACCCTATAGTCAGATAAAAAAAAAAAAAAAAATACCAGAAGTTAAATCCTCAGTTTACCCTCCCTTTAACCCCTTACTTGCCCTGGTCCCAAGATTGAACACAACTGTTTATATTAAAAAAACACCATTTCTGCTGCGTTCAATGAAAAGAGTCATATACTTATTAAATGTTATTCACATTTGAAGTTGTTTTTTTTTTTTTTTATTTAGAATCAGGAGTTTTGACTACAGAGGTGAGGAGTCTATTTCAAATACTTCAACACATTGGTTAGACTGTATGCATCTCTTCACCTAACGATCTTCCTTCATCTTTCAATGTGAGATCATTACTCTGATGTACCAAGACTGAGGCCTGTATACAGATTCTTCTGTGGTATTTTCTGGTCTGCCCATTACTCTAACAAAAACCACATCCAGCTAAGCCTTTAGCTGTGTCTGCATGGCAGAGTGCACGTGGCTGAAAAACAGTAAATCTTATGAGGGCTATTGCAGCATCAGTGTATTGCCGATCATGAAATAATATGCCCTGAGAAGATTCTGAATTTTTGATTGATGTCACACTGCCCAGGTTTGCTAGTTCAAAACCTGCCTAAAAGGAGATTGTGTGTCCCTAAAATCTCCTATGCAGATGTGCCTTTTGACTGACTTTTCCCCTAGACTAACTTCAGTGTGATTTCCTCTACCACAGGCTTCAGTTGGCTGGACTTTTATCCTTTGTTTCTAGCTCATCTAAAATCTGATCATCCTGCCAGCTCTTCTGACACACCAGAGACTTGTCTGCTCCTGTTTTACCACTTTTAATTCCAATATAAGTATTATTAAACAAAATGTTCTATTAAATTTTAGTCATGGCACTCCATGGCACACTACATAGGTGGCATATGCAGCCTCCATATGCATCCTAAAAATGGTATGTTTTGAGTAAAGTATGTGTGTTCCCACAACTATTACATGCCATTTTTACCTTTAAAACATATCTCTTTTTGTATGTCATACACGTTTCCATCTTTCCTCAACTGTCAATACAAACAGTGATTCAGGACATAGGATAGGAAACTGCTTTCCTTCAATCTGCTCATGCTTATCGAGAGAGCTTGCAATGGAGTTCTCTTATTTCCATAAGCACTCCAGCATTATTACCTTCCTTAAATGTTATGTTCTTGTTTTAGATTTCCAAAGATCACTTTTTCCTGAATCACTATCACCTCTCTTACCTTCAGCAGCCACATACATGTCTGGTGTTGAATAAAATATTTTTTAACTCTACTAAGTGCTGTCTGTAAACTTACACAGTGTGATCTAGTTTCTAGTGGTATCACCACTTTTCTATTTAAATTTATTCTTAGGTAACATATGAAAATTGTACCAGACAAAAAAATCCATCAAGGTATTTCAAAATGCTTGAACTAGTAATGTTAACTAGAATGTCAAAAATTTGTAACAGAGATTTTAATTGTGTTAATATACTCGGTTCTTTCTTTAAAGTTTAAAGTCACTAATTTCTTAATTCACTTAAACCTAGAGCATGAACCACTCAAACTCATCTGCCAAGTCAAGAATCCTGATAAAGCAAAGTCTCCTATGTTTACTCAGGATCTTATTTTTTCAACTCCTGCCAGAGAGGAAGGTTCAAAAAGTCATATTCCCATCAAGGAGTTCAATACCTTTACACACAGCTGTGTTTTTTTGTTTGGTTTTTTTTTGTTTTGTTTTGTTTTTGGTTGTTGGTTTTTTTTTTTGAGTTAAGTCTGGTTTCTAGAAAATTGATTATTGATAGGTTGATACTGTTGATATGATTAAAGATTATTGGTTTAAGAAACACTCTTAGAAATATGTAAGGTAGATATCACTTCAGACAACACTACAAATGAGCAATAGTTCCTGAAAATTGTAATAAAATATTTTCAGGTCTCCCATTTTATTCATAGTATTTTAAAAAAACGGTTTCCAGGCAAAGACCTGTGTCGTTATCTATTCCAAAGTGCTCAGCAATCCACAGCTGACAAAGACAGTACTTCTGAAATTTTCACACTTCATTTAGATGCCCAAATAGAATTTGAACACTTAAGAAAACCTAACTACTATTCAGATTTTTAAAATAGGAGTTGGTAGGTGATAAACTTTTTGGAAAAACTGATAGTGTTCCAAAGAGAGATTATCCGAAACTCTTGCCCTGTAACTTTGAGCTGCTATAATAATGCTTCTCCTTAATACATAACAGATATTTTTACAGCTCATTTACTAACTGTATTACACACTGAAAAACCCTGAAAACAAACTTGGAAAGAATGTGGTATAACAGTGGAAATCTGATGCTCTGAATCTTGCATTTTTTGTTTATACCCGTTGACAACACAAATGGAAAGCATTGTGGATTTTCATAGGCTTTGCAAAATTTTTGGTTAAAATAATGGCATTTATTAGCTGACTATTTAGCTTGGAGTCAGTAAAGAGAGGGTTTCAACCTGCACTGCTTTTTAGTCTTCTTTTCCAGGTTATTAGACATTACAAGGAAGTACTTTTTTTGATGAGAGATGTGTAGTTAAGAGGATCAAACTCTGTCCATGAACACTACAAACAAGTCCAACAGGTGTTTTTTTCCAAACAGTTAACAATGAGAAGAGCACTCACAGGACACCATAAAACAGTTGACAATCAAGGAAAAATATGTTAAATCACCTGGAAAGGAGGGGATTTGGTGTGTTTACATGAGTAAGAAAGGATGTATATTAGAGGAAAAAAAAGTCTGAAAGACAAAACCAATGTGACAAAGACAAAACCAATGTAACTACTCTTTTTCTGCAGGCCAGGTAAGATCAGGAGGCTTTCCTCAATTGTTCTTTGTAGGTTAGGTAGTACAGAAATAGTTGATCAGTACAGTGATCTTGTGCGAGTGCTTAAAGGAGGGACATCCACAAAGAAGAAACATGCAAAGGAACATCAATAAACTGAAGGAGTCCTTTTGGAAAATTTAGCACACTGATAAACATTAGAGTACTTACTGAGATAGGCAGGTTTCTTCAGGAGAATTTGACAATATCTAGTTCCTAAGTTGTACTTATGCATCTCTCAAAAAAATACCAAAACCCAGCCCACATCATCCAGGTCAGCATAGAGCTGTACAGAGCTGTCTCTGGTAAAATAGACTGATTTGTTAAAATTAGCCTTGTCAAGGAATAAAACACTTTCTATAAATAATCCCTACGGGTGAAGTTTCACAAGACAGGTAAGGTAATACTACTAAATGAAAAGGTCCTGCTTCTCCTTTCTTTCATCTTCTTTTCAGGACCTTTTTTTTTTCCTAGCCAATTTAACTAAATAAAATATTAGCTATATACTGCTTTTCAGGGAGCAAGAAGAAGGATTTATCTCTGTATGTATGTATGTATGTATGTATTTACTTATTTTTACTCTTTTAATGAAAAATTCACTTATCATTGAGTCTAGAGACCTGTGGATCCTGTACCCACACAAGGATAAAGGAACAGTAGACTGTTCAAAACAAAGATGAAGATACCTGCACTGCATTTCATATATCTGCACTCTAAGTATCTCTATGGATATCTCAGACATCTGTTACAGTACTGTACTAACACCTATCTAACAGACCTTTGATCACACTTCCCTGAACTCCCTACCAGTTATAAACATCTGTACTCCCTACCTCATGACACTTCCTCTGGAACATCTGAATATCAGCAATGTTAACTTTCTGTATTCTCCCTTTTAGTGAGAAAAAAGGTTTGGTCCTTTAATTATGCCATTTGCTATCATCAAAGAAATTAAAATATATCCTTCATTATGTTATCTCAGCCTGTATTAATAGCAGGATCTCCTGACTCGTCCTTAAGGATACAACACTTAAACAATTAGTCATGATAGGGAAGCGAAAAGGATGGTGCTTTCATTGGAGATTACTAATGTGTCAGACAAATGCATTTCTCACTTGAGAAAATGGTGAGGTAGAGTGTAATGAAAAACTCTGGAATTTATTTTCAAAACATTTTCACTTATTTTCTCTGCAATTATACTAAATATGCTTTTGAAATTAATTTCTGTAAAATAATGCTGCTTTTTTCCATAGGTTGATAGCACCAGATAGAACCTGATCTCTTATGCAAAACTATGATTAACATTAACTGGCAATAGAAACTGGTTATAGATTTTTGTCTCAAAGTCAACACATCCAATTGCTTTTATTAAGAGACAGGATTTATAGAGCCCTGAGTCTTATTCTTTGTTTAGAGATGATGAGAAACAGGAATCTTGATAGAGTTTTATTCTTACAAGAGGATGAAAGGTTAAAACTGGCAAGGACCTATGGGCGGCCACAGCCATTTCAAGAAGATGGGAGAGAGGAAAGCAGATAAGGGTGTGGTTTCATTATTGGATTAACTAGTTATAAAACTGGGCTGCTGCCACAAATAATGTTCCTCCTCCCTTCCTGAGCTCTCACACTTGTACAGCTACCAACTCAGATCAGCTCTCTGACTCAGGTGAAAAAACAAGGGATTTATTTATCTGCCACTTTGACTCACAGAGGAGCCACACAAATGCAATGCTGATGCAAGTGATGATTGTGAAAACTACCCTAGGGGAATAGGATGGAGTTTCGGAAGGTCAGAAACTCTCAGTATTATTGTCCAATGCAAATAAGTTCGGTAGTCCCTCCTCTCAGGAAAATACTAGTTTGTTTCTCTAAGGAGGTTTTATAGCTTCTTCTAACTCATTGCAGTGATTTTAATTTCTCTGCACCATTTTGAAAACCTATATTGTTGTTTGTTTAAATCACAATTTCATAAACCATATTTATGATTCTTAAGGATTTTGTTGTGTTTTCCCACCTGCTGTGTATAGTTTAAGATTTCTGTATAATCCAGAATCCACTTAAGTAGCAAGAGATATTTATTTAGACCATCCTTCTCCTTAGTGAGCCCTGGATTCTGCAATGTACTGTACCATATTTATCTCAGTTGATGAGTATCACTCCCTGCAGCAGCCCACAGAGTAATTTTCCCAGCCTAGAGGAATCATGTGAAGGAGAAAGCTATCACACACATTGCTGTGCTTCAGACCTTCACAAAGCCAGGACAAAACTTCTGAAAAACGCTGAGACTTCCCAATGTATCAATGTCCAAGAACTGTAACAATATGGAATTCCTTAACTTCCAGTTTAAATAAAAAACAACCTCAGAGTTACATTAATTAGGAATTTTGCCCAGGCTTCTGTCAACTTAATTTCTTATGGATGCCAGTAGGTTCAATGAGTTATTATGGATGTTAATGACTAGCACAGGAAAAGGATGCTTCACGTTTGGCTGTTTTTTTTCTTTTTTACTTTGGCCACCTCTGTATTCTGTACTGCACAAAGAATTTGTGGTGAAAAGGTTTTGATAGAAGCATTTAGCATTGATAACTAACTTACTTATGCAGGGAAATGGAATAAATCAGTCCTAATGTGATAGCGTGATGATAAAGAAAGTAGACTTGGAATAAATTTCCCTATCAACGAGAAGTCATGGAAGATGATAGCTCAAAGCCACCTTTACAGTAACTGAGCAATCTCATGCAACTCAGAAGATGTAAACTACTATCTCAAAGGCTCTTTATAGATTTAGATAGTCTTGATATTATTGAATTTACAAATCCAGCTATTGTCTTGCTCTATGTAATCTGCTGTTAGCCTTGTAAATTTGTTTCTTACAATAAATTTAATTATTTTTCCCTTGCACATCTTTATTCAAGAAATTCTTCAGATTCCTTGTCTATATAAAGATTTACATTCTGAGTAGATAATTTGGGTTAACATAAATTAGTAGCTAAATTTCACTTCTGTTGTAACTTGGAAGACCAAGAGGATCATACACTAACATCATTCACAAGTCAGTCCTGCTGATAATTCCTTCGTCTGAATCCTTCTCATCTTTTTCATCTGGTACAGTCTTAAATCTCATGGCATTCGAATCAGCCTGGGTACTCCAAGCCCCACAATGCCCATATAAGCTCAGTCACTTCTGGTTTTTCCAATTTACCTTAATCTTGGCCCTAGTATACAATAGAAAATCACACTGATCTAGACACTTACAGATACTTCCTTGGCCCCCATGACACTAGAATTTCTTTTGCCATTTTATTTTCCCCTCTAGGTGTGACTCGGTGTTTTTATTCCCAGTTCCATCTAATTTGTGATCTGGAAAGACTAGAGGGATTTTATTTTTTAATAATAGAATGAGTTTACAAAGTAGATTTCATCACTATAGATGTAAGCATTTCCTTAGCAGGGACTGTGAAACAGTTGTTATTTTAGAGTTGATTAGCTGTGAAATAGTTGAAAATGAAGAACAAAAAGCTCCAGTACAGTTGTCTCATTCCATTCCTTAGCACAGAGTGATGCCAAAAACTGGCATCCAAAGACAGTATTACCCTTCCAAGTTCATAGCTGCAGAACAACAATATGCAAATAATAATGGAAAAATTAGTTTAGCTTCATTAGCATAAGATGGGCTGCAAATATTTTTAATAAACTATGTTTAATTTCCTAATTCAAACTTTCAGCATGGCAGGAACTTATTTCAAACTCTTAACTGAATTCCTAAGTACCTACTAGTAGGCCAGAGAAAAAAAAGCAAAGTTTGTCTCAACTTTCAGTGCAGCCATTTCAGGACAAGGTCAGTAACCAATCTAAACTACTTCAAAAATCCCTATATGATGTGACACTGTTTGGTCATTCAGGAGTTTATCTATATTGGGATAGTTACATGTTGATGTAAAGCAATTCTTTGGCATACACATTCACTGATCTGAGACAGAAGGGGTGAATTGGGAGAGAAAAGCAATGTCACATCATATAGGGATTTTTGAAGTTGTTCCAGATGACCTACCATGGTTCTTTGGCACTGGGTAGTGCCATGAAAAGTTAGGTCCAAAAACAGTAGAGACCACTATGTACAGTAGCTGAGCTAAGTAGGATGGATTTTATTTTGTCTCAGCCTAGAAACCCTCATCCTACTGCAAGACCTTCAAAAGAGAACAAAATGAAACGAGATTTTTCAAGCCAAAGAAGCTAGAACCTATAAAAGGAATAAAAAGTTTTGGGTACACCAAAATTAATGAAGCCTAATTTCCTACTGATTTAAGTTTTACTGTTGGCAGTAATCTTACTGGAGATCTTTCCTCCTAGGTGGACAAAATCTGAGTCTCTCACTGTCATGCAGTCATAAATAACAAATGGATACCTAGCTGTTTCCCTCTGTGGGAAGAAATGTACAGATTGTGTCGTTCCTTTACTCAGCTGTCTAATTTTCTCAATATTTGGAAATATGCATCTGTCTTCAAGATTCCTACAACTCTATTAAATTTATTGAAGTTAGTTATCATTTAAAGAGGCTTATTTTCTTTTAATTTTTTTTTTTTTTTTTTTTTGGTGGTGGAGATAGAGAGGCAACCTGACATTTGTAGAAAGAGGATGTTTTCATAAGCTGCATCTTAGGACTTCAAACTCAGCTTCATTTCTAAAAAAATGTGCCTTCTCTGAAAGTTCATGATAGTTTTAAGGTAGTAAAAATGACATCAATATGTACAAGCAATTGAATAGTCAGCAAGTCACATCTAAATAATATGATGCATCTGAAATGCTTGCTTATTGTGATAATAAGTTCCAATGGATCAGTATAGTTAAATAAGCATGAGTAGGAATGATACAATGAGCTCAAGATGATCTGTTCAAAGATTATGAACAGGAGGAGAAATATGTTACACACCAGGACCAAAGGAAAAAAGAAAATTTATGCCTATCAGAAAGTAATCAAAACTGAAGGAGGCAAAAACTTGATAAAATTTGACTAAAATTCAGGTATAATTTGATTTATTAGTGTGTTCAAGAATTTTCCTTAGTCTTACGGATCCTTAGTTGTCAAGCATTGCTGAGCTGTGAGACACATCACTTAAATACCTTTGTGTGTCTTGCAATTCTTTTAGGACTTTATTCTACATCACTGAAAATAACAAAGAATTCATTAATGTTATTGCCTGCTTGTATTTATTAATACATATAGGTAGATGTTATTTATGCTACAGTAGAATACTTATATACTTCAGATACTTCAAATACTTATATATTAAATACTGCAGGCAAAGCAGACTTATAATAATGAAAAAATAATATAATTTTCTGTTAGGCTGAAAATGGAAACTGAATGAAGAAACAAATAGTGTAGAAACAATATGAAAATTTTTTTTGCATTTTCTGGAAAAACACAAAATTAAAATATTCCTGCAAAATGTTTTTCTTGACTTGAACTAGCAATGAAATCCCATTGTATATTCCATTTAGTAAGTTAATTTATCTTAATTATAAGATAAGAAAAAACAAAAAAAACACCTTTGATAGAAATATATAAGATTTTGAAATTGTTTAGTTTGACAATGCAGAAATTAAGTTATTAGTCTTATATGGAAGTGTAGGCCCATGCTTTCTTAAAAAAACTGGTTAGGAGTCTTCCACAAAGATTAAACTGTAGATTAAAAAGATGAGGCTGATAGACAACTCTACCATCTCCTTCTCACAGAAAAGGGAAATCTTCATTACAGATTGATCTAGAGAGGTTTTGCAGATAAACCAAACCTCAACCTACTCATGAAACTTAAAGAGATGAGGAAAATATGCATGAGTAGGAAACATCTGTCAAAGGTCCTTTTTACTGGTCCCCTCATTCTATATTAGAATCTACTATCAGTTATTGCAGTTATTTTACTTTCCTTTTAGCCACACTCTTTGATGTGTTCATGGGTGATAAGGGAGGGAGATGAAGGGGAGAGTTAAATAGATAAATTGAATACTCTTTATTCTACACAGAACTTTGATCTTCACAAAAAAAAACCAAAAAAAAAAAAACCGAACTGCTGCAAAGTATAAACTCTGCCAAGATAAATAACTCTGTCTTCTAGCATAGAAGTTTCCCCAAGGCAGAGTGGTAAGGACAGTGGTCACAATTCTGCTTTAATATTTTAGTGTCACCTCTGTAGCCTTGGGTAGGCTGGTGATCAATAAGTAAAATTAATTATGCAAAATGCATTGTTAATAAGCAGTAGATTTGCATAAGGAGCTCCCTGAAGATAGTAAAAGAGTTAAATTAAAACTACAACCAGAGAACTGTAATAAAATACAAACATGCATTTTGTTTACTTGTGTAAAAGCCAGGACCATGGCAACTTGATGTAGGTAAGACCTCTGAAAACAAACGCAAAACAAATAATAACTTCTATAATTATCAATTCACTTATCCAGGATTCCAGTAACCAACTAGTGGATTCCATACCCACAAAAGGCAATTTAGCATTTACATATTGGATCAGTTTTTGTGACTGGTTACATCACGATACTTCTGCTTCACTCTACAGTTGAACTTGTCACAACCATTCTTACTTTCCCACTGTACATGCAGAATGGAAACTAAGGCAACATTTCAATTATTACTAATGATGAGTAATAAGCTACAGTTTTTTTTCCCAGGTGATTTACATCTTTTATGTGATGATGAAGAATTTTAATTTTGTCACTGTCATTAGTGAGATTTCAACACCAACAAAAGCAAAGTAAGAAACTTGCCTGTATAATCAATCTGATCTTTTAATATGCCTAGATTGGCACATTTGACTCCAATGTATAACTTTGAAATAAAAAAAAATCCTGTATTACAGTCTTCTTATATCCCAGGTTGATGAAGGCTTAAGATCTGAGATACTTTTTTTGCATTCCTGAATGTCTATAACATATATCCAAAATCTAAATATGATAAATTATTTTCAAGAACAACAAACTTATTTAGAAAAGGTTTTGATGGCTAGTAAAAATAAGCAATATCTGCAGATTTGTTTAGGTTGCTATCCCTAGCATAAATATTTATGAACAGTCTATGGGACCTGGTAGGATTCATCCCAGGGTACTGAGAGAGTTGTCCAATTATTATGAGACCTTTCTCAGTTATTTATTACTGGCATTGGGAATCTGGAAAGGTCCCAGTCAACTGGAAGCTAGCAAATGTTATTCCAGATTTCAAGAACAGCAAGAAAGAAGACCCTAGTAATTACAAGCCTGTCAGTCTTCAGTGCTTGGTAAAATTATAGAGATTATTCTGAGGGTCACTGAAAAACACTTGAAAGACAGGTAGTCATCAGTCAAAGGAAATATAGGTTCATGAAGGAAAAGTCATACCTTACTAATTGAATATCCTTTCATGACAAGGTTACCGGACTAGTGAATGAAGGGAAGGCATGGATGTGGGTTTTTTTAGGATTTTAGCAAACCTTGTGACACTGTCTCTTACAGTATTCTCTCACAGTATGTTCAGCATACAGCTAGCATGTACGTATTATAAATAGGTGAACAACTGGCTGAAAGGTTGGTTTCAGAGAGGATGTAGCAAGTGCAGTAACATCTGGCTGATGCCAGTCACTAGTGGAATTCCACAAGGCTCAACTTTAGAGACCTTTAGTTTTCTTCCATATTTTTATAAACAACCTATATACACTCATTAAGTGCATACTAAGTAAGATTGTTGGGAATACAAAAAAAAATACCAAAAAAATTAGGAGGACCTCTTTATTTCCTTGAAGCTACCCTCAGGCCTACAGAGAGACTTTGATAAATTAGAGCACTGAACAATAACCTGGGAGCAGCACATTAGTATCAGCTGGCCAGCTTGGTGAGATGGGCTTTAAACTGAAGGACCTGGAGGGAGGGATCTAAAATGGCAATGGTCCAACCACCATCATGGGAATTAGAGCCCATGCCAACAGAAAGGTGTCCAGATCATTAACCCATCTGAAGTGCATCTGTACCAATGCAGGCAACACGGGAAAAAGTAAGGGGAGCTAGAAGCCATGATGAAGCAGGAAAGCTATGATGTAGTGTCTGTCACTGAAACGTGGTGGGGTATCTCACACAACTGGAGTGCCACTGTTGATGGCTACCAACTCTTCAGGAAGGATAGGAAAGGAAGAAGAGGTGGTCAGGTGGGCCTGTATATTAGAAATTGTTATGAACGTTTAGAACTAGACAATAATGAATTAGAGATGCCAAAGCTCAGTTAGAACTAAATCTGGCCATTTCTGATAAGTATAATTAAAAAAATGCTTTATACAAAATTAATAATAACAAAAGAAGGGTCAGGAAAAATCCCCATTCCCTGTTGGATGAGGGGGGGGGAACATAGTAATGGAAGACAAAGAAAAGTCTGAGGTTCTTAAAATCTTCTTTGCCTCAGCCTTTAACAAAAAGACTGGCTACCCTCAGGGCAGCTGGGCTCTTGAGCTGCTAGACAGGGATGGGGAGCAGAATACCCCTCTTGTAATCCAGGAGGAGGTAGTTAGTGACCTGTTGTGCCACTTAGGTCTCAACAAGTCTAAGATTCATCCTAGGGTTCTGAGTGAGCTGGCAGAAGAACTGGTTAAACTGCCCTCCATCAGTTATCACTGGTTCTGTCTGACTGGGAAGGTCCCAGATGACCAGAGGCTGGCCACAAGAAGGGCTGGAAGAAGGATACAGGGAACTATAAGCCTGTCGGCTTGACCTCAGCTGAGCATGACCACTGTCACCCTGAGTGTCATCAAGCAGCATGTAGAAGACAACCAGGGGATCAGGCCCAGCCAACATGGACTTAGGAAAAGAAGGTCCTGCCTGACCAGTCTCATCTCCTATGACCGGGTAACCCACCTAGTGGATGAGGGGAAGGCTGTGGTTGAGGTCTGCGTAGACTTCAGCAAGGCTTTTGGCGCAGTATCCCACAGCATCCTCCTGGAAAAGCTATCAGTCCATGGCTTGGACAGGTGCACCACTTGTTGGGTTAAAAACTGGCTGGATGACTGGTCCCAGAGAGTGGTGGGGAATGGTGCTGCATCCAGTTGGTGTCCAGTGACCAGTGGTGTCCCCTAGGGATCAGTACTGGGCCCAGTCCTATGCAACATCTTTATTGATTACCTGGATTGAGGGCATTGAGTCTACCCCTTGTAAATTCAGAGATGATACCAGACTAGGGGGGGAGTGTTCATCTGCAGGAGGGTAGGAAGATGCTGCAGAGGGACCTGGACAGTCTGGGTTCTAACTCCATGATTCCAAGATTTGTGATTTACAGATCAAGACCAAGATCTTGATCTGGAAAAGAAGTGCATTTTATTTCTACCAGGCAGATTGACAAGAAAAAATAATGTAATTGCCTGGTGAAGGCAGCATCAAAAACATGGAAATAGAGAAGACCTGAAGCTTGTTTCCAAATGCAGGCAGGTGATGTGAATTTATCTGGGTCAGTTTAACTTACAGAACTATTGGTTACCTACAGGGATTAAACTCTTCCCACGTAAGGAACAACCTTTTAAGAAGACACAGAAAGTTCATTGGTGCACCACTAGCCACATGGCAGGAACTGATCATTATGTGTCCAGTTCCTGTGTCATAAGTTAGTCAGTAACCACAGGAACCTGGAAAATTCCTCTTAGCTGCAGATACTGGAAATTAAAGAAGCACAAAACTAATATAGTTCAAGCCATTACCAGTATGGTATAATGAATACTCCAGCAATTTGTCCAGTCAAAATTTAAATGTGTGTGATAGAGAGAACTTCCTCAGTTTCTCTCTCAAGAGACAGTTTTACACAATGATAAATAACAGGTACTTGGAACAGACATTTTAAAACAGTGGATATGCATTCCACTCAGTTCTGCACCTTTCAGAATTTTGCTTGTAGTTTACTTGGTATTATTTACCTCTTTCAATCTCTCCTTATTCATCATTCCCTCTAGCTTTTTTATCACTAGTAGATTTTTGTTTCCTTCATATTTGTCAATATCCTTCACCAGTGGAGGGATAGAACCACTTGCACTCGTTTAGGTGTGTGTTCTAAACAATTACATACCAAAGTGTTATTTACAAACTCACTGATATATGTGCAGTGATATTTGCCAGGAAAGGATAGCACACTGCTCCAAATGCTATCCTGGATCTCAAAAAGATTTGTCTTCAATTCTTTGTAAAAGCAGAGACATCCTCTGCAAAAAAAATCTCTACAGTTAAGTGCAGAAAAGATTCTTAGGTCAGACCTGCCCTGTTCATTGCTGGTCAGGACAGTGATGACTGAGCAGTCCACAGGTCTCCAGGTACCTCTTCACAACAGAATGTAGAGTTCTATGTTTGTGTCCTGGCCCAGCAGAGGTATTTTATTCAGGTAACTGACTGTTTGTATGTTTCTAATTCACTTATATCAGGTGAATTAGTGCAGTGACTCCACTCTGAGAAAGGAGCTATTGACTTGGTTGATTCATCTCCAGAATGTCCAGGGCCACACCCAGTGAGCATGTTACTCAGGTATTTTAGACCCATTGCAATCTCACTGCATCTGTGTGAACCTGATGGCTCACTGTTCGTGTGGTTTCAGAAATTAAGATAATAATCTAATCTCCAATCAGATGCAAAGGTATTGTTCTGTTTCTGGCAGCAGCCCTGAATTATCTGCAACACAGTGCTGTGAATAACACAAACATGACCCATCTCAAAGGTTACTGCTACAAAATGAATACTATTCTTGTGCCTTGGTCCCCTGTTCTCTGAGCATGAAGTTTACTGGGATCAACTCCTTTTTGGACGTGTATATTTAGGATATGCAGTAATTCAAGAGGAAATATGAAGTATAATGCATTTCTGATCTCATGTTCCTCTCTAGGACTTACATTCAGTTCAGGAAATACTGCCTCTTTCTACCTAGAATCCAAAGTCCTGAATTTTTCTTCTTTTTTTGTATTTATAATAATTCTTCTTAATATCCTTTCATATTAACAGCCAAGTAGTTAGACCACTTACTCAGGAAAAGAGAAACACAAGAAATGGGCCTTAGCAGCATTCAACTTTAGGCATTTAAGTATGACTAAGATATGAGGCCAGTCAACTTAAGCTTCCTACATAATTATTGCAAAAAGACAAGTTCCTCCAGGGGATTATTCAGAGCAGGAATTTAACTTTGAAAGACAAGTAAATTATATGCCTAAAGTTAGGAGGATTGAATAACCCCGAGTAACCTTGAATAGTGGATGCAATTGCTTGGTTTGAAGAGTTCCTAGCCAACAGTCTAAGGAATGTTTCATGGGAGCCCAAGACCTCTTCCAGCCCCTTAAATAAACACTATTTAGTTTAGCCATAGCTGGAATAGTACTGGTGGAGTTGATAAATCTATGTGATATCAGAACAGTTCAGAGCTCAAGACCTAGATTCATACAGGAGACCAGAAATTACAATTTGGTACCCAAACAGCTGAATTCTGAACCCCCTTTTCACACTGTAACAAAGTTCTGGCACTGAATCAGATGCGGATAATGGTCAGCCATTAACAAAGAGGAAGAAATGAGTTACAGCTTTGAATTTTGTAATGTCAGCTAATGATGAGAGGGTTAACACTTATAACCAAGTATATTTGAGGTAGGAGGGACCTTTCCTCTTGCACAGGAATAGTTTTGTACTGGAGACATCTATAAGCTCATAGGTCAATTATTTTCTCCCTCCAGATTTCTGTCAGTAATTACAGCAGAATGTTTCTTCAAAACATAAATGCTGGAGTAAGTAAGCACAGCAGTAACAAAGGTTATAGCATTTTGGATCTCAGAATACATTTGACTTTTTTATCTATGGGTACCTCTAAAGACTGCTAGCAGAAATCATGAGTTTTAAAGAATAAATATGGTATTTTGATAGAAAATAAGAAAATAACTAAGAATGTGAAATATCAAGCTTAATTGGAACAAAGGAGAAATATCCCTTAAGTTCACATAATGTCCGTTCTATAGGAAAGTCCATCAGATGTGTGAACTTCCTATTCCGAAGAAGAAAAGAGAACAAGATAGTTAATCTCCAGGAATGTGTACCTAGAGAGAGGTAGTAATGGCATTAATGTATGAATACTAAAAAGACTTCAAGGGTATATAAGGCCATGATCACACAATCAGTAGTGGATGAACATTATTAGACCACAAAATAATATAAATCTGACCTGGTTTTGGTCCCAGTGACCAGACTATAGTTCTGTGAAAATGAAAAAGAACACATTCTTCATGCTTTTATGCCAGTTTAAGGAGGACAATATTACACCAACATTACCATGCCACAGACAGATGACGTTCTCATCTGGGCTAAAACATGATTATACCCAAAAGGTATATTATTTCTCTGAACAAGTCGGAAGCAGCAAAGTGAAACAATATTTTATATCACATATCAAAAGAATTTGAAATCTATGAGCCTTACAGCCAGATTAACAGTGCGATTAAAGGCAGGGTTCTGGTAGCTGGAGAGAGTGGTCATCAAGATCTCAGGATCTTAAACTAATCATGGGAGTAATTAATTTTTGAGTGAGTGTTGTTGCATTTGGTATTTTGGGACATGACCCATTTCTCAGAGGTTCTTCATTAAAGAGGTTAATCAGCTGTAAAGGTATCTGGTTGTTACATTTATCATAGAATCATAGAATTGGCTGGGTTGGAAGGGACCTCAGAGATCATCGAGTCCAACCCTTGATCCACTACTGCTGCAGTTACCAGACCATGGCACTGAGTGCCACATCCAGTCTCTTTTTAAATATCTCCAGGGACGGAGAATCCACTACTTCCCTGGGCAGCCCATTCCAATGCTTGATCACCCTCTCAGTAAAGAAATTCTTTCTAATGTCCAACCTAAACCTCCCTCGGCACAACTTAAGACCATGCCCTCTTGTCTTGCTGAGGGTTGCCTGGGAAAAGAGACCAACCCCCCCCTGGCTCCAACCTCCTTTCAGGTAGTTGCAGAGAGTGATGAGGTCTCCTCTGAGCCTCCTCTTCTCCAGGCTGAACAGCCCCAGCTCTCTCAGCCTCTCCTCATAGGATCTGTGCTCGAGTCCCTTCACCAGCCTGGTTGCCCTCCTTTGGACCTGCTCCAGGACCTTGATATCCTTCCTAAACTGAGGGGCCCAGAACTGGACACAGGACTCGAGGTGAGGCCTCACCAGCGCTGAGTACAGGGGCAGAATCACTTCCTTGACCCTGCTGGCCACGCTGTTCCTGATACAGGCCAGGATGCCATTGGCTTTCTTGGCTACCTGGGCACACTGCTGGCTCATGTTCAGCTTCCTGTCAATCCAAACTCCAAGGTCCCTCTCTGTCTGGCTGCTCTCCAACCACTCTGTCCCCAGCCTGTAGCACTGCATGGGGTTGTTGTGGCCAAAGTGCAGGACCCGGCACTTGGCCTTGTGGAAGCTCTTCCTGTTATTTAGAATGATATTTTACTTCTACACTCAGGGTAATGGAGAACATTTGTTTCTGGTATCAAATACCTTGTAAATATTGTATTCCTTATATTCAAATCCACCATCTTTCTTTGCTGAACTCCTTACTGCAGCTGATGCACAGACCAGTTCTTAGTACTAGTTAAAGCACTCATCTGGGAAGTTTTGTCTACACAGAGATGACTGGGCCTTGGTTTTTATGACAAAGAAAATGTTCCCACCATTAAGAGACATCGGTGGGGAGCAGAGCTGATGTCTTGCATTAATACCTCATAATCACTTCAGGGCAGGTGAATATCTCTTTTAGCACAGTTACTACTAGGGGAGTCCTTTATTTGGTTTAGTTACTAATCTTGCTGTATCTGATTTCCTACCAACAAGATAAAAGTAATAGTACCTTCAAGTAAGCATCTTAAAAATATTTTCCTTGCAGAGCTATCATATGATTAAATGAGATTTTGAGATGTTCATGTAATATGGCATGAGGGACCATTAAGATTTCAGACAATTAGGGAGATTAGGACTCCATGGTTTTCTGTCCTGCTCTCTCTTGAAACTGAGGTAATTCAGTTTCCCCTATTGGTTTTTCAATATTATTCCTTCATATTCTTGTCTGAGTTTATGAAAAAATATATAAATGTGTACATGTACAAACTCACTTATTTTCTATTATAAAGCATAATTTCTTTAACTGCTTTTTGCCTTTCTAGCTTATATTCAATGTTATCACATCCCATTATTTTCTATATATCTCTTTCTAAGACAGCTCAACAGGTAGAAATTTGTGAGTTTCATTATCATACCATTAATCCCTTTTCCAGTTCATTAACAAAGTTGTTAACTGCTTCAAGATTTAGCATTGATTCCATACTATTATTTGCTTCCTCTAATTCAATACAATGCCATTTAACACTAGTACTTATTAACAGACCTTCAAACAACTTCTTTAATTGACAATTTTTACATGGACTGCTTAGAATTTAATTTAGAATAAGGTTATTTTGCTTATTTGCTTTGTCTTTATGAAATACTGAACACTTGCACAAGAAAGCCCATTTCACATATTACATTCGCTCTGTCTCATAATATCTGTCCCCCTTATATAGGGTCAATTACACAAAAGATACCTGTAGCAGATAATAGAATCATAGAATCACAGAATCACAGAATGTTTTAGGTTGGAAAGAATCTCTGGAGGTATCTGACAACAGAACTCCTTCTGGCTTTATTAGACATTTTGTGTCACCAACTTTGAGTCACCAGCAAACTTGCTGAGGTTACACTGCCCCATCATTCATATTATTAATGAAGTTGTTGAACAGTGTTGGTACCTGTATTAACCTCAAGAGTACACCACTAGTTACTGGCCTCCAAGTACTCTTTGTGCCACTGATTGCCACCCTCTGGGCTGAGTTATTCAGCTACTTTTAAATACACTGAATCTCATCCAGCCCCCAATTCTCTGATTCTCTCTGTGAAAATGTTATGGAGCACGGTGTCAAAAGCCTTTTCAGAAGTCTACTGCTCTCCTCTCAATTAAAAAGCCAGTCAATTGATCACAGAAGGTTATCATATTGGTCAAGTATGAATTACCCATTGTGAACCCGTGTTGACTATTCCCAACAACCTTCTTGTTTCTCATGTGCCTGGAAATGGTTTCCAGCATTAGCTGCTCCATGGATCAAGGTGAGGCTAAGTGGTATGTAGTATTGTGGATCCTCCTTTTTGCCTTTTTTGAAAATAGGAGTAACTTTTGCTTTCCTGTTGTCCTCAGGCACCTCCACCCATCACCACGATCATTCAAAGATAATTGACAGAGGCTTCACAATGGCACCATGCAGCTCTCTAACACTTGTCTGCATCTGTGGACTTAAGAACATCTAATTTGCTTCAGTAACCTGATGGTCTTCAATCAAAAGGCATTGTTACTTCAGCATTCCTGATCAGTATTCCTGAAGGCTGGATTTGTTATGAAAGACAGAGGTGAAGAAGGTATTCCATACCTCAGCCATTTCCATGTCCCTAGGTACCTTGACCCATTCAGCAGTAAGCCCACATTTTACTTAGTCTTCTTTTTGCCATTTACGCAATTACCTTTCTTGTTATATTTGGCATCGCTTGACACATTCAGTGTGATCATGTTGACCCATGCAGGCTTCCAGACATTTTTGCCAGACAGATGTAAAGCAAAATTTTGTAACTAAAAAGAAATATTTTTTAAAAATCTGCTTGGTAAAAATCAAGACCACTTCCCTTTTGAAACTTTTAATAGTTCTGCTAACCTTTCTGTAAGAGAAACTAGACATTATAATGAATTTCGAGTAGATATTGATCCATATTATGATTTCAAATATAGGCTCATCATTGTACTGTAAGACATGTTAACTCCTGCTAGAGAATTTTTCTTAAACAAGGATCTATTTAGATTTAATATTTAAATTCAGAGAAGAAATTTACACCTACTCTGGGTTAAGAAAAATATTGATAATAGTAACACTGCTTCACTGTCTTTTGTTAATATTTTTCACATTTGGAACAATATAATAGTGACACTGATTGATGCAGCCCTCATAGCTGAGTGATCAGCTAACTACTGCTTCAGTAAGAACATTGCAGCTAAAATAGGTGAAGTCTTTGATGAAGTCTCAACAAACAACATTTTTTGTTATATATAGAACTAATCAGTACTTGTACTGAACTGTTTTAGAGGTATTGGTAACTACTCAAATAATTCTGTGTGCCTCTGGTAAACCTTAATTTACGCAACACTTAAAAGAAGAGTGCAAAAGGGGAATATTACTTGTGTTTTGGTGTGTATGTATACACATATAACTTGTGTGTAGAGTAAAGCATAAAGGGTAAAGAGCATAGTGGACTGATATCTTAACACAGTTGTATACAGCTATATGAAATACAAGAAACATGAGACAAAAAAAATATACAAAGCTGAAGAAACCTTTTTTTTTTTTACAAATTCCTATACACAGAGGATTTTGTAGATAGTCTTATTTCCTCTGTCAGGTCTCTCACAGCACTAATGTAGTATCAAAGGTCTGTGATATTGTAATATGAGTCTCTCTACACGCATCTTTGTACTACGGGCACTTGATCAGCTGGCAGTCTGCTCCAAGCCTACTTTAAATAAATGAAACTTTAGTGCCTTGGAACCACACCATCACCAGAACTGAGCTAGCCAGCTTGTGCAGGGGTATCCATGTTGAAGTCACAGTGCATTTTGCATTTTGAATGTTTTCACATAATGGGATGTGCAGTGACTTTGAGGAACTGGGTATGGGTTCTCTTGCTCAGCCAATGGACTGCAGCTGGTTACTTGATTGCAGCAGAAAGTTTTCTCAGCAGATGAACATACTGGATGAAAGCAAAAGCAGCTCCTTCACCTGGCAGTGACAGTCTGGAAGGTGAAACCAGGCAAGATTGATTTGAAATTGAAGCATGTGTGTAAACTGTTGGTTACTGCTACAGAGTTCCAATGATGCATAGTCCATGTCCCAGTAGGTCAGTACATAAAGGTAGTGGATGCCTGTCTACAAAATATTTGATATCAAGAAGTAAATGAGTCATAATGAAGACAGGTGATATACTGGGTTGAAACAAGGTGCTCCTGTGATTTTCTCTGACAGGAATACAAGAGTCTGCTAGAAGAACTCAAAGTTCTGCATTAGCAGTTCTGACTGAACAATTTCTGAGTAGTTTGAAACAGTAATGTGTAAATATTTAGAGGTGAAATTTCCAGGAAAATGTCAGTTTACTCCTTCAAAGAGAAAGGGAGATATTCTTCTGGAAAAAAAAGACAGTCCACTTTTAAATGCAATCTCGCCTCCCTGCTGTGTCATGATATCCCCAACAGTGCCTCTCTTTTCATAAAGATGTCTAGACATCTGTTAATGCTCATTGCTTTGATGACAATATATTCCATATGGGTCCCGTCTCAAAGAAATTACACTGCCTGAAACTCTGGTATTCATTCAGGTTTCTATCTTTCAGATTGCATACAGTCTTATTTTGAACCTAAGCACCCCACTCCTTGTTTCTGACCTGTAAAGCATTTGAAATTCAAAAAACCAGTTGTGCATAAGCCTGCCCATCTCAATGGATTGATTCCATTTGCCTCTGCACCTCTTTCACACCTTTTTCATCTAGAAAACATTGCATCTAGTGGTATTTTTTGACAGCCTTTCTCTTCTGTCTATACTGACTTCCTCTCTTGCCCTCCCACATTCCTGCCTTATTCTCTGCCCTTCCAGCTCTCTTCCCTTTACTCCTGGCCTCTGTGTATTAAATCTCTTCCCATCACTTTTGGTTTACTAGTTCCTTTGAAATAGGAGGGCAGGGTGGATGTTTCAGAGCAGGGGACTTGTGAGGCTGCAAATCCTCCTCTCACCTGCTGAGCTGCAGATGCTGCCTCCTGAGGAGCTGCTCAGACACAACAGCGAGAGGGCCCGATCCTCTGCCACTTACACTCATTTTGCCCTGGTGCCCTGATGTCTGTGAAAGAGCAGCTGAAGCCAAGGGAGAAAAAGAGCTGGGAGATGTAATCCTCCAGTTACTAGGATGCTCCAGGTCAGTCTGAAAGCAGCACTTGTGTTTCCTGATTCCACCTCTGGCCCCCTCTGTGTTTCTCTCCATTCCATGTATTTTCAAACAGGCCAGGATTTACTAAATTTCAGCTCTCCCCTTCCCTCCCTCTCAACAGGCTAAACAGACTTGCCTACTGAGTTTATTTATAAGTCAACCATTTTATAGAGGGATCTGTGTTTATGCAGTGACAGCAAAGATGTATAGTGAGCAACTGTTCCAAAAAGGCTTCTGCGGAAGCTTCTCAGCACTGTTTGATGCCCTGGAGAAGTTTCTGGTGCTAACGTGACTCCAGCTCTCTGAGTAATGCTTTCCTCAACAATACTGCCATGTGTTAATTAAAAAAAGAAATGAAAGTTAGTTCTTTGACCTGGTTTTAGCTCTGCATTAGAATTGTATTTGTCAAGTAATTTTAGATTGAAAAAAAAAAGGGGGAGAAATTCTCTTGTGTTTTAAAAGGCAAACTGTAATTTTATACATTATGTATGTATTGTGCTCTGAAATTGTCTGAAAAGGCAAAAAGGGAGAAGACAGGCATGATTAATATATTTCACTGGATATTAATTTGCAGACATTAGCCCATTTTAATTGACCTTTAGACATATGATTAGACAGACAGTGAGCTCTGCTGACCAGCACATATATAATTAGCAAATAGCAAGGTGAGGTGGAACTAGTTTAATCTCATTTCATCCCTGAGACTTTATCACCATTTGGCCTAGTTCCCTTTATCCATCCAGAGATAACAACAGCTTTATTTGGCAGTGAATTAAAGAACCAAGTAGCTTTGCACTGTAATATAGGTCAAAGAAAAACATCACATTTGATGTTGGACTGCTTTACAAGCAAAATGCCCAGCGATTGCTGGGAGTGGTGTTGAAGTGGTTGCAAAGGACTCAAGAACATTCCTAGTCTGTAAAAAGTGCAAAATATTTGAAAGATTTTAATTAGATCCAGACAGACAATCTTGTGGCCATTCACTGTGCCATCGGGCAGCTGATCAGAGTTTAAATTCCAAACCAGCTGGCAAGGACTTGGAGCAATGTGAAGACAGGATGTTTGGCCACTGTCTGAGAGGTTTCCCTTCATGATAATTCTAAACAAAGCCTCTCATTTGACTCAGGAGCAAAAAACTGGATAAGCAGGAAAATGAGTTGTGCTTCATCTTGTGTCACCACATAAGTAGTAGCACTGCTAACACTCAAGTGAAAAAGGGGATATAGATCATATGAGAGATCTTCTCCCCCACCCCAAATGATCTTTTCAATAGAAACAGACTATTTTCTCACCTTCAAGAAGCATGTAAGCATCAGGATATTAGATATTTACTGGTCACTGTTATTTGCCACCCATTTTATTCAGTGAGCAGCCCAGAACTGATTAAATACTTTCCATAATTTAAAGATTTGTAAAGTCATCTTTTCCTGAAGGTACAACTGTACTAAATCATTTCATATTGCACTTAGGTTACTTCATTTCATGCTTCATTTCATGTACGTTGAAGTAGCCCGGTGCCTCATAAAGCACTTTATTAGAATTCTGAGCTATATAATTTCTTTAAAAGTGGATAGATGCAGGTATTATTCATGAGTAGCAGTAAAGTACACTCCTACTAGCAATCTGCCCGAGACAAGAGTGCTACAAGTGACACTTAGGTTTTCACAATACGGCACACTGTTTGCACACTGATCTGCAGTGTTTAAATGTGTTATAAAAATAGGGAAGGAGGGACTGTAGGTAAAGTAGATGTGGAGATCTTTTGTTTTGATTGTTAGCATAAACAAAATTAGATTTCTTTCTGGGATGGGGAGGTAGGGATTTAGAAAAAAAGCATATTATCTTTGATCTAGTACCAGGACAATCTAATTAGTGGGACTTTTACTGGTGATCATTAAAGGGAACCAACTCTTACCCAATGGGGAAGATTTGTTTGCCTCTCCTATCCTCAAAGAACTTCTTGGAAAGAAAACAGCAGCTTGATAGATAAGGTGCCAATAACTAATCCAAAACTTTGCTATGGAGATTCTATCTTGGACAGAGCTCTATGGAAATTAGTCCTTTACTGACTGACAGAAAACTACCTTGTTTTCTGGAGGGGATGCACTGAGCCCTTCACAGTTTGAATCACTGTCTATCACTCAGTGCTTCATGTGTCTGTTTGGATGGAAAGCGTCAGTGTAGGTTCAAATTACAAGCACAAGCCATAATGATGATTCTGAGATCATGTGTGAAAACTGACTTTCCTCACATTCACATGCACTAAAGGAAATTATATCAGCTTCCTAAGTTACACCTGATCCTGTCCTACGACACCTGTGATACCTATGACACCTGTCCTATGTCTGTCCAAACACAATTTATTCTATAGATGGAAATCAGTATGGCAGGAGTTTCGGTCTATAACTGTTAAAAGGAGCTGTGTATATGTTACCTGTGTAAATGTGCTGAGGATATCAATATCCTAATTTTATCTACATACACAGACGGTGTTTTAATTTAAACCATAAACATGCTACTTTTTAGGAGAAAAGCATTAGGATCTATTACTACCATGTGTATATGTTACCTGTGTAAATGTGCTATTTGCTGAGTGGAATTTATACTGCATTTGCACAAGGAAATGTAAGAAGCTGCATAAACCCCTCGGACCATGTGTTTATGGTATTGAAAGTATCAGCCTAAATCTGTCTACTTACTCTGACTGAAGAACCTAATTCTGAAATCTAGTGGTATAATGTTTATTAACTTCTCAGAGCTTAAGAGACACTAAACTCCTTATACACACTTCTTTGCTTCCCCGCTCTCAGAAACCACAGTAGAAATTAAATTTGAAAGATGAGGTGCCTTATTTTCATTATTGCAGATCTACATTCCTGACATAATAATATAAAAAGTTTTGACCTTTGTATTTTAAAGATTTTTTTGTTTAATATATATGGGAGCAAAGATTACCCTAAAATATAAGAGGTCACCAAGGTATCAGACCTAGCCAAATCAAACATTATAATTTTCTGAAATAGGAAAATTGATAAATAACCCAGCTGCCTTGAATTTTAAAAAGGGAATTAGTGCTCCTGTCTGACTAGAGTGCATTTCATAACTGTCTATTTTTTTTGTTTCTTTGTTTTTGGGTTTTTTTGTTTTGCAGTCTCAGAACTAAAAACAAAATTATGCTACAGTCAGACTTAAAAAGCTAAGAAACGAGTCTGATAATCCAAATTTCTGTTTTTTTCTCTTTGAGTCTACGAGACAATATGAACAAAACTACTGCATCAACTCACACAAAAGTAGAATTTGAAATATAGCTTTAAGAAGAAATATAAGCAAAATTAGATTAATTACACAAATATATAGTAATTTTGAAAAGAAATAATTGATCTCTCTAAACATATTTTCAATTTTTAAATTACAGCCTCTTTGGAAAAATTGTTTGCCCTCCCTTTTTCCTAACAATCAGGAAAACTAATGGCATTTCCATGAATCTTAGAATCACAGAATCATAGAATGGTTTGAATTTGGAAGGGACCTTAAAGATCATCTAGTTCCAGCGCCCCCTGCATGAGCAGGGACACCTCCCACTAGGACAGGTTGCTCAAAGATCTGTCCAGCCTGGCTTTGAACACTTCCAGGGAGAGAGCATCTACAAATCCCATGGGCAACCTATTCTAGTGTCTCTAGTGTCTACCCCCAGAAGAAAGAATTTCTTCCTATTGTCTAACCTGAAGAGTGTCTACACTCTTCCAGTTTAAAACTTTACCCCCTATTCTATCACTGCTCACCTTTATAAAAAGACGGATTTTCTGTAGGACTCCTTCAAGTACTGGTAGGCCTTGTAGCCTTGTCTCTTCCAGGCTGAGCAGCCCCAACTCTCTCAGCCTGTCTTCATAGGAGAGGTGCTCCAGCCCTCGGATCTTCTTCGTGCCTCCTCTGGACTCAGTCCAAGAGCTTCATATCCTTCCTGGGTTGAAGGCTCCAGGAACCAGCACTGGACTCCAGGTGAAGTCTCCACCTCATCTGAAATGATACTGAGAGAAAGGAATGATTCTGGGAAAATAATATAGACCTTGAAGATTTTAATCGTAGAACAAAATATATTTCATGACATGAGAACTGTCTGACTATACAGGTGAGGTACAGCTTCCAAACTGAGACACAGAGCAGAGCCACAGACTTCTTTGGTCATTTGAGATGCTTTACACTATCACATTGTGCTTCCAATTTCTACTCTTGTAAGTCCTTTAAGAAATAGATTATGTAGATGATTCTTGAGGTTCATTTGCAAAATGACAGAGCTTTTAAAATGCATTATTTTTGCTGATTACCTTTATAGGAAATGTTGACTGTTTCTGTTTATCCTCTCTATATATATGACTGGTAAGTGTATAAGTTTTAGCCTCCTGATTTTGCACATCTTGAGAACAAGGGATGTAATGTATCTACCCTCCTGAACCCTGTATTTGGTCCTCTAGGTCTACTCACAGTTCAGGGCTGCAACTTCATGCCACACAGGGTTCAGCTGCCCTGCAGGAACAAAGGGCTTGTGATGTCTCCTGGTCCATGGTCTGCCTCCTGAACAAATTCCTCACTCATGAAACTAAAGCTCTGAACTCACTCAAAAAGAGGGTTGGGCCTCAGCAGTGTAGCTTGCCAATACCTTTTCTTTCTTTAATTATTCATACAAATCTATTTTTTATGAATCAGCCTCAAAGCACAATATGTTCCTACATAATTACTCAGATGACTCAAGAGAAGGCTTATTTTATTAGGAAATAGAAGTTATTTAGCTTCATTCATGAAGTTGGAGGGAAAGTGATATGACATAAAGGGGATGCAAACATGTGATGAGGATCTTTGAAATTATACTGTGAGAAGGTAAGTCCAAAAAGGCTTTCTAATGAAGTGCATGTTTGATGGGATATGGTATTGTGACTAAAGCCCAGGTTTTTAGAAATGGCTCACAGTTTTGCTTGCCTTCCTTTTGGTACTCAGCAACCAAATCCTAAAAAGACCTCTAGAAAATCTTTAGTATTTTCAAAACTGTATAGTAGCCCCAATATATTTTTAACCCATTTAATGCCCCAAATTGTCCCTGTTTGCACTATACACCAGCACTTCACAGATGGCCAAAATGTGCCTGCACTACGCATGTATTTTTGCTGCAGGATCAATGTGTGTCACCATAAGATTTCTAGAATTCTATATGCATTTCTGTAAATGACTGAATTCAAATCTTGTGAGGTAGTTCAAAACAGAAGTGAAAGAAAAAAAAAAAATTTCATTTTTTCATTTCATTGTTCATTTTCTTGTTTCCAAGCAATATCAGTAAAACATCCCCAGAAAAAGAGAAGCTGACAGCTTTGAATTCAGAGTCTTAGAGAAAGGAAAATCTTTTTAGGTGTATGGTGATATCAAATCTGGAGTACACTGTCATGGCTGAGTGGCTCTTTCTACCAGTGTTAACTTAAGTCAGACTTGTGAGAGGACTTATTGTTCATGCTACTCCTATGTATATAAAAAAAAAAAAAAAAAAAAAAAGGAACAGAAAAAAAATTATATGATGCACAAACAAAGCAGTCAAATTTGTAGAAAAGTGATAATCATTGACCTGAGTAGTCAGTTTCTCATTTTTTCCAGGTAAGCCTCTATCTTTTGTCATCCTTTTGATTATAAAGTTCACTGACTCCCACAGTCAGTCTTGGGGCCAGTTCTGCACTCCGAAATCATTGGAAGATGTTCAGTATGGAGAATTAGCAGGTGACCTTTCAAGTTATCTCTAAAACTGTTCTAATTTATTTTAAAAGAAAAAATACCACGTGTGTAAGCCATTCATGCATCAAAACCAATCATCTAGAGTAAATTTCAGTTCACCTTTAAGTATCAAAACCTTTAAGCCCATTTAGACCTTGGATTTACTAATATTTAGAGAAAAAATATAGTTTAGCAAATCCTGTCTGAGGTTACGAATCACATAATTTAATGTTTGCCTTCTAAATGTCATATAGAAGGAAGCTTCTTCAGCAGAGATGAGCATAGTACAGTGGTTGAATCTAATTTCTTAAGAAACCCTGGGAACCATCATAGAAGAAGAGGTGCAGCATATTCATTCTCATATTTATAGCACACATTTCTGTAAATGCTTGCTTGCTCTCCCTTTAACCATAACTTTTGATATGACTAAAAAAAAGAACCAACAACTATTTATTTTGATTGCACTACACTTCTCTTCATTATTTAAAATCCACAACCTGCTGAGGAAAAGAAATTTCCTTTGGCTGCCTAATTTTCAGCCAGTGCTTTAATTTCATGTATTTTCACTTCAGCAAATTATACTAGTAATACGAAAGTGAATGCAATAACCACATAGTTTCTGTTAAAAAAAAGAAAAAATCATTGTGTCAGTCTGTTTCTCATCTCTCATATATACTGGAACATTAACCAGACAAATCTCAACACTCAAAAAGATGAGCTTGTTTTTATAAACCCTACACAGCCCAGCGAACAGTTCCATTTATTGTGCCTACATCTTAATTATTAAAGATCTGAAGTGAATTTGAATGTCTTAGGCTAGAAGACATACTTTTTTCTGTAAGACAGCTTACATACTTTGAAGTGAGAGAAGAGATGAGGTGCTGCAAATCAGCATGTGTTTGCTGAGAAAAGTGTATTTATAAAGGTGGATCCTGTTCCAGAGAAGAACAAAGTTAATTGTCCCTACTCCTTTTTAATGCCCTCTGGATCTAATATCTTCTGCTTCGTTCTCACTACATGGATCTCAGATAAGAAGCTGAAGCAGTTCTGTGAAGTTGGGGTACAAAAGTAGATGGCAGGAAAAAAACATAGCTTAGATAAATCTGTAATTTTATTTTCTTTTATTTTTTTTCTAGTTCATATCTTATTCAGTGATGACATATTTGAATACATGAGAGAGTAAGAGTCAAGTTAACGGTACATGTTGTGGAGGTATTAATGTGCTTCAAGTATTTTTAATTTTAAGTGATTAAAAATTAATGGAAAATAGTATCGAATATAATGCTATAACAAGCATGACATAAATACACCCTGTCGGATATGGCACGAGGATCAATTGGTTAACACTTAAAATGCACACATCTGTTGTTAATATGATTCTATGAAGTCCCCACTTTGGGAGACTGAATCAGTCCTTACAGTCACCATTATAGATGCTGAGTGTTCCCAAGCGTTTCTCTGGGAAGGGCATCCCCTCAGGCCTGGAAATTACTGCTTTGCCAACCTGCCCAGTACTGCCTGGGCTGCACATTTCACGCATGCTTAACTTTGATTTGAACATCAGCAGGATTACTCATCTACTCTAAAGGCAGACTCAAAGCCCTTTGTTTGGATCTCCCCTGTGGGTGCTGACCAGAAGGTCACCGACTTTAGTCAGGATCTCCTTGTTTATCCACTTTCACTTGGTTTCCTGTGTGGATACAGACCATTCTTGAATTTAGAAGAAGTGATTCTTGAAAACAACTATTTCTCCTGGATCCAACTTCTCCCCAGTGCTGTCTTGCACAGGATTCTTCCAGGCAGATCCATGAAGAGTCTGCTTTCCAGAAGTGCGTAACTGCATATCAAAGTGCAGCATTGCAGTGGATAACCAACTTCTCTTTCTGAGCAATCTACACTGTCATTTCTATGAGGATGGACCCATGACTGAACCACGTATAGACCCAGAACTACTCTGGCTGCTAATGGAGACAATAGTTTGTGTCACTAGGGCAAAAGCAGCAAGACCCTGGGTTACTGGGAGGGTCCCTTTTCCAGAAACCACCTGTTGTGGTTTTTGATATTTTGTTAAACCTTCTTCATTCTGAAAAGCAGTGAATGAATGTTTAAAATACACTCTCTGCATGATGTGAACCACTGATTTCACACACACTGGAAGTCCTCATGATTTGTGTAAAATATGCTTACTCATAAGAATGTTTTTACTGACACGGTACATGCATAGAGATTTTTTTCTAGTTATCTCAAAAAATGTAGATAAACAAGAATTCTTCCTACTTTGTTGTTATTATGCCCTGTGATATCTTGATCTCTCTGATACACCACAGAAAAATTACCTATCATGATTATTTTTAGCATAGTTATCATCAGGCCCTGATGACCAGTTTGAAGTGAGACAATCCAGAGAAGAAAGATTTCCTGGCCCAACTAGTAATTAATATTGTACCACTTAAACACATAATATTTCTAAATACTAATCAGGTGCTTGCTGGGATTTCTTGAAATGTGGTGCTTTCTTTACACACTTTACTAATTACTTAGGAAAAAATTACTAATTACTTAGGAAAAAGTGTATATTGGACTTAGAGCTAGTCTTTGGATGCTTAGCATACACTGAATTACAACCATCATTTCACTATCTGAATGATTTGTTGTAACATAAACTTGTACTTCAATTTACGCCTTTGCAAAATGAGAAATAATATTGCAACACAGTGTTCTAAGATTTAGGTGAGGTTTATTCAAATACTACATACTTAGACCTTTCCTCCCACTACCCCCAGTGATGTCAGCTTTAATTTTCTTTCAGCAAACTGACATTTCTGGTTCATGAAGTGCCAAAACACATTCTCAGTCCTAAACAAATTTAAAAATACATGACACTAATGTAAGGATAAAGAATAATACCCATAAAAACAAATGAGAGGATTTTAATAAAAACTTCTGCATATATTTCAGCATCTAAGAGCCTTCCTAGGAATTAAATTTGCAAAACAAATTTTCTAGTCTGTTTTCAGAAGAGTTAATTATCAACTAGCAGACCAATGTCTCACCACATGCAAAATGTTAGAGAAGTTAGAAAACAACATTTATGATTTAAACTTTGTAACTTGGATATATTCTGTGGAAGTAACAGTTTCCAGTATACTTTTTCCTTTTCATCTGTATATATATCAACTGTCTTTTTGGGTTTTGTTCTTCTTCTGTTTAACAAATAGAATGAAATTCAGAGTAATTCAGAAAGAAAGATATTTGTGTTTTACTCCATGCTGTATATTTTCAATATAAGACCTCAAGAACAGTTGCACCTGATTAACCCAGAGGGCTGTTTAATATACAGTCCTATATCTCTAGGATAAGGCAATAATGGATACTCAAGAAAAACATATATTAGATGGTACAAATACACAAAAGTTGTCTGTTCCTTTTATACTTGAGCCAACATTGGTTTAAGAGCTTCTTGACCTGATGAGTGCCTGCAGACTGTGATCTTCAGTTGACACCAGTGGACCTGTTACCATAAATTTGCCTGATATTTCCCAATGTGCTGTGGTGAGAAAAATTCACAATTTCATTATGAATTTGATGAAAAAATATTTTCATTTTACTATTTTTTTTGCTTGATGATATTATTGGATACACTCAATATTGAGGGGCAAGTGGTGAATTCTTGTTTCCTATTCATTCTTTCATTTTATAGTCTCAGTCATCTTTTTACTAAGTTGGAAAACTATAGTTTATTTGTCCTCTGTTCATAAGCAAGCCTCTCACATACTTGAAAAGTAAGTTGGTTAGCTTTAGTTGGCCAAGTTGCTCATCAAAATATTTTCAGCCTGACCTCCTAAGATTTTACATCTAATTTGTCAGTGTTTCTTCTTTCATTACTTTTTCATACTGACAGAATTTATAATTATAAACAGTGTCTCTCTTTTTAGTCACTAGCTCACAGTCAACCTCCACCAACTGTTGTGTTTGTTTCTTTACATTTTGGTGGTTTACTTTTTTTTTTTGCAGTCAGAATGAATGAACACTGAACCACTGATATGTTCTAGCTGCTACTTTTAACATCTTTGTAATTGGCATTCTCATTTAAATATAATTCTCTTTTTCTTTAAAATTAACAATACTATGTGCATTTTTACATGGCTTCTTCCATCTAACTAAGATAATGAATTCTACACATTACTCACTATGACAGAATGGCTCTTTAAGAGCTAGATCTGGAACTGCGTCCTGCACTGCCTAGCATAAAATCAAGGATAACTTCCCTTCTTATAAGTTTTCTGAGTAACAAAGAATTGTAATACTTTTTTCAAGTAACAATTGGTTTTTGTTATTCAAAACCAGCTTCTAAACTATGTCTCTAAATTACATTAATCTTGCTTACTTGGGTAAATGAACAACCTAAAGGACCAAATGTACTATTGCTGTTCCTTTACAGCTTCACTGACCTTTTTGTGGTTATAACAGCTGCCTGAGTCAGCTTGCCTAATTTTCTGAACACTTCCTACTGGGGCAGGGAAGTTTAATTAATTTTAAATGTATGGTACATTTGGACAGAATTAACCTATTAACTTAAGTTAACCTTCTTTAGTCTATACAATCCTCTAAAATTGTATAAAATCCTTATGGAACTTCTTCTGTATGGGAGGAATCCCAGTCTGGATTGTGGAGTGCACGGCTAAGTTGAAGGCCATCATTCTGATGCCTCTTCAGACAGAGATGCTTTCTGGCACCTAGGGAGCAGAACCTCATTCCGTCCATCACCAGCCAATGAACTTCCTGTAGGAGGCTGTTCATAGGCCAGTGCAAGCAGAAGTTCTTCAACTGTAATTTCTGGGTCTCTAAAGGACTAACCTTGACACACTGTCCTTGTTTGGGCCAGGATAAAGGTGATTTTCTGTCTTGTACTTTTGCTTTTAGCTAAGTCTCTTGTAAGTAGTTGCACTTGCTGAATTTAACAGCAAGTTTCTCAGACAGTGTGTGCTTCTAGGACTGATAACACTTGATGTTTATAGCTACTGCTGGAGACTGGTGTGCAGAGCCAAGGGCACTGCTCAGCTCTGAGGAAAACATAAAGAGGTCCCACCTGCATCCCTCCTTTGGGGAGGAACGGACAAGATAGATGCCAGAATTGACCAAACAGAGTATTCCATCCCATATACGTCATCCTCAGCATAAATTTGAGGGATCACGAGGGCCAAGCCATCGATTTCCTGCTTCCAGCTTCCGGCTGCCTGCCCTTCCTGCTTCCCTTTCTTCACCAGGCATCCTGGAAGGATCCCGTCCGTTCACCTGCCCGTGGTCCTGATCCATGCCAGCCCATATCTGTGTGTTCCTGCCTCCAGTTCCCAACTGCTGCAGACTCCAGGAGTCCAGCCCGGACTTTCCCAGGGCTGCCCTGCAGCCTTGGTGGTGATGTGAGAGCTACTGGGGGTAAGCGGGGAGGGATGTGGTATCCATTTTCTTGTATATTTGTGTATATTTAGTAATTTTTTTCCTATTTATCATTACTGTTTCATTAAAGTTGTGTAGTTTAGTTTCCAACCCATAAGTCTCTCTCCCTTATTCTCTCTCCTTTCTTATCAGGGAGGAGAGAGAGATTAATAGAGAGCGTCTGTTACTCGGTTTAATTGCCGGGCCAGTGTTAAACCGTGACACACACTGGGGTTTGATTCTCTATTGAATAAATTTCAATATAATATACTTAGATTGTGAAAGGATCAAACATGCACTTTTGATATTCCTCACAGCCATGTGGAGTACATTAATACAGAGGGTCCAGATATGTTTTCTCATCTGTGCATAAGGAAAAGCATACCTCATCTTGTTTTACAATCTACATTAAAATTTACAGAACACAGAAGAGGTTTTTTAATGGTCAAAACTGGTTGCTTTATGGGGGTATCCTGGTTTGCACTACAGGTGGACAGAAACGTAAATTTCTTGGTCATAGGGAGAAACAGAAACTAAAGGTCCTGCCCAGTATACTTCACTTCTTCTTCTACAGTTTTTCAGACATGTAAAATAGTTCCTGGTGGCCACAAATCTGGTGGCCAATAGTATGTTGCAGCAAAAATATTATAAGACAATGAAGCTAAAGCAATCTGCCTTCTGGGTGTTCTTCCCTCTCCATAACCCAACATTTAGAATCATGTTGAAAAATCTGCACCTTCCCAACTCATGGATGCCAGTTTTCCCACACCCATGGGTTTCTAAAGTCTTATTTGTACACTAGACAAATCACCTGATTTAAGTTAATCATTTAAAGCTTCCAGTTTTGTTCAGGGTGCTAGAATGAATCTGGAGTCACCACCCGAAGCTAAATCATTGCAAATGACTCAAGAAAAGGATCAAATGATTCTTAGTTAAATGAAGCTAGAACACAATCTCTACTTCATCTCTAATTTATGTAATATAAGTATTTTGGTAGACCAGGCTTTTTTTTAATTTGCATTTTAACACAGATTGAAAAATGAAATACAGTTCTATATATTGTTTGCAATTACACACAATTTTTGGAATAATACCTGTAAATATTTCAGCAGGATTTTTTATTATCATTTTCCTTCTTTTACTTTAATTTGTGAGGTTCTGCGTCACTCTTGGCTAATCTAACTAATCTGATTCATATTCCACACTTGGTTTTCAGTCTCATTTTTACAACTGTTTGTTTAGTTTCTGTTCCTTGTTGACAAAGTTTTGTTCATACTTTCAAAAAGGAGCAACTGCCTGTTGCTGAAAAGGCCTAATTTCAAAGCAGAGGCACAAGGGCTGGAATTCTGGCATGGCTGGTTAGTGCTCCAGCCAGAATTTTGACTATTTACTGACAGCTGAAGTGTCTATGAGTCACCTGTACATGAAAGGGGGCTTCTCATATTTCCTAGAGGAGAGAATTTAGCACATATGTGCCTATATCTTTAGTTATTCTGAAATAAAGAGAAGTTATATTGGGTCAGAAGACAGTATGCAGACTACACAAATGTATTATTTATGAGTACTGCTTAGGATGGCCTTTGGGAAGCACACAGGAAAACATATTCCAGGCCCTTAGGAGCTTACATGTTACCAGCAGACCTGACAAAACCGGTGGGAGCTGCAAACAATAGACAGAGAAATCAAAAAACAGACAGATGTAGTTTTCAAGATCAAAGGTAGCTCAGGTACTTTGTCAGATGTCTTTTTCCAAAATATGTACTCATTCTGATAAGTAATCCACTCCAAGCCAGTAGAATTTCCTCACATGGCAAAAAAAAAGCCTCTGAACTATTTTCACAATCATCTTGTCTTTTTTCAGTCTCCAACTTCCACCACGTCTAAGTCCTCCCACACATGGTTCTCCCCACCACACCTTGGATTTCACATCCCATGAAGACAAACTCCCCATGGCTCCCCAGCTCTCACCAGAGCTAACATGCCACAAATAAAAGAAAAAATATCTCTCTGATGTCCATATCTGATCTCACTGAATTTGGATGCCTGAACTTCTCTTTCTATATTCAGATATGACAGAAGACTCTGTGGCTTCAATTGAAGAGTAAGGAGGTTCTAACACTTTGTTGCCATGTTGAAAGTTCAGGATGGCTGAACTGTTAACGTTCTCATTTTCTACTAGAATTACTTCTAATCTTACCTCAACCTGACCATTTCACTGGCACAATTGTATAGATGGCTGGTAAACTTTTAAAATTAGTAGACATCTGCTAGATACAGTATTCTAAATGTTGTTTTCATAGTAAATAATACTTTATGGAAAATTATGTCTAATATTAAACCCAGCAGAGAGTCTTCAAAGGTCAGTGGTCACACAGAAAGCTTGTAATATCATGGAAGTCCCATTAAAAAATTTACAGTCAAAATGCAGTGCTTCAAACTCCACAGAACAACTGAAAGACAAGGACCCTTCCCTTCATATCCACAGCTGCCAGAAGAGACGTTGGATATTCTAGAATTCAGGTACTGATTTGTATTAAAGATATAAAAGATATATAAAATATATTAAATAAACTATATAAAGATCATGTTAAGGTCCATGTGGCCTTCGTGTACTGGAAGCCTTAAGAGGGTCCAAAGGTATTTATACTTTCTAACTTTGGGGCCCTATTTTTAATGTCACTTCTAGCTCTTGTAATTCCCAGGATTTACAGGCTTTCAGAAAGAGGACAGACTACCTATGTATAAGAGATTTTCGATAAGGCTGCAACTGTCTACATTCTTTGCATTTTTCAGTCTGTTTCCTGCTAACATGATTTGAATAAGCCAGTTACACTGAAATCTGGTCCATCATCATGCAAGTAAGTTCATGAGTGTAGATTCCTCTGTCTTCTGTGGAATTGTGTGGAGTAAAACCGGTCTGCCATTTGGTTGTGTAAGGTGTCTGCAGAGTATGTTTGTGTCATGTTTTGTACTCGTTTCTGAGGTTCCATTTGCACTTGCATACTGCAAGAAGATTTCAGGCATATAGGACATTTGAAGAATATAAAGAAATCCTGTAAAAAGTACTGAAATGCTAAAACTACAGGCTGAATTCTGTTTTCCAGGTGCAGGCTGCAAACACACAGTTTAAACATGGAGTTTGAGATTTTATGAAAAATGCCCTGAAAAATATCACTTGGAGCTTTATAAAAAATCCCCAAATGGCAATTGTGTACCGTTTAAAACTGGTAAAAAAAGCTATTATAAGATCTGTTTCATTTAGCTGTTAAGTCTATTTATCAGTAGAATCATATGAAAATAACTTACTTTTCAATGTCATGGGACTCCTTGGTACTCTTTAAGTGCTAGTGACCTTAAGAGAGAATAATTTTTCCAACCACTACTTCTTCACACACTGGCACTTGACAGCAGTTTAACTGCCTGGCCTTTGTGTGATACACTTGCTTCACTGCTCTAGAAGGATACCATATGAAGTCAAACAACTGGGATTTCTTCAGGAAACTATGCCAGGCAAAACCAACAATCCCTACTCCACTTGAAGGAGACAACACCACTGTAGGGCTCTATGTGCAGGGTGATGCTCACTTCTGAATTCTACAATTAGTCTGTAAACAATGGAGATGTGGGCTAAATAGAGAGACTTGGCAGGCTTGCTGAGGTAAGGGTTGCTGGAAACAAACAGGAATAAATATAAATGCTTTGGTATGTGAACACCTACAACAACAATTACCCACTCCCTCTCAAGTTTAGCAGGTTGAGTTCCCACATTATAATGCTCTTAATTTTGGGAGGAAGCCAGGTATCAAATTCTTTTCTAGAGAGGAAAGAAAAACTTCAAGCCACTTAGTGCTTCAGATATTGAATAAAAAATACTCATTTTTTTCTAAAGATACACAACCAAATTCTACAGAGCACAAATTTTATCTCAGCTTCCTTTTCTTTCACAGGCAAAGCATACATCTGCAGCTGCCTACACAGACATGCAAGCTGTTGGAATGAACAGCTTTGGACATGAGATCATGATCACATTGAGACAAATACCACAGACAGTCAGACATCGGAATGGTCTCCCAGGAGAAGTCATAGATTCCCCCACTTTGGAAAGTCTCCCACTTTATGCCTCAGCTCGATGAGGTGTTGAGACATACAACATAAATAATATTAGAAGGGTTGAACCAGATGATCCTTGAGGTCTCTTCCAATTTAACATTCTATGAATCTATGATTCAAATATGGATTGTACTTTAAAAAAAAAAAAGATCTCTTGAAGATAGTACAGAGCCTCATTATACTAGAAAACTAGAAACAGTGTACATATACCAGAAAAAGACTTTTTTAAGAGTACAGTTCATAGAATCATAGAGTTATAGAATGGTTTGTGTTGGTAGGGACCTCAAAGACCATCTATTTCCAACCCCTGTGCACGGGCACTTGTTGCGGCGAGCCTTTCTCTGGGGGACACGGCTCTTCTCCGGAGCTCTCTTGCCGTCCCTCTCCTCAGGCATCTTCATCTCTTGTCTCTCTTCTCTTCTGACTGATTCTGCTTCTGGGAGCATGCCTTTTATTTTGCCCTTCAGCTCCGCCCATTTCTGGCTGGGGCAGGCCCTAATTATTGGGCACAGCTGGGCCTAAGCTCCCAGTTCATTATCAGCGACACCTGAGGACTTGTGGTTCTCTCTACAGGCACTAGACCATGTTGCTCAAAGTCTTGTTCAGCCTGGCCTTGAATGATTGCAGGGAAGGGGTGTTCACAACTTCTCTGGGCAACCCTGTCCAGTGTCTCACCAACCCCCATAGTGAAGAATTTTTTCCTAATATCTAATCCAAATTTATCATCTTCCAGTTTAAAGCCATTATCCCTTGCCCTATCACTACAAGTCCTTGTAAAAAGTGCCTCCCCATCTTTCTTATATGCTCCCTTCAGGCACTGGAAGGCAGTTTCCTGACATTCAGTTATTTTACCGCATACACTGCCATAATAATGCACCTAAAATAAGAATGACTATAAAATTACCTTTATGGCATCATGATAAAACCAAATCTCCCTTACACTGTAACATTAAGTAATCACAGGAAAAGTAAGCAAAATAATTAATAAATCCTTGCAGCACTCAGTTTTAATCCTTTACTAATATGAATGTCACTTTCCTTTGTTCCTAAGTGAAAACAGATTCTTTCTAGGTCTCAGACCTTGATGCAAGTTCTTTTTGTACTTTTTTTTGGTAGATGTGAAGCACCCTGTAAAATCTTTGATTACAATCCATAATTACCCTACAGAGGAAGTTTTTTTTGTTATGTATTTACAATAGTTACACAAAATCTTAAGATACATGGATCACTGTGTCTCTCTCATTTCCTATTTTTGTTCTCTGTTGTAATTTTATGCCATCAAAAGCAGAGCAAGGAATAACAGGCATAAAAATTTGTTGTGTATCCTTTTTAATAAACATGAAATTTATTTTTGCATAAATACTTTTTTGCCTTAACTTCTTCTAATTTTTCTTCTTCCTATGCATCTTTTTTCTGACACATGTTTTTTTAGTAACTACAACTTAAGTTTTCCAAATATCCAAAACCCAATATCTGAACTGTTATGCTCAAAACCCAAGACTCCTGGTATGAGTTCACAGTGCTCATATACAAATCGATGTCAGGAGTCCATACAGCAAAATTTCTGTGCACCAAAATGATAACTGTTACAAGCAGCTCTAGGCTTTAAATCAGGACTCCAATTTCAATTAAATACGTTTTTCTGTGATAGGAACAGTGACTCAGTATGATCTCAAGGTAGCAGAAAAAAACTCAACTACTGTACACAGATTTCACAGGGAACTCATGAACAAAGAAGAAGACATTTGATCTTACACATATTTTTCCCAAACTTTCTATTTACTTCTGTTGCAGGAAGTACTCATATTCAAATCAACAGGACTTCACACATGCTTAAAGACAGGCATGTGCACAATGGCTTTCTGGGCTTGAGGCTATCCTTTATGTTTTTATTAAATAAGAGAAGCTTGTAATCTGATGCTAAATAGTCATCCAGACCTAAGAACTACTCAGCTTTTTCTCAGTCAACTCTGTTTGACTGATGACCTTGGGTTTGGCAAGCCTGATTTTTGTGAAAAAAACTTCCTGTACAGTATGTCAAAGCTGGTATGTCCACTAGTTCTACTAAGAACACAGATGATGGCCCTGCAGGCAAAAGCAGTAAATCTGTTGCAGATTAGAGACAGGTTCATTTATGTGGCACACAAAAGCTGTTCCTAATACAAATAGCTGGGAAAAATGCATATAGTATGACAGAACTAAATAACAGAAATTCTTCCTCAGTGACAATGACTACAACACCATTTATCAGTAATGCAAGGTTTGCAATACCGTCACCAGAGTGCAATTCAAGTTTAAATACTCTTACACTATAAATCATAAAATGACTATACAGCACATTAATTTCTTTTCTTTTTCTAATGCAATATTTTGTTTTAATGGTGATATGAAAATTTTTTAGCAATGAGCAACTTGTTACTCACTACATTTATGAACTGAAGACATGCTTAATTAAAGTCGTTGTCAAAAATAACTAATGCTCATTAGTTCTTTGGGGATCCCAAAATATAACTCTATCAACATATGAAATATACAATTACTTACGTAAATATTTTATAAGCCACTTTGTGCTCCCACCGATCTTTTTTTCTACTCTGATGCAGATATTTCAAAATCAATTTAAAGTGCTTTTTGCATCAGGATAAATTGCCTCAGAGCTGCCACTTTAATAATGCATAACTTCCTACTGAAACCAAAAATATTTAAATCATATAATGAAAAAAAAAACATTTAGAGAGGGTGGAGGCTGTCCTGCATACTGTTGGAACAAATTTCTTGTCTGCTGTGTATTGCCAATACTTCAGTCAGTACCTTCAGCTGGGAGCACCATACAATTATTTTAACCTTCCTTGGTGCCTATTTTTGCATTCTCTCTGGACTGGGGACTCTTTCTCTGCACAGGCAGGCTCTGAATTCATTATCCAGCTCACTTCCATAGGAACAAGAGTGTATTTCACAACACCACTCACAGCCCATGTGCACTGTGTGCCCATCTCATTCACTGAAACAAAAAAATGGTACATAACATACTTCACTTTGGACATAATCACTCCAAAACATTATGCTGGCCAGACTGTGAGAAAGAGCAGTAGTAGAGAACAGGGATGAGTATTGCATTTCTCCAGGTTTAATGTCTGAGATCCGACAGTCATGTGAGGGCAAGAGAGATAACACAGCATGTAGGTTCAAACCAGTACCTTAGAAAAGAAATCTCAGTTTCTTGTGTTATTAACAACAAAAAAACCATCAAAACCAACTACACCTTTATCCAAACCTCACTACATATCAGACATTACTTGGTCCAAAACTTTGAACACCTTCTCTTTCTCTTTCTCCGTGCTCCACGTGGGGATTTAGCAACAAGGGACCTCTCCCTTCTGCAGATAATTTGGCAAGTTTACATGGGAAATGTAATAAGAAACAGGAGGACCATAAGCAGGTTCTTTCTCTGAAAATTTTAACAGACTCAGTGAAGCTCCTTCCCCTATGAGAAAATTGCAATCAGATCTCAGTTTCATAACCCAAGTAACAACTTACATAACAGCCACACCATCCATGCTGGTGGGCCAAGGCCTTACAGTCAGGGGACACGTAATGTTATCTCATCAAGAGATTAGCACAGAGATTTTTCCCCCACCCCCATCCTTTATTTGCAGTAAAGCCTCAAACTATCCAAACCTTTCCATTGTTGGAACTTTAAGCAACACAGTCATTTCACATTTCCTTACCAGGGAACTGTACCCACCTCTTCCTTTTTCCCTCCCTCTTATAAAAAAATGCATTGATATCAGGAAATTATGCTTAGTATACTCAAGTTGGGGAGGCACAAACATTTCTGAAAAAATATGCATTCCTTCCTGTTCAACAGTTTAATAGTGTTTGATTTGACATGACTATTGGCTTACACACTTCAAATAATTTTTAAACTGATACCTTCCAAAAAAGGAAGGAATTAAAAAAATGTTCTTGTATATTCTGCATGATTAAGTAATGCATTCTTTTTTTTCACTAGTCACAATCTGATTTCATGCCTTGGTGCTAACAGTTGTGAACAAAAATCAGCTCCAGTATAGTAGCATTTGTGGGGAACAGTCTGGCCTCCACCTAACCCTGCAGATAATTATGCTAAAACAATTGTGATGAGCATTCAGCTAACTAGCTCTAACAAGGAAAGACTGCTGCTGCCATTCATCAAAAAGGCCATTTGGATAATGAGGAGAGATGGCTACTGACATATTTCAGCAGGGGTGGCCTTCCTGCTGGGAGCTTCTTTCAAAATCCCAAATTTTATCCCTTTAAAAAGCAAACATCATGCTCTCTTTGTTTTGTCTGGTGGTCTGAGGAGCAGAAACTTAAGTCATATAGTACCTCCCAAGTTGAAATAGAGACATGGAAGAGATTCCTAAAGAGAAAAAATGTCATAGTGTTCATATCATGGTAATCTTCAGTCCCCTGAAAGAACTAACCCTAATTATCAATTACATGACTGCTGTCAGTCAGGGGGAGCAAATCCTCTGCTTTCTGTAAGAATCTTCTAATCTGATTATTGATTTACAATTCAGGTGATTACTCAAAGAATGTGCATCTCAAGGAATCTGACTGTCCTGACTGTGCAGACTGTAAAACAGCCATTTAGAAGAAAACCTTTGCTTCAAATAAATGTACAATTTAAAAACATATTTAAGATAGCAAATATTATGCGCCAGAATAAAATGGAAGAAATGTTACCCATTTCTTCTGCTTTTGTAGGCAGTGTCTAATACGACAACCAGTTTATTAGGATGGAGATCATAGTTGGTTTTCTAAAATAGCACAAATTGGAAAGATTAAATGGCCATGGGCCAATGAAGTACAAATTGATACAAAAAGTATTGTACTGGTTTGTGTTTCCTCTCTGAATGCAATTTCTCCTATTCAAAATTTGTAGTTGTCATGATAATGCAATATATTTTAATTTACCTCTGAGAAGTATATGAAGATGGTGTCTTTTCACAATAAAAAAGAAACAAAGGAAGGATATTCAGCCTTTCCCAAAGACTTTCTATTGCAAGCAACAAAGTTGCAGATAACTCCCATGGCATAAACACTCTTGACCATTAGATCACTGTACGCTTTCTCATATCAATCTTTGTTACCAACAAGCATGCTTTTTTATTATTATTGAAAAAATACCATGGTGAACAGAGGAGTTTTACAGGTTAACTGATAAGAACTTCGTTCAAAATTTCTCCAAGATAGTCTTTTGTCAGCTGCTAAAGGCAATGGAAATCACAAGCAACAAAACTCCAGCTACTCTGCTTCTGGGAAGTCAGAGGCTTCTCTCTCTGTTGACTTTGCCCACGTAGGGGAATATATTGACTCTCCTAAAAAGTTCACTAACAACTCCAGCACTATAGGGCAAAGAAGATGCTAACATAATAGGTGAAAAAGAAAACACCTGGAGGATAAGGAAATTCAGTGGGACATTTGTAAAAGCAAACATGAACTCAGTGAAACTAATCTCCATAGGTTTCTTCTACAGTCCATATAGGGTATAAAGTTTGTACACAAAGTTACTCAGAACAGGAGCTTGGGAACCATTTCTGGAACAACCTATCTTTCCCCATAGATTGTGTAAGAGATGCACAGAAAATAGTTTCATTAGCCTAAAATTTACCTCTCAGTATATTCTGCACAAATAGCCCACAGCCTAATGATTGTGTTAAGGAAGTTATTCTTTTCCAAAGGGTCAGTTACAGAGAAACATTCTGGGATGCTAAAACCTATAGCTGAAATTTGGAAAACCATCTGAAGGCAAAAATTATTTTGCATTGTGCTGGACCTTGTTGTCAAAAAGGGTTTGAACTCCTCATTTAGAATTAAAATAAGGCCACGTTTTTTCAGTACTGATTGTAAAATGTGTCCATGAGTCTTTTATGGTTTCAGTCATTAATTACACTGTCTAGAAATAGGCTGTGACATGTAAACTTAAGACATTAATTTTTAAATCTAAAAATTCAATATGCATACACCCATGTTTCAGTTACATAAATAGGACTCCATCATGGAACTGTGTATTTCTACTGAACTACCCCTGCTCATGCTGAAGTCATTGGAAGAGGTTGATAATAATGTACTGGTTTCTTTCATGTGTTTGAGTGCAGTAGAAACTTCCAGAGTTTGCTGAGTGCCATTAGGCAGCAGATAACTAATGGTGTAGCTTGCATAAAAACTGTTAATTGAAACCAATTACAAACTCATGAGCTTCTTCTGGCACAACATGGGTTCTCCTACATACATCTCTAAGTCAATTATCTCTGTGAAAGACAAGCTGTTAGCTGTGTTTATACTGTGTATTCCTAGTCCTGATCTATGTTTTCTTGGTGCTATGCGAAAAATGAGGAAATAGAAACGGAAAGACTATTTGACTTTCCTTGTGCCATATGTGGTCATCACTAATTTAATTATGATACTAGAACCAAAATCAAAGGAGCATAGTAGAAGGCCTCATATGTAATCCTTTCCCACGTTCAGCCTTTACCTTGATCTCTGAAATACTTTTGTTCTTTCCTTAGGGCATGAATACTTGGTATTATAAAATTTACATGTCTATATTTTTGTAGGAGAAGCAAATGAAGATAAAAATTCATAACAACAAACTTCCATACTGAAAACAGATAATTTCATATTTGTAGCCACCCTGAACTATTGGAAAATCAAACTCATTGCAGCTACATATAACTGGTCACAGAAATACATCCTGGCTCAAAAAACAGGCATGAAGTACAGTTTTGCCTCAATAAAACTAACTCTCTCTAAAATTTGGAGCCAGTAACAATAATTTACTGTAATCACAGCCTTTTGGACTATATAACATTCAAATACAAAGAAACCAAGCCCCCTCACATTTCTTTCTGAGCTAATAATAAAACAAAAAGACCAGGGTGGTGCCTTGTTGGCAGCACCACCAGATTGCACCGATCTCTGTCATTTTTTGGCAAATAATGAATCAAGTCAGCCCCTCTAAAAAGCTAATGCAAGTTTAGAGATATGCTATTAGTATAGAGATAAAAAATATTGCTGTGCTGTTTACAGAAAGCACTTTCTCAGATTATTCTATTTGAAGTCAATTAGGAGAATCCTCTGATCTTACTGGCATGTGTTCTCACACCAAACACTATGCTGTTATCACTAACCCAGAAGAATGCAGATAGCCTGAGAGAATGCATAGGACAGTTTAAAGACCTAGTCAATATCTGTGATGATGCTCATGGCTTTTACATCTGTATTACAAAGTAATATCAAAATGATTGCTTCTAACAATTATCCAAACCAGAAAAGGTTATAGAGTACCTGCTAATTTTCACAGTACAGTTGATGTGTCTGTTAGGCATTGAGGTTCCACCCAGCGTTTTTCATTTCCAGTATAGTTTCTGAAAGCTTACCAGTTCCCAGCACATTACTGCTTTGAAGAAGAAGCAACTAAACACAGAATGAGAATGTCAATATGATATTTTCTTATCCATTTTTAACGTGCCTTTTTTGTTCATGTACATTGCTCTCACAAACTCAGTTACAAACAACTTCCTGTCCACTTTGGTGATATTGAAAGAGCATTTATATGTAAAGCTTTTACCTGTACTAATTGTCCACACCACCACCAGGTTACACATACACTGCCTCATCTGTATGAACACAGTAGCATCTGTATGAACACAAGGCCATCATGTAGACAGAAAAAGACAAGCTTAGGAACTCCCATACTAGGCTGCAAACACTAAAAGACATGTGCATGGGAAATCTGAAAGAATTCTGAAGTAGAGGTGACGTTCTCTGTTATCTCAGCTTTCTTAGCTGCTCCTTTTCAAATTGTTTCTCTTAAAATGCTAAAGCCTACCCTGCCCACTCAAGGGGATGCCTCTAGCTACAAGGCTTCCACAAAAGATGGCACATATGCTGCCATCTCTGTTATTTCTGAAAAAATCAAGTAAGGTTAGATCAGGTTTATATTTTCTTGTGTTCACCGATGTTGATCAAAGTACCCAACTGTCCATCATGGTTACCCTTATTACCATAAATTGCAAAAAGGAGAATATTTTCAAGAAACTTTTAAAAGAATGAGATTACTTCTGTTCCAAGTGCTATGATGCAAGCATAAGAAATAAAAGACTTTTTCACCAATATAATCAAATAAAGAGCTAAATATTCATCAGGGAACAAGAAAGAAGATGACCTCAAGGTCTGTTAAGGGCATTTAAGAGGCCACTGGCAGACTAACAATGTTATGAGTTACAGCACCTGCCTTGTAACTTTGCTATGCTGCTTTGTGTACCAGCACCTCTACCAGCACCCTTTCTGTTTGCAGCCTTTCCTCCTGTTGAAGGATTCAGAAGTGTGGAGGACTCCTTCTTTTAAAAACATCTTGCAAAACATAAAGGGCAAGATCAGAGGGAAAGAAGAGAAGGATTTTCAGGTTTTGTAAGCTAGTTGTTGGACTCCTAGGGCTGCCAAGTTTCATCATATGCATTCTGATTTTGTGCCCACATGAAAAGCACAAATTGATTTCAGTCTTAATTTGATGTTTACCTGTCTACGCCTAGGATTTATATTCATGCCATTTTCTTTCTCTGACTCTTCAACACTTTATTAAGCTTCTGATACAGAAAATCTCTCTACTAAGTTACTGAATACTGAGCACTATAACAGGGGTCATTGTCTATTCTTCTGTCTACATACCACCAGATATCTCTGGGGAATAACACTGAGACATCAGCCTGGAGTTTGAATGTAAACACAGGAGCAATAAAGTTAGTAATAAATACTGTTAGGCAGAATACAGGGTGATTTTGCAGAGCCAACAATTTTTCACTGATTTTCACAAGCCAACAAACATGTACAATGGAATCTCTGTCTCAGCTACACATGCACATCCATGTGCAAACAGCTAGCATACTATTTACATAGTTATGTCAGATAAAATAACCATAAAACATAATTTTATCTAGTACATGGACAAAGTCTCAACATCCAGTGAGGTTACGGAAAGACAAATGACTTTCTCTACTGGTTCATCTTCAGGTATGCTGAGCTGACTTTTTTCTGTTCCAAGAAATGTTGTACATTTGCTTTCTAAAATGATCTCTCAGACCTGGTTTTCAGTATCGCTGCCGATTTCTGGGAATCTGGGCCAGTACTACATTCATACTATGAAGCCAGGATGGAAATTTTGAAACTGATCTAACATTTTCTTTTTTAGCAAATATGAATCAGAACTTTAAAGGTCTTGCTGGTAACAAGAAAAACCTTTTCACTTGTAGACTGCATGGTCTACTTGCTAAAGTATCCTCTTCAAACAGGTACATGTTCACCTGGCTCTGGAGAGATGAATGAGCAATGAGATGTATAAAGACTCATTTAGTTTGAACATTAATACATGAGGAAATGAATCTTTTTACCTTGCAGTGGATTATTTTAACTATTGACTAAAAAACAGTCAATATGATGTTTTTTTAAGACTAACCGTGTATTTATGCTTCTAATTGCAGTTAAACTTGATATAATTAACTAAAAATAGTCATGAATACAAAGCAAATATTTACTTTATACTTGTGTTAATCACCATAAATGAAGTAGAGGTATGTGTACAACATACCAAGCATATCTTCAGCAGTTTATAGCAACACAATTGGATAGAATTTATTCTCCACTCTAGAGCATAAATTTTTTTTTATAGATAAGAATATGATAAACAAGACATTCTTGTGAATTTGTAAGGCAATCTGTTCAATGTTCCTGAGCACACTATGCACAATAAATACTGTACTGCCCAAATTAGAAATGAAAATACTCCACTTATCCACTTTTATCCTCAGCTACCATCTTTTCTTCTTTTCTTGCTGATAAACAAATATGTCCTTTGATTTCAAGTGTACAGAAAATATTTCATCACCTACTATTCCTTTTGCACACATTTCTCATATTTGGGGGTATAAGTGAGGATTTAAAAAAATACTGATGATTGAAAATATCTGTTAAATTATATTGAAATTAAAACAAAATCTTAGTGAATAAACCAAAACCAGTCAGAACACAGATTTCTTCCAGAGTCTGCAAGTAGACCAAAATGAAAGTTCTAGGGAGTGTTGGTCACAGAATTAACTGTGGAGCTTAGGTATGGTAATTTAAAGGCCTCTGCTGCTAATTATTTCACTGTTTGTTCTAGTAGAAAGAAAAAGAAGTCTAAGAAAAGCAATTAATGTGCTTATTTTACAGTTCCTATTTGTAATGCTCACCTCACTGACAGAAGCCCAAAAGTATCTTTTCTGATGGTCAATTTCAAAGCTTTTGTCAAGTCATGATGGCATAAATTACACAAATTTCTGCAGCTGCACTGGTGTTCTCAGGTCTCTATAGAGCTTATTCATCCAGGTGTGAAGCTAGAAAAGCTGAGACAGATTCTTGTGCTCATTCTGGAAGGATTTTTCTTTCACTGATTACACCAGGATTTACATCAGCATATGCATGTCTCTTTGGACATAGCCTACAGTCTGGCACACTGTTGCCTAAACATACCATCAGAGAGCATGCTCTCCTAGTCAGTAGGCATCATATTAAGTAACTTAAGATACTGCTTTGTTTTGAGCTTTTTGGTTGGCACTTACTTTCTTCTCTTTTTGCTAAATCCAGTAAAACCAAAGAGAGACATTTGTCACAGAAGCTGAGGCAGCATTTCAGCTATGGAATGTACAGGGTCTCTCATACCCCACTGAGATACCTGTCTGCTCCATATTTGCAATTATTTGTGTCCAGCAACATATACAACAAACTTAACCACTTGGTTTCTCTGCTGAAACTTCACAGAAAAAGCACATAATGGAAGACAAAAGTAAATCATGGGAGACAGTAAGAAGAATATTACAAGTAGATAAAAGGTTTAGCTATATGTTATGCAGAATAAAAGTATTTAAAAACAAATTCCAAGTAACTCATAGCATAGAATGCAATACTTCCTAATCACTTTAAGTTGGTGTGGATTCCTTTGAGGAAATAAAAAAAAATTTAAAAATCTTAGTTTAACTTGTCTGCTGCTGCATAAACTAATGAAACCAGACACAAAAAATAGCTGGAGTTTGTTCTTTATTTTATTTTTATTTTTTTTAAATCTCACTATGCTTCTCAGGACAGTATTTATTTTTTAAATATAGATAAAGAATGGAATGAGGTTCCTATTAAAAATAGGGAAAATGAGTACAAAGCAAGTGATTCATATCTTATGTTCTTCTAAAACAGAAAATATTTATTATGCATTACGTGATTACCATAATCACTATTATGTGATTATTAGTATATAAATATATTACTAAAATGTTGCACAACTGACACTACTTTCTAATTCTGTGTGATTTTTCAAGAGCTGAGCTGCTTCAGGATATGAAGAGTAACCAGGAGTTGAGAACTAACTGACTGACACAGAAAAGATACCTTATTAAACTTCAGTTTATAGTGCAATACTTTTGCCATTGAAAACACATGCAGGAATCCTATGGTAGATGATAACTGAGATTTGCAAAGTCAGATGAGGGAAGTATCTCTACAGATTTCATTAAATTTGGTGGAAGTCATATAGCAAAATAATTTTTGACAGCTTTAAGAACTATGAGCACTGTATGTTTTTAAAAGGCAGAATTTGCCCCAGAGTTTAACTAATGAATGGGCAGATGGCCCTGAATACCAAATGGACTGAGAGAGTTATCAAAGATTATAGCCAGGAGGAATTGTAGTTCAGATTATATTTTAAAATAGGTCTACATTGATCTGATTGTTCAGATTTTCTTCAGTGATCTGAAGAAGAATTTAAAGAAACCTTTCTAATGTCTCTTGACAGTCAGAAAATGAACAAAACAGAAATTCTCCTCAACCTCCAATAAATACATTAGCAATGACCTTTTAAAATTGAATGGTAAAAGTGAAAAAGTACATGATGCTCTTCAGAAAAATAATGATATAAACAAAAGATCGTAGAGTGCAACTTGGTTTTCCTTCTGGAAAAATTGAGTTAACAATCATTTCTGACCTTGTTTGTCTGTTTTTCTCTAGAGTAATGCCAAATTATCTGAAGGTCTTTTCCACAGTCAGAGACCCTGAATAACTGTTAGTTCATAGATGCTGCAGATATGCCAAGATATTCACTGCTAAAAACACATCTCTTATCAAGCTGCATCACACCACCCTGGATCCTTACTCTATAGAAGTGTATGAAAAGCACGTAAAACTAGCAAAGCTGCTTTCCATAGTAGAGTGGACAATTTTTTAGCAGGTCTTCACTAATGCCTCTGATTTTGTCCTATGTAAGTTTCAGAAAGTGATCATATGCAACAGGGTCAAGTACTTTTTTACCAAATTATGGCCAGAAGAGGTGAAATTTTGTTCATTATTAGAAAGGCACAGCCACGGCATTATTGGTTTTTCAAAAATCCCATTAGGGTCCTAAGCAGAATCCTGGTCTGACAAATATAACTCCCAGGTGTAATGGTCTGCAAGTTACCCTTTCCCATGTGTCTCTCTTCAGGTTCATTACTGAGGCAACACATAGAAAAACAGGAAAAGATTTTGAAGTGGTTCCTATCTACGCAAAAGCCCGATACATCCTAAAGAGCCAAGTGAAACAGCTACTGGTAAACAAAAGCTCTCTTTAAAGACTAGTGTTTGCACAGCAGGTCATTGCACTTTAATAGAATTCTCACAGCTCTGACGTGCATGCAGTCAGTGAGAGAAATTCCCATAAGATGTTATTGCAGAAAAAAAACCCTCATTCATGTATGCAATTGTCTGTTATCAATAGACACCATGTACTTTAATTTATTTTGACTTGTTAGCTTTGACTCACTGCTTTTTCATGCATTTGCTTTAAAATGGATTAACAAGTTTGTGTATGATCTGAACTTTCCGCTTCTATAAAAATAAGCATTCAGTGATAGTCCTCCAAAGGGAAGTACACAGCTTTTTTCACCAACTTGACCCTTCTACCTTACTTTCCCTTTCTCTGATCTCTCAGGTGAACTTTTCTCTGGAAGGCTCAGCAAGTAATGCACCCTCATCTAGTCAGACTAGAGGAAACAAGAAGATATTTATTAGTATTTACTTAGGCAAAGAGAAAAAAAATAAAGTGTATGCAATCATGTTTTATGTCTCTTTCCCTGCCTAGGAGGAAGATGAAGCCAATGGTATAGTTTGACAGGTACAGCTCTGAAGGACTAAGAATTTCTTCCAACCATGAAGATAAATGGGTAGGAGGGATTAAATCTATCTGAACTTCCCATAAATAACCATGACTGAGGGAAAGGCTGAGGTGCAAGTCATCAGTACTCTATACAGTAAGATCTTCATAAACATCCTAATTGAGATTGTCTGTCAAAGCTGTTAGTCAACAAGTCAGTTTTGAAGGAAACCAAGTTTCATTACTACCAGTCCTCACACAGTCAGCAGGAACTACTGATTTGGTAACGTTTGTAGAACTACAATTGCTGAGTGCAACTGCTCTGGGGCCAGCCTGACAGGCAGCAGTGTGGCAGATCTTGTTGCACATGGCTGCTCCCTGAGGCAGGGAAATGCCAGGGCAGTGAAGAGACCTGCCAGGAGCTGGCATCTGTTGCAGGGGGTGCTGACAAGGCCCAGGCATTGCCAGAGCAGCTGTGGCCAACCTGAAGATGTAAAAAGCTACTCCGAGAGCGACAGTAACCAGGAACTGCAGAGAGGGCAAACAGAGCATCGGGCACCAGCCAGGGTGTGGTGAGGCAGTCTTTGCCACAGTTCACATGGAAGGGTGCAGAGGAAGGGTATCATCACCCTACCAGCCCAAGAGGCAAAATCCATTGGTGGTCATCATGCTCTCGGAAGGATCTTAGCTATGCTATCCACCCAGCAGAAATCCATGAACTTGGTACTTAGCAGAAAGGATATGGCAACCAAGAGAGAGCTCCTATGAAAATATGCAGCAGTCCAGGCACTGGCTGTGGAAAGTGCCAGAGCCTTTCCCTGGTAACAGGAGGCAGTACTGGGGACAGCTGTGTGAGGTGTGACCAGGTGGATGATCTGCTCAGCTTGGTGTCAGTGATACAAGAGGCAGCAGAAAGACTGAGGACCATCAGTGTGTCTGAGAAACAGAATGGTGGAACCCTGATTTTCTCTCTTTGAGAGAGAAACAGGAAGGGTCAGAAAAAACAAGATCAAAGACATCCTGTGACCTCATCCCAACAGGCTGAAGGATTTCACTTAATGTTAAGGAGTGAATGGAGGCAAGTGCACACTTAGGGAGGGCACGTGCACTCCCGTCCTTGACCATCTCACCTTCCAAGGTGCCTCTGCACAACAGATATGGGGCTCTGGATGTGGAAGGGACAGTCAGTTGGTGATGGGGATGACAGTCCATCTATACCAGATGTGTTGCCAAGGTCAGAAAGGACTACTCTTTGTATCATGACCACCTCCATGAGGAAGAAAGACAGTTCACAGTTGGGGATGGCTCTGAGGGGAACATAGGCCCCAGTATGCTGGCCAGACCCTCCTCTTCAGGAGTTCTGCTGCCTTCCTGGGTTCAGGGTTAAGGACATCACCCAAACTTCCTAACCTTGTACAGCTCTCAGACTACTTCCTCTTTTCTATATGGGTGGTAACGAAGCCACAACGTGTAGTCCAAGGGCAGTTGAAAGAGACTTCAGGGCCCTGGTGACGGTATATGGAGCACAGACTGTGGGCAGTGACAATGGTAAAAAGACCCAGTCTATTAATACATGTCTCTGTGGCTGCTATTAATGCCACAATTTTGTGGTTTTTGATAAGGGGTTTTCCTACACAGCACCAGGCATTGAATGAGATTCATCTTTCTCAAAGGAGGAAGATGGTCTTTGCCCATAATCTAACAGGGCTCCCTAACAGAGCTTTGAACATGAGGGGATAGGGGATGTTACTGGGTTGGCCCATGAGAATCTGTGGGACAATGTTCCAATGTTAGTAGGACAAGGTGTTAAGCAAGGAACCTCAGCCTGTTGCTCTGAGACATGACATGTAAACTGGAGAATGCTTGAAGAGATTATCCAGAGGCTACTAAGGTAGTAGCCAAGAAGAAATCACTAGTGAAATACCTCAAAGGAATTCAGGGATGTTCCCCTAAGAGTCATAGATTTTTTTTTTTTGGTTACAAAAGACCTTTAAGGTCATCAAATCCAACCATTAACCTAATGGTTCTCCCCAAAGCCATGACTTTAAGTGCCACTTAATATAAATACTTCTAGGATGGTGACCCAACCACTTCTGTGGGCAGCTTGTTCCAGTGCCTGACAACCCTTTCAGTAAAGAGATTTTTCCTAAAATCCAATCTAAACCTCTGCCAGCACAACTTGAGGCCATTTCCTCTTGTATTGCTTGTTACTTGTGAGAAGAGACCAATGCCCAACTAGCTATTATCTTCTTTCAGGAGAAGATGCCTCTGTGAGAAGCTGCTGGAGGTCCCACCTCTGTCCAAGGCCAAGCAGACATGGGAAGTTCAGTGTGCCCCTTGAATATGAGTAACATTCAAAAAAGGAAAACAAAGCTGCTAAAATGTAAAAAAAAAAAAAAAAAAAAGACACCTGCAGAGGAGAGGAGGAGACTGGAGACCAGTGCCAGGGAAAAGACACCAAGGTCAGTGAAGAAAGAGGGGGAAAGGTGTCTGAGCAACCCTGTGGTGAGATGGACAGCTGTCCCCCTCCAACCTATGGAAAAGCAGGGTGGAGCTGTCCCTGAGGAAGCACAAATGAGCAATTCTTGAAAGACCACATTGGGGTAAAGGTGGATTTGTAGCCCCTAAAGTGTCACAGGTGGGCAGATGTGAAGCAGCAGCCTGTGCAGGATCACAGAGGGGGGCTGATGTGGCTCTGCAACCATGGAGGACCCCGTGCCAGAGGAGGTGACTGTTCCTGAAGCATCTGTGATTCTGTGGGCAGCCCAGGCTGGAGCAGTTCCTGAGAGACTGCACCTGGTGGGAGGGACTCATGTCAGAGGAGTTCATAAAGGACTCTCTTCTATGAGAAAGGCCCCACATTGGAGTGAGTGAAAAATATGAGAAGTCCTCCCCCTGAGGAGGAAGGAGCAGCAGAAACATTGTGTGGGGAACTGACCCTAGACTTCAGCTGCCCGTCCCCTGTGTCCTGAGGGGGAGGCAGCAGTGAAGTAACGGGGGCCCAGGAAGAAGGGAGAGGTGGTGGTGGTGGTGGGGAAGGTATAAGATCTGGACATGCTTTCTCTCTCCTTGTAGATTAAATTAGGTGCTTTTTTTCTTCCCAAGTTGAACCTGTCTGATTTTTCCCTTATATCATAAGTGGGGAATGCAAACCTCCCTATCCTTGTCTCAGTTAACAAGTCCCTGGGTGAATTTTTTCCTCCCTACCCCACAGTGGGGGTGGGGGAGGGTTAGCAGAGGCCTGGTTGATATTGGCTGGGCCTAAATGTGGCACCTCACATTGGGCACCAACAAACCAGTCATAGTTTTAAACAGTACCTACGTGACAGATGCTCCCTGTTATTCCACAATACCCTCACAGGTGAAGATGAGGAAGGGAATAAGGGAGATTAGATTTTAAGGTTGAAAGAAAAAACTAGGATAGGCTAATAAAATAGTAATAGCAAATTACAGATATAAATAAGAATAGATAAATATGTAACTCACCCTCCTCAGTTAGTAATTACTTTCCAACCAAAAAGTCCCACACCAGACGGGGCAGCAGATGGGGATGCCCAAGTCCAGGATCTCTGAGAATTTGCTACAGTCTTAGAGAAGCCAAGATGGTCCTACTTACAAAGGCAGAAGGCAATCTGTCTTAATGAATGGTCTTCTCTAGTAAGGGCACAAAGAACAGCAGACAGATCTCAACTCAACACACCAAGCAAAGAAACCACCAGAGGGCTTTCTTAGGAACTATTTTATGCTGAGTATCATGGGAGGGAATGCTGTGATTGGTCCATTTGGGTCTTCTGACCCAACCTTTCCTCCCCATAGGCTCACCTGCTCCCATTATAACTGCTACATCAAGAGGGGGTCAGTTGCTGGTGGTGTCCCAAGAAAAAATTTCTGTCCTGCTCTTCTCACCAGGACAAGCTGAAAGACTTGGGAACTGTGGGAGCAGGTACAGAGATTAGCCATAAAAATGATGAAAGGGGTGCAACACCTTTCCCATGATGACAGGCTGAGAGAGTTGAGGTTCTTCAGCCTGGAGAAGAGAAGACTAGAGAGACATTATTAGGACTTTTCAATACTTGAGAGATTTATAAAAATATAGTGACAAACTTTTTAGTAGAGTCTGTAGCAGTAGGATAAGGTATAAAGGTTTTAAACTAAAAGAGGGTAGGTTTACACCAGATATAAGGAATAAATTTTTGAACAATGAGGGTGTTGAAACAGCAGAACAGGTTTCCCAGAGAGTTGGTAAATGCTCCATCCCTGGAAACATTAAAGGTCAGGTTGGATGGAGCTCTGACCAGCCTGGTTTAGCCTGCTCATTGCCAGGAATTGGAATAGATGACCTTTAAAGGTCCCTTCCAACCTAAAGAATACTATTATTCTATGATTTGTGGGTTGCAAAACTGGTCCCTAGGAGGATTTTCAGGATGCCTCCTTTTGGCATCTTAATATAAGAAAAATGTTCGCAGAGGACAAGGCCTCTATAAATACTGTGACCGATACAAAATATTTCTTCTTGAAGAAGTTCAAGCTTTTTCTCTTCTGGTTTTTTGGGAGACACTGAGTTGAAATCCTGCCTGCATTCTTTCTGAGGTTCTGGCTGAAGGGTAGCAAGATCTTAGCATAGTCTCTATAAATGCAGTCTTAGTCATGAGGATGGAGTCAGCAGCAAAACCCTCTAATCTGGTTCTGTAATCATGTTACAGAATCTGTATAGCAATGACTAAAGCTGCTGCATGGGGGGGGCAGAGACTTCCTACCTATCTCTGTGCATCAACTTTATCTGCTTTACCCTGCCAAGGTGTGAAGTGCTTGGATGAAACAAATCATCAGCTTTGGTCAGGTGCCACTCAGGGAACCTTTGATATGAAATGGTCACAAGGCACGGCACATACAGCCTAGGAATTAATCTTCCCAGAAGGGCATCACTGGCTAGTTAACTGGAAACATGCAAAGAGATTATCATGCTGACTGGGCTCAGTTTAGCAAGCCACTTTGTCTCAGTTTCCCTTTCTCTGTAAAACAGGAGTACTGGTAAAGACTTCCCATATACCTCAAAGGTCTATCCTTAAAATTAATAAATTTCTGATATCAAAGTGCACTGAAGATTTACCATTATAAAAGAATTGGGTATAACTTTAGATGTATTTTTGTGTTATTTGATACCTATGTTACTGAGTAGGTACACACACCTACTAACAAAACAATTCTCGTAAATATCTACTATTCCCTGGACAATACAATGGTGTCCAGAAACCACATGGAACAGCTGCATAAATTCCTGTAGAAGACACTTCTGTGTTCCAAAACTTTATCAAGTTTATCTGCTGAAGCTGGGAACAATATATGACATGTTAAAAAATTCCATTATTTTCTGTTACTACACATTCACTGAAATAAGAATAGTTCAATCTATTCCTGGAATAAATGCATATGCTACAAAGAAATATTTTTATTGTCCTTTATCCTTTCTTTATTATTCTTGCTTATCTGTTCCAATAAGCCTTAAGCCTTTCGTTACTGTTGTGGTGTCTTTTTGTTTTTATTTTTTAACTTGTTTGATTAATTAAAGATGGTATTAGATTTTAATTTTTTCTTCCCAACAGACAGTTCTCATTATGAAACTAAACAGGTGGACTAAGGATAATTAGTATTTTGTATTTATAAAGCTCTTTTAATCAATAGGTATTCTGCTTCCTTCCAGATCAATTCTCTGTGGTCTCTGTTTTACAGATGGAGTAACTGAAATGTTTCTGAAGAACATATACAGGAGGATAAGTTAATATTGTGTAGCTTAACTGTCCTGCAGAAGTATAAGTAGATGAAGCAAACAAACAGTCAAGAAGCCACACTGCAGGTATTGTTCATTATTTTATTGTCTAGTAGCTGAAACATGAGACTTTCAAACTTGATATCCTTTACCTTGGGAAAGAAAATGATGGGGGGTTTTCCTTGATAATTTTTGAAAGACCATACCTGTTTCATGTATGTGATTAGTAGTGGGACTAATTTACATTTAGACAATTGTTCTACAAAGCTTTGGACTTCTCTATCCTGACACAGGTAACAGCTGTCTCACATATATTCCCCTGCATGGGCTCCCTGCCCACTGCCTGTGCCGTCACTTACAAAGTGGGAACACCCATTTTTCAGTTTCATGCATTTCTTAAGAAACATGATCTTGTCAGATGGCAGTGAGTTTTGGCTGATGCATGCACAGCTGTTTTTACTGCTCCAGGTAGATGAATGCTTACTCTGCCCATTAGTTTAATGAGACCTGTAATCAGCTTCAATTCTGATAGGTCATTAACACCTCTCCCACAGCAATATGAAGCCAAAATTGGGCAGGTTTGTTATGCCTGTTACAGCATGTAGCGGAGATGCTTTCTGCAGGTTTTGAAATGTCTTCATTGTAATTCCTGTTCATAATAACTACAGTGAGCCATCATCCTGGCTACAGAAGCAAAAAAAAAGTGAGCAGCTCCTCTTGACTTTTTTTCAGTGTTTATCATTCTCCTGATCCTCAGAATCCCATTTCATAGACATGACAACCAAATAATAGCACTACTGTAAATAGCTGCCCTTTTTTGGTTCCTTACAAGAGAAAGATGGCAATTCTTAATAAATACATAATTAATACATCTGGCATAGAAAGTCCCCACTTAGTAACTGGTGGAAAAAAAGGTGTTATAAATATCTGTTCTTGTAATTATCTGCCAATATCTGCTTGTGTCTTTCCTCTGGACAAAATACTGGGCTGGCTAGATCCTGTATGGCTTTCTCCTGTTCTTAAGGAGAGGAAATTGTTACTTCAACATGTGGAGTTTAGTTGTTAAATGCTCTTTGCTACAGCAGGTAACACCAGGGAACAAGTGTTTCCAGAGAAAAAAAGTTGATCTGTGAGTGGCAGATGCTTTCATTAATTATGGGATATTTTTTGTTGTTTTATTTTTTTGGTTGTTGGGGTGTCTGTATAGTTTTTTGGGGGTTTTTTGTTTTTTTCTGGGGTTGAAGATGAAGCATATTTGCTTATGTCTGAGACAAAAGAGAAAGCACATGATAGACATGAGACAGCATACTGTGGAGAAGTTATGTATTCCATAAAGTGATCTGTTCAGTAAACTGGGTGATGAATACCTTTTTACATAAAAAACATTTTTTTTTCTCCTGATGCAGAAAAGTAGCTTTTAGTTTTAATATATTTTAATTAACTTCAGTATATTTGTTTGCTTGTGAACTGTTGCTGTGACAGGGAGGGCTGTACAGATAGAATCTATAATCAAGGGTGAGTATAAGTAAGTGCTTTAATTTTTACATTGGGCAAAGCAACAGAACTGCACGCTCATAGCCCAACAGCTTGCCCAGGACTCCTCTCTTCCTTGTTTGTTGCACCTCTGTATTTTACTACCATGACTATACAATATCTGCATACATCTGTTCTCTGAAAGTGAATAAGAGCTATAAATAACAGATAAGCTTCCAGACAACACTTTAGAAAGAAAATCTGAGACTTGATTTTTGTACCACAGCTGCCACAAAAATAAGCATAGTTTACATGACTCAAAAAAATGTACTTTTTAAATGATGCAGATGATGGTTGTACTGTTTAAAGTATCTTATTGGCAAGACTAGACCAGTTTAACCATAGAGAGTGGCAATGGCCCAAAACTACTAATCAACAAAGTCAGAAAATTTACTTAAGTTGGGTGTAGATGACTTGGATTTGCAAGATGCTGCCAAGCTATTTTTATCATTGTAGCCTAGGCCAAAACTTAGGAACAAAATATGAGTACATGTAAACTTCAAAGACCTTTTATGTTTGAGCTAAATCCAAATTGTGTTGCTATTTCCATGTCTGAGTTCAGAAACTATCAATTTTATGGCATTTTCAAACCTTTGTGTCTGTAAGTAGTATGAGGAAAAAAAAGAATAAACAAAACAGAAGTCCAGAGGGAAGCAGAAGGCTTTTGGAAGAAGGCTAAGGGCAATCTTAAGACACTTTTTCTTTCTAGCAGCAGAGAAAGAATAACCATATACCTGGCTAGCCTTTTGATTAACCATTGCTTATAAATAGCAAGGGTCTTGCTCCCAACATCAGTAGAAGGATGCTGATTTATATGCAGAGAAGCTCTGTCTCTTTTTAAAAATTCACTTAGAAGTACATTGGTGGTTAGCAGGGAAGCATTGTCTTGGTTTATCACAATGTGATATTGAGAGTAATCTATTCACAAGTGCTTAGTTTTGTTTGATCCTGGTAACTCACATCTGTCTGAACTGGTATCAGCCTGTAAATCTAATTTTAACATTGGTTTTGCTTGTTTGCTGAGATGTCAGTTTAACTTCATCTTGGACTGAAAACATACAGGACTGATCACTGCACTAATGAGAAAACTTAAATTTTTGTGGTCCCCTATGACATGGGGGCCCCTCAGCAAAGAGTGGGCAACTGGTCAGGACCAGTCCTTTATTTCAAGGATGAACTGTGGGAGGGAGGTAGACAGGCAATGGGACATGGATGTGCCAGTAGTATCAGCTGTGTATGCTGTTTTTAATAGAGAAGTCCACTTTGTGTGAGTTAGAAGAAATGACATAAAAGAAATAGGGCTTCTATAGAAGCACTTTCTAAATGCCCTACTTAAAATCCTGGTAAACATGAGCATAACTAAAATATGACTGTTGCCCATAACATATGCTAATCTTGCTCTAACTGTTAACACTTGAATATATGGTTCTTCCATATGCATGCATTTAGAGAATGGGCACAGAGCAACTGTGAAGAGATTTCTGGACATGTGTAGCAAATGTATTTTTTAGAAGAAGTGACAGAAAAAGTTGGAACATTTTACTTCACATTCCTGGGTTAAAAGATCTCTTGTCAATATCTAATATACATAAATTATATGCTAAGATCTAGAGTCTACTAAAGGATTCATCAGCAGCTTATTCAGACTAGTTTTTATCTACTAACACCTCATTACATGAATATATGCTGGAGTCACCACGGCTATTCTAGTCTTTTATGGTTTTATGGTATATGATAATGAAACCACCAGCATGCTTCACAGCAGTACTTTTGTCATGTGTTCATTGACTGTAAATTTTGTTGCCCAGTACAAAGGTACCAATGTTTTGCCCTTTTGGAGTATTCTTTTTAAAGTGATGAGACATTTACAGAAGAAAAATACAACTCACTTTGAGTTAAGATAATAGAATATGACTCTCATTATAGGAATAACCTCTTTAATCTTTCCTGTGACCTCCCCAAGGGTACAGTGCTGATGATAGGGCAGGGAATGCATAGAGATTGCACTCATGTGGGAGAAGCATAGCACAAAATGTTGAAAGACTATCTCTAAATAGTGCTCCAGTATCCCTGTAGAAAAAGCACAGCTCATTCAAAGTGCAAATCTAAAAGGCAAAAACCTCAGTCCAGTCACTTGTCTGAGAAAGGACTAGAAGTGTTTAGTTTTGGGGTTTTTTTCTCTACTCTGAGGAGTAATTTATAACGATAGTATTCATTCTGCCTAAGTAGTCTCTGGCACCAGAGTATGCATATCAGCAATTGTCACACAGTCATTCACTATTGGCACTTCAGGCCAATAAAGTTTATTTCACTTGGAGTGCTGACATTGCTGTCTGCAAACAAGGTCTGAGAACTGACAGCTGGAATGTCATTAAAGAATATTGACTTTCACTCTTCTTTTTTATCTTTTTTCCCTTTGGTAGAAATTAAAGCATTTAGGAATGCTAGTCACCTCACAAACCTAAAAGCAAAAGTAGCAAAATCTATTTTTATGTTTTCTTCCATGTATATCCCCAAGTAACATAAAACAGTGAAGGAAATTAAACCATGTAACAGATTTGGAGAAGAGAAGAAAAGAAGAGGCTTTATACGTTGCCCAGATGGTTGTATCTGAGATTTCAGAAAGGCTTTTTGTGACTTTAAAAGCTGGGTGTGTAGGGAGGGGCTGAATATTAATAATTTAGTACCTTTGGCAGAATCAATATGACTAATTTGTTATGTCTGCAAAACTAATTCCTATTCCTTTGTGAACTGAAGACTTGGAAAGTTGAAATAACAATTTAAAAGAAAAAGCATTTACAGGAATTAAGGGAAATTGATTCTGTATTAAGGTTAAGAAAAACTGATAATCTAAGAAGAAATTTAAGGATGTTTTTAACAGTTTGTGTTTATAACTCGAAGAACTTGCTCCTTCAATTTTTCTACTGCTAGAAGTGGTTTCTGAAAATCAGACTTCACAACTGATGCACATTTGAGTTATTTAAAAAAAAACAACAACAACAACAACCACTCTTGCAGTAGCACATCTCTGATCTGATGCTGTGACAGAGACTGTGGAAGGAGTCCTGAGCAGTGTCCATGTATGTAGCTTAACACATACTTGAGGATTATGGAAAATTGAATTCCAGCCTAAGGTGAGGGAGCTTGTAAGAAACTTGTCTTCCTTTCAATTTCTTTCTGGAATTCAGGCCATGAAGCAAAGCTCATCCCAGAGTAAGAATGTCTCCTTCTCCGAGGTTTCTGTGCTGGCTCAGTCTCAATGGGAAGAGCCCTTAAGAGCAAATGCCACAGTACAAGTTTACAAGGCTAGAAAGCAACCACACCCTCTCATTTACTGAAAGGTGGAGGACCAAATAAAAATCTGTGGTGTGGAAATACCAAGCACTGCTATCAGTGGTTTTCCTCTACTCCATCTGCTCCATCGACTGTCTAAAGCACTCTCATATACTCAATTCACAATCTTTGGTGTGAACCTTCCTGAAATGACTGATTCTTCAAACTCTCTTTTTCTTGTGGCAGTCCTCACAGCTCCAGGATAGGATTAGTTTCCTGATCTTTCTCACTGATATGCATTTCCATGATGTTTGCATTAGCATTTCACACCTTCAGACCATCCCTTGTGGGATAGAGTTTATCTCTCTGCCATTGTTGTGGATTTATTGCCTGCCCTAAATCATGGGAAAGCATCTCTCTGCATGGATTAAAAGGAAAGCTAGAAGTAGGATATTTCATGCAGGAGAACAACAAAAAATTTGAAGACTGGATCACACTCAGGAAGAAATTTCCAAGAGCAATTAATGGTGAAACTGATCTCTGTGGTGTTTACACCTATAAATAGAGTATTAGATTTCTATAATACAAAAACAACTTCTTACCCAAGTGTCAGTTTTTGCAGTGTGTTAGATTGGGTTCCATTTCCTGCAAAGGGGAATCAAAGATAAAAAATTCTTGCAAAATCTTTAAATAATGCTCTTTAAATAACTACACTATACAATACAGGGAAATACAGTTTGCAGAACACAGCTTGAAGAAATGTCAGCATGGACTTGCAGTACTTTGTAAAAAGAAATATATTACTTTACAGTAAATAAAATGCATATGTAAGATTTTAGTCCTCATGCACTAGCAAAGGGTTGTGAAGCACAAATTATTTCAAAGTTCTATTTTGAGCCCAGAAAAAAAGGTTACAGAAACAGCAATCTCTATTAACAAGTTCGACCAGTTTCTCAATTTTTTTTTTTTTTGGGGAAGTGGGTTGTTGGTGTTTTTAGTTGTTTATTTTGTTTTGTTTTAATAATTAAAGGATGTGTAGGGCGAAGTGGGCATCCAGACTGTTTTTTCTAAATTTTTATAGACTTTATATTCTTGCAAGTATATCACTAGAACAAAGAAGTATATATATATATATACATGTCCTTAAAGGAAATAAAGCCAGTTGTATGTAGCTTAAAGTCTGGTTTGTTTTGCTTATAATGTGTGTAGAATGGCATGCTGGAGATTAGGAGAGATATGTTCTTTTTCATGTGAAAGTAGTAAGCAAATAAGTTATTAGAAGAACTGGAAGAGTCACATATATTCACTGTATTTGAAGCCATTTCCTTTCTAATTACAATGATATTGGGTTTAATAGATTTCCTAAATAAAAGAAAGCCAATGAAAATAATTACTTATAGTGCAAAAAATCTGGTATTACTTAAAGATAACTATGATCATTGAATTATTAACAAGAATAATTACAAGTAAGCACCTAATTTACTCCTTTGCATACAGGTGTAAGATGTACAAGCTTTTCACATATATTTTGAAATACTATAAAACTATATTAAAAAAAATACCATGGAAGACAACAAAATCTAGGCCCCAAGCATACAGTAGAGAAAAATGAATTTGATTTTAAGATAACAGCAAATGTGGAGCCTTTCTTTGTCAGAAGTAATTAAAAGGATGTTGATGGAGAACTCTTCCCAGCATGGTCTTCTAATGGACAAATGGCAACTATCAGAAGTACTACATGTAATGGAATTATCTTTTTCTCAATATTAGTTTATGAGATTTTTTATTTTCTAGTCTAAGGTGACTTCATGTGTTTTAGAGTTCATATTGCACTCTTTTTTTTTTAAATGTTGAATGATGAAATAAAGAGCCATGAAAACTAGCAGCATTTTAGTTAGGCTTAAAGTCAGAGCTAATTTTACACAACTTGCTTACACAGAAACACTTCAGTATTCCTCTTACACTTCAGATTGTTAATGTAATTTCTGCTGTACTTCATGGCAGAACATTAATACATAATAAACTTCAACTTTCAAAAAATTTGCCTAGGTCTTGAAACATTGAGCAACATATAAGGACTATGACCATCAGGCCAGCTAAAAAACTGTACTGTAGAGTACTGTTGCATTATACAAGACTTTTTTCCCCTAATTATAAGGCCCCAGATGACCTATTATTTCAGAAACAACACCATGGAGATTTTTAAATTTTTATGATACTTAATTACAGCAAATAAATTTACCAGCAGGAACAAACTGATTAATAAGTGAAGCAAGCACTGTCCCAAAATCCTTGCATTCCAAATAGAGAAAAATATAGGCTGAAACAAACCTTCTAGCCTTCTAGCAAAGTATTTCTGGCTACATCTAAAATGAAAGACAATATTCAGGCTGGTAAAAAGCTTGTAACAAAATTCTAGTCAAGATTTTCCAGTGGCTGATGTTTACAAATAATCCTTAGTCAATCTGGAAAAAATGTTGATTTTTTTTTATCTTATTCTGTTGGGGGTTTTTTTTGTTTGGTTCGTTTTGGTTTTTTTTATTATTATTATTATTATTATTAAATATAATGGCAAAACCTCTGGATTGCAGTGCTTCTAGAAACCCCATTTTAACTGATCTGGACTACAGATACAATTAGGAAAATCAAGGTGGATCAGTATTATTCTTATACAATATATTGAAAATGGCCCTAACCAAATTACAAAAACTGCTTAAAAAGTTTTACATACCTCAACATTCACAAAGGAAGCTGTTGTAGGCAATTCTTTTCTTCCTGGAAAATATACTACCCTAGGATCTGGTTCAGTAGTTTTTACAAGTTTCCTTGCAAGGAAGATTATTGGATAGAGGAGCTATGAAGGCTTGAAAATGAGCCACAAAATGCACATTTTATAAGTGCATGTTCAGTGTGACTCCATCATATTGTAGTTCTCTTCTGGCACCTCATTCATATCCCTTGCATACAGACTTGAGATCTATTGCTTGGTATTTAAGTAGGAGACAGTCAAACAGCTTGTGCCCTGTTTATATCCCATGATATGACAGAGACAGCTGTAGATGGCTGGAACAGGTGACATCACTGTGCCACTTGGAAATAGATCAAAAGGGCTGGTGTCATTCTTACCTATGAACTATTTCTGTCAGTCTCCTTCCCTTGGTTGTGTGTGGGTATCCCTCTTGTGCCTCAGCTACGTGAAGATTTTCCTGTGCAACCCATAGGGCAAGTAAAGCTGCACACTCCTTCTCAAAAGAATCTCCTTGTAATCTCAAATTCATTTTAAATTATGCTTCATTTCACCTCTTAGGGAAGACCAACAGTACACTGCCAGACAATTCTGCTTTGTACTATGCTTTGTGGGTAATTATGTTGAGGTACAACTTATTTATCTTAGTAGAGAAAAGAAATTACTAATTACAAAAAGGGTTTAATTGCACTTCTTTTAAATCAATATAAAATATTTAAACCATTTCTATTTTCTCTACCTCACAGAATTCTTTAATTTTCAGTCTATTTTGTTAGCTTTTTCAATTAGTTTGGCAGAGCTAATCAATAGATCAGTTTCCATATATAGAATCAGCAAAGCAAGGCCTAAATTACACCACTAACTGAAGAACATCCCTTTTCAGCTCATTAGACTAATTAGAGAAAATTGTACTTGATTCATGGCCTTTATAAAATTTTTCTCAGATGACAGAATATTCCTCTCTATAAAATTTAGCTTAATGGTAAGTTATTTAGAGATAAGTAAGGAAACCATCTCCAGCTTTCCATCAGGGACTGATAAGCTAATTTGCTTCACTCAGCTCTGTGTTGAGAATGTCTTCACACTTGCTAAGGACCTGGATTGTGCCCTTTAAGTAAAATCCAGGCTGAGAGAAACTCCAAAACTGATCCCTGAGAGAGCACAGAAAACACACTGTATGTATCTGTGAAGGGGTGGACAAGGAGCACTTCCTCTGATCATTGACCCTGCTTCCTGATTTTAGATTCATTGTCTCCTGATAAGTAATGAAGCTATTTACTTAGTCTAGGAACACTGAGCAGTCTTTGCCCATTCACTCCTTGTCCTGTACATCTAGGTAAGGAGCAAGAAGATGCTAGTCCTACACACTACAGTTATTTTCATTTTTTCACCGCTGAAGGTTTATTGCCTTAGTAGCTTGCTAATCATTTCATGTCCTACAGCTATCTCACACAGTGTGGTATTTACACATCCATGAGGCAGGAACATTTTTCACCATGTAATGATTGTTCCTCATAGAAAACTCCATTTGTAAAAATACCAATCTCAAGGAGGATACATAAGTTCCCAAAGAGAGAAGTCTTTTTCTGTAATAGAAGCTCAGGAGATGGCTCTAATTCTCCTGAAGGCAGGTCATTTAATCTAACTAACTGTTACTGCATAGCTGTAGAAAAGAAAGTATTTCTGGGTAACTTGACCAGAGGGAAAACAATTAGACTACATTACTGAACTGTAGTAATAAGTGTTCTTGGCAGCAGAAATGCCTCCGTGGTTGCCGCCACGTATAATGTACCCTCTTTAAAGACTGGAGGCTGGAAAAACAAACAATTCAGAAGTGTACAGTGCTGAGTCCCACACACTGAATGCATGTTAGAAAACTGTATTTCAGTTATGGATTCATAAACTTGTTTCACCTCATTTCACACGTACTCAGACCTGCTGGTTCAGATACTCTATTTTAGATTAAAAGAGAATCTGGTTATTTTCAAAGCTCAGCCAAATCATTACTGAATTCCCCCAATTCATTTGCAAAATGATGGAAAAGAACTAGGGAGGAAAAATGATGAAAAGACTAATGAACAAAACAGGTATTATGGATATAAAAGACACACTCTTATACTGTTTATAAATATCTCTTCTATGCCTAAATGCACATGCAATGTTGTTAGCAATTTATTAAGTCTGAAGCAGTTCAGACTTAGACAGTTCAGACTTCCCCTCAGTTCAAGAAGGACAGGGAAGTGCTTGAAAGAGTCCAGCGCAGAGCTACTAAGATGATTAAGGGAGTGGAACATCTCCCTTATGAGGAAAGGCTGAGGGAGCTGGGTCTCTTTAGTTTGGAGAAAAGGAGACTGAGGGGTGACCTCATCAATGTTTTCAAATATGTAAGGGGTGAGTGTCAGGGAGATGGAGTTAGGCTTTTCTCAATGGTGACCAGTGATAGGACAAGGGGTAATGGGTGTAAATTGGAGCATAGGAGGTTCAAGTTGAATATCAGAAAAAAATTTTTTACTGTAAGGGTGACGGAGCCCTGGAACAGGCTGCCCAGGGGGGTTGTGGAGTCTCCTTCATTGGAGACATTCAAAACCCGCCTGGACACGTTCCTAGGCGATGTACTCTAGGGGGCCCTGCTCTGGCAGGGGGGGTTGGACTAGATGATCTTTCGAGGTCCCTTCCAACCCCTAGGATTCTATGATTCTATGATTCTATGAACATCCATTGCTCAGTTTAGAAAAAGCACCTTTAAGATTATCTATGCAACTATAAGTCTTCTAACACATTTACATTAGGACATTACTTTTAATTACACAACTATATACTCTTGGTTTTAAGGGCACTTCATTCCTTAATGCAAATGATAGAATATAGCTACTTATTTGAGAAACTGTTTAAAACTGTGTTTTAGGTTAATTAAGTGTACTTGTCAGTGAAAAAGCCCAATGTCCCAGGCTTTATTTGCTTCTAAGTATCCCTACCCTACACCTAGGCAGAACATTAAGGTTAGTAGTACTTATGGTGTATGATGCCAGAGATTAGTGCTTGATCACTTCACAAACAGCCCTGAATTTGTGGCTGCAACAATGGTGTAAGTCAAGGCTGTTGTAGCCTCCAATTTGCAAATTGGATAACAGGGTAGAAGAGAAGGGTTAGATGTTTAGAGTATCCACGGTGCTTTAAGGTTCCCACTTGGGACATTTATTTTCCTGAGAAGCTGATGTGGTACAGCTCTTCATGTCTTTCAAGTTTAGATTCCAGTAAGTTCAGTTGCAGTTCTGAGAGCAGAGTATTTCTCATAGGTCCTTATGTGTCATGCTGGACACACAGGACATGAGGATGTGCAAGTAGTCATGACCTCCAAGAAGTCTGGCTTGCATGACTTGTTCAGCATCACAGAGATACCTTTGGAAGAGGGAGGGAGGAATTAAATTTAAAGATCTCAGTGAGGAAATCCTCCCTTTTCTTTTTGATGTGCCATTTTAGTCATGACCAACCTCTTTTAATAAAACCTAATTCATCCTTTGAATATGCCTCTTATACTCTAAATGCAACAGAATTTTTGTGGAAATGATGACATGACTAAAGACTATCATAAGGTATATGTGCAAGGACACTGAATTAATGCTACCTGAATAATTTTATCCTGGAATTTTGCATCTTTTGATTCCTTTAAGTTTCGGTTTTGTTTTCTTTCTAATATCTAGGTATGTATCTATTTATATGTTTTGTGTGTGCATGTCTGATTTTCTTTCAGCTGCAACCTGAAAGTCAAGACACTTCATCTCAGGGCATGACAGTGCAACCCCATGTGTTCTGAGCAGAGATCTGGGTCTTGAACTAAGGGGCCAGCTAAGAGAGTAATTGAAGGTTTTAATTCTCTGTGCACAAGAAATAAATGTGATTGTTTCTCATGTTAAGTGCTTCTACCACTATTTAGAAAAATAAATTTGCTGATAGAAGACATTTGTAATTTTAAAAAATCAAGGATCTACCTAGGATTTGAGCCAGAGCTTCTGTTCACTCCAACCTGGAGTTATTTTGCATTATTCTCTCATATCAGGCTATTGCCATTTCACCATCCTGGGAGTTTGTTTTCTCCTGTGTTCCTTTTTTACTTGGTCTCAGTCTCCATGCAGCTGGTTTGCTGTCTCTCTGTGGCTCTTGAAATTACCAAAATAGAATGAAACCTCTTCTGTTCTGTTGTTCTCCTTTTCATAGACTGGTTTTACAGTCAGTTCCCAAGATACCTGGCCTATTCCATTCCACCTATGCTTTCCAAATGTTCCTTGTTCCACTCTTTGCCTCAGAGAGTTATCTAATATCTGTGGTCATACCAGATATCATTTCTTCCATTCCACTGTTTCCTTGATTCATGTTTTTTTTTCTTGTTAGAACAATCTAGACTTTGTCTATTTATTTCAGGGATCTAGTCACCCACACACCATCTTTCAGTCTCCCTCTCCACAGCAAACCTCGTGCACCTTGGTTTCCCCGAGGCACTGAGTCTCATACTTGATTAACCCAATTTTCCTTTTTCCAAGTGTTGATCTTATTTTTCCTCCTCCGCTCCAATCCTTTTGTCACCTGTATTTCTTCTTTAATAACTCCTTATTCCTCCCTCACTCTTCTGCCTTGCATTTCTTCTTAAATTGTTTGGAGAAGAGCCTGAGAGAGGGCCAGAGGCAGACAATTCAGACTACAGGATGGGCAGGTTCACTGCCTGTGGTTGTGATGGTAGGCTTGTATGCTTGCTAGGACATTCCTGTAGGTGTGATCATATCCAGGTTTTCTAGAGAATTAGTTGAGACAGGCCCTACAAAAGCTAGGTCCAGCAGGCAGATGTACTGTCCACACAAGAATGTGTTTACAAGGTAAAGAGTCTGGTACAAGGTGAATAGTTCTCCTAAATAGCCAAGGTAAAAGAAAGGGAGCAAAAGAAGCCATAATTATGGAGCATGGGCTCCTCCAGTGTCCAGTGATAGACAAGGTGTGTGAGAGTCCAGATCAGGATGCAAGTACAATGCAATATATGAACATCTTGACCTCTATAAAAATATAGAGGGTAAAAAAACTTGCAAGGTTTTATCAGTCTCAGAAATCCCCTGTGGTGTTGTGCCAACACACAGCAAGAACATACATGAGTTAACATGGATCTGCTAAAATGCAAGTGTGTCAGAGCTCTGCCCTAAATGCTGGATTTAGTCCACTGTCATTCTCTGAAAGAAAATAGTGCTGTACTCTGGACAATTGATTCACTAGCCCCAAGGTCTCCAAGATTACAACAGTGGCAAAAAATTTGAACTAGCAAATGCTAAACAACAAGGTCCAAGCTCAGATAAAAGCAACTATTGACTTTAATGTCTTTTTTGAGTTTTCAAATTTGACCTGTTAACTCTAGACAGATTTAAAACCCAGACAAGTCTGTGCAGCCTTTCCTGAGGGTGTCAAAATCCACATCCATGACATAAAGGCTTTTTCCTTTTCCTTCAGATAATTTTACTTTCTTTCAAAGAAAAGATTTCTCCTGGTTAATATGAACAAAGCGACTTATTTTTCTCAAGCTTCATTCTCAGAAACATCAAAATCATTCTGACTTAAATTAAAATATATATCAGTATAACGTAATTCTGCCTAAGAAAGGCAATCAGCTTTTGAAATGCCAGCTCGATTATTTTAAATACAACAAAATTATAGGTGTCAGAATGCAGCATTTTATAATGGGAACCTTAATAAAAGACGCTGTTACCACTTCCAACTCTAACACTGAAACTAATTTAGAATTCTTTTCCTAGAGGGTGTTTTACCTGTTTTCCCATTTTGGAAGTGTTTCTATTTTTGTTTGCTCTTTCTATTTTTTATCACCATTGAAGAAAAAACAAAACAAAAAACATAACAAAAGAAACCTACAAAACAAACAGAAAACAGTAAGCTCACTGCTTACATTCAGATTATAAGGGGGAAAAAATGTTGCAAACTGGGTCACAATTACTGAAAGATGATCTGAAGAAATATTTCGAGAGCAACAGCTGCTTGCTTGAATGGCTGCAGAAGGTATCCCTTTTCACAAGAACAAATTAGTTTTAGGAATCTGCTAGTGAATCTACCCACACCCAAAATGCAACAGAAGCAAGAATCTGCAGCATCAGCAAATTCACATATTTATGTATTTTTTTAGATTTTCAGTCAAAACCTTTCCATTTTGTGCTTAAAATACGTAAATATTACAGCTCCCATGCTTCTGGGATGTCTTCCAGTAATCTTTCAAAGATCTTCTCTACAATGGAATTTACTGAATGGCATAGCTCTATCCCTTTCATAGACTCACGTACAAATTTCCTTATTGTGTCTCACCCCAGCACAGTTTGTATTCCAGCAAAGCTGCAGATGTAATTCTCATGTAAAACTTTTCAAAACACTGTCTTTCCAGCACTCTGTTTCCATTATAACACTCCTGTTCAAACCTTGACACAGGCTGGGTTATGGGATCTGGTCAAGCTCTAACAGCTGGATGTAAAACAGCTCAGCAGAGAGTGGAAAATCAAACAGTCGGAAAGATCTGAGGAATGCTGGGAAGTTACAGGTGGCAGAGCTCTCACAAGCTGATAACCTTGGAAGGATCCTTAAACTCTGCCTAAAACTTCTTTTATCAGTTTTGCTAAAGGATTAAATACTTTGTTTTGGAAAAATGAACTGAAAATGAGATGGAAAATAAGCCGATGGCATTCGGAAGATTAGGTTGCATTTAAATGCTAGACTTTTTGTCTGCCTATTTTAAATACCTGCTTTCCCTCTCAAAATATATCTGTGTGTATACACATGAATGTATATACATATATGTGTATGCACCAATTATTTTGCTTATGTAAACCCTGATTTGTTTATGTAAACCCTGATGCACACTGAGAGCATAGTCATTTATTTCCAGTCAAAAATGTTTTAATTCTTTCTTCCAGTTGTAACTATTTGCATATGCTCTCAAACCTTACAATATTTAATCTAGTTATCCTTAAAAATACTCCTTAAAGGGTGGGTCTGCTTCTGAGAACTAAAGTGCAGAGAGTCACAGTCTAAGTGATTTATCAGACTAATGTCTCAGATGGAATAGGAACTGAAATAGGATGAGCAAGGGCTTCAAACACTTGCTGTCTTTTGATATTATAATAAAGACACAATGAAACATATCTTTTAACTTAAATTAGTAGATTTAATATAAAATGGATATATGATAAATTAAAATAATGTGGTTCAAAATGATTCTTAAGCCTTCATTTTTTAAGGCTGAAATCATAGTAAATAATTAGATATATTTGAAAAGGATACAAATCTCTTAAAGCATATTTTTGTTCTTCTTAAAAAAGAATTTGGATAGATTTTTTTTTCCCAGTCTTATTTTCAGATTCTCCAGCTCCTTCTAAATCTGCTCCTCATCCCTTAAATGCAAGTTCATTGTTTTAAAACCTGGTCTCACTGTCTCTGCAAATCCATAACAATTACATTGTTCAAATTGTATTTCACTGACACTGAGAACACCAGATAGAAAATTTAAACCTGGGTACTGCTAAAAAGGGCAACAGCCATAGAAAAAGCAGGAACAAAAGGGAAATTAGGAGTTTAAAAATAAGTGTTCAGCTGTAAGCCTAATTTACATATTCTTTCCTCTAATGACTGAAGGTTTTAATCACTTTACATCAGAAGTTATAGATTATGTCCATTGTCTTTTTATAAAAGCTCCAGATGCTTATATGTCAGATTTCCTCTAGAGAGATGTATACATTTTCTACTACTACTACTACTACAGGCATCCTCCTATTCAGTTGTAAGAGAATATGGTCTAAAGTGCTGTATCTGAGAATATTTCTAGTACTGATTTTGTGGCTGCCTCAAAGATACCCAGATTTCAAGCCTTTCACATGATTTTTCACCTGAGAGGAACCAATTACAGAGGGTCAAAGAAATCCACAGCATTCTTAGAGACTGGGACCTAAATTCCCGCAGAGAGGGACCAGCCAGAAAATTAAAGTGTTTTGCTAACAGATGGTCTTTCATGTGATAGATGAAACATATGTATAAAAGAAGATGGAGAAGTTTTAAAAACTGCAGCCTCTGATGAATTATTTCTGAGGTACATAGAACACTTTGCTTTACATTGCTCTCAAAAGTATTAAAACACTTACAGAAAAAAAGAAGAAAAATGAGGAAGAAAAACGCCATTGCTCATTTGTTTTGCCTTTCTTTGACTTGCTTTTCTGTCACAATTGAATTTACCTGCACTTTTAATCTCCTACAAAAATATATTTTTATGTTCTCTGCATATTTTTAGCACTTCTCTCCTAGTATAAGATCTTACAGAGTTCACTGGATACTTTCTATTTATTGTATTCTGCACAAGTCAGCTCAAGAAGTCCTATTCTTTCACCCTAAATAGATCAGAATGGTTAATCACAGCCAACTGCTCAACAACCAGAGCCCCAAAGTAAGGTTATCCATCTTATCTGAAGTTATTCAGATATCTCTGCTGTCACCTATCTAGTTTAGTATGTACATGAGGTTGCCTGGGTAATTAGAATGAAAATCTGTGCTGCACTAACATAGCACGGAGATCAATGATTCTTTTTCAGCAAACCAGCAAACCCAGATGGCACAATGTCTTTGCCTTCACAGTGTCTGGGTGCGATTGAAACTTGGCACTCAGACCAGACAAAAGAGAGATTACCAAGTGAGACAGGAGGGGGAGGAGATGGGCAGCAAAAAGGAATGGCAGGAATTGTTTTTGTTCCTATAAACATAACTATTGCTCGTCCTTATCAAAGAAATATATAGTATGAAGCTGTGTTGTGTAACTAATTGTTCTCGGTTGTTCCAACATCATCTTGGGTTAGACCCACTCCTCTGAAAAGCATATTTTGCAAGATGGGAAAAAAAGCATAACAAAACCCTCCCCCTCAAAAAACCCAACAGGTTAGTTTCATATCTGCTTCAGCATATCTGTACATACCTGGGTTGTAACTACACAACCCTTTCCTGCATGTGCTGCAGTTTGTTTTAGTTGTATCATTCAGGAGTGTGATGTCCAGCTTCAGACAAGCAAGTGCTCCATTTGGAAGCCATGATAGGTACTACTCCCATGTCTTGTCAAATGTTGAGTGCTGAGGTGATGGATGGACAGTATGCTAATCATCAAACAATATGTGGTGCACCTTTAATACTGCTCACTATGAATGCCATAATCATTAAGGCTTTATATAAAAGAGGATTTTAGCAAATCCTCTTAATTCTGAAATTAAAATAGCTCATGTAAACACATCTTTATCTCATATGAAGTGTTTTCAGAGAAACATACTACCTAAAAAAAGGTGAGGTCATTTCTCTGGCTATTCTGAAGTGACTAAATCCAGAGAAACTTGTTATCCTGTCAAAGCATTTGAACTACTAATCTTTCTTCCCAGCAGCACTTACTCATTCGGACTTGACACTGTTGTAATGCCATCACATGGCTTGTCTCCTGCTATCCTGGGACTGTCATAACCAGACAGGCTCCTGTCTGCTCATATTGTACTGTTTAGAAGTATCTGGCTGAACCATTAGCCAGTGACATAACCCATATCACCTTCATGCTTATGGATCAGTGGGCAGTTTTAATATGTATCTCAAAGAAAAAAGTTCTCAGAGACAGGAGTCTGAAACTGGACATTTCTGAAAAATTCGGCTGACTTCACTGAAACACTCTTTTGCAGAAATTAAGAACTATTTTTTAATTGCAACAATTCACTTTAAATGTAACCAGTCATCAGACAAAACCTATGCAGTTAATACTTACAGAGAAGAATAACAGTGAAAGTATAAAAAAATGTGTTGATTGCTATTCTCTACTTGAAACAGTTACAAGAATTGTGTGGAATAACCCAAGATAGAGGGGCAAAATTAAAACATATCAGTATAAAATATTTCTTTTTATGACTCCATACTCCTTTTTTTTTTCTTTCTTTCTTTTTTCCCTACACAACTGTTCAGGCTCATTATCTCTCTCCTAGATCTTAATAAACAAAAAGGGGATAAACATCTATGTCAGCAATATTTTTTTTTTTTTTTTTTTTTTTTTTTTTTTTTTTTTTTTTGCTTTCTATGACTTTTAGCTAAATGTATGTTTATTATATTGAAGCACTGGAGCATGTTAACTTCTCTTTGAAAAAATTACATTCAGCAAACAGGAAAAAGACGTGGATAATGATCTGTATATATCTTCTTATTAATGCTGTGCACAGAAGAATGCACAAGGAGTATTTCTGGTAGTTCTATGTGAAAGTTACTGTTGATACACAAAAATCTGAGGTAGGGAGCACTTCCAATTTCAATAATTGACTGCAAGCTCTACTTCTCCAGTCCCTCATGGGAGTTCATGAGGACATGCATCTGGCACAATGTTAATCATACTTGTTCTGACACAGAGCAGCACACCAACTATTTCCCTTGGCAGATTACTTTCTATTACCCTATATAAAAATGGCTGACATCTTCAAAATGCTAATGAGAGATATATCAATTTTTATAAGAGCTTGGATGGCTTCCAAATATTTTTAAGTGTACTCAACAGATTGTGAAATATACTCAGTATATGGTTATAAATGCAATATGTCGAGTTTCTTTGTTGTTGCACGTCTTGTGATCTACACTGGCAGAGATTAAATATAAGTAGATGAACAAATATCCCTAAAATATTGGTTTATTTTTACTTCTGTTACTTAATTGATTATTTTATGTGAGCCATTTAATACAGCCTAATTGAACAAAATATATCTTTACAGTAGCTATATCAATTTGCAAACCTGAAAGTCTGGCCAAATACATATTGAGCCAGAAAATGAAATTATGATTGGATTATAGAAATATAGTTCTAAACCATTTCAAGTGTGGAAATACTTTTGAGTCTAGTTGGAAGTCTGTTTCCAGTTGAATTTATCAAGGGTCAGTACTAGGACCAGTACTATTCAATATATTTATTGATGACCTGGATGAGGGAATAGAGTGTACTATCAGCAGGTTTACTGATGACACAAAGCCTGGGGGGAGTGGCTGATACCCCAGAAGGCTGTGCTGCCATTCAGAGGGACTGAGACAGGATGGAGAGTTGGGCATTGGGCAGGGAGAAATTTAATGTATTACAAGGCCAAGTATAAAGCCTTACACCTGGGAGAGAACAACCCCAGGTACCAATACAGGTTGGGGACTGAGCTGTTGGAGAGCAGCATAGGTGAAAGGGACCTGGGGGTGCTGGTGGATGGAAGGGTGGCCATGAGCCAACAATGTGCCCTTGTGGCCAAGAAGGCCAATGGGTGGTTGCATTAGGATGCAAAAATGGGTGCATCCTGGGGTGCATCAGAAGGGGTGTGGTTAGTAGGTTGAGAGATGTTCTCCTCCCCCTCTACTCTGCCCTGGAGAGGCCACATCTGGAATATTGTCCCCAGTTCTGGGTCCCTCAGTTCCAGAAGTTCCAGGGAACTACTTGAAAGAGTCCAGTGCAGAGCAACCAAAATGATTAAGGGAGTGGAACATCTCCCTTATGAGGAAAGGCTGAGGGAGTTGGGTCTCTTCAACTTGGAGAAGAGGACAAAGAGGGGTGACCCCATCAATGTTTATAAATATGCAAGGGGTGAGTGCCAGGAGGATGGAGTAAAGCTTTTCTCAGGGGTCACTAACAATAGGACAAGGGGCAAGGGTCATCAGCAGTTATAGGTTATAGGCAGTTTCATATACACATTAGGAAGAATTTTTTCACTGTGAGGGTGACAGGGCAGAGGAACAGGCTGTCCAGGGAGGTTGTGGAGTCTCCTTCCCTAGATACATTCAAAGCCCACCTGGATGTGTCCCTGTGTGACCTGCTATAGGTGACCCTGCTCTGGCAGGGGGGCTGGACTCAATGATCTTTCGAGGTCCTTTCTAATCCCCATTTTTCTATGATTTTATGATTCTATTTATGCTACAGATAGCTAATAGAATTTATATTCCTATATATTTCTGTTACTTATAAACCAAATCCCTTAATGACTTCAAGTGGGAAAAAATAATGTAATAAATCTAATATCACTGTTAAAAAATATTAAACTGAATCTTTCTTCTTTCTCTGAAATACTGGACATGTAACCACTCCAAGGTGTGAGTAAATAGAAAAATTCTCCCTGGTTTCAGACAACCGAACTTCTACTTTCAACAGTTTCACCTCTCTTCTTTTTTCTTCACTTGTGTGAAGGAAGTAGAGATCTTTGGGCCAGACAGACAGACAATGGAGAATGTTGTTTACAGAGAAAACATTACAGTTTACACTGGTTTTGCAGATGATCTGCAAGGCATGATGGTTTTCAAAATGGACAAAAACGCAATGGGACATTGCTCGCTGTAACATAATTTTTAGTAAGAAGTGTTATACTAAATTTATACTCTGCAGAAAACTCAATCCTAAGAGCAGAAACACTGTATTTTCTAAGTCAGATGTTATGAACACTGTATAATAATTCCATAAGAATAACTTTCTGATAAAAGGAGGTACTTACACAATTTGCAAGACAGTGAATTTTCTGAGAAAGTCTGTACCTTCCTGAATAAAATTTAATTACTGTATTCAGCCTGAGGATGTTTTGTATTCTTTATTCTTTGTAATAAGCCACAATAATAATGCTAAAATCATCACAAACTGTAGAATACAATGAATACATAACAGAGGATACATTACTCTTAGCATAACAAATGAAAGATAAATGCCAAAAGCACAAAATGCTTAGCAAAGGTAATAATTTTGAACAACAACAACAAATTAGTAATTGTGCCCACAGAAGTGTGCAGTAAACTAAAGAATTTAGCTCCTGAAAGTATCCTGTACTTGACAGGATATAATTATCAGTTAAATTAGTTTCTTATTTTATCCACAGTGGAATGACAATATTTTGGATTGCTGTGAAAGAAAAGTATTTAATTTAATTTCTTTGATGTTATGTATGCATTCTGAAAGGGACTGCTTATAGGCAAAACTGTTCTGCTTGATTTCTAAAGGTTCAACTGTAAATCTAAGGACTCTGACATTCAGATATTGCTGGACTTAGGTACCAAGTTGTGATGTTTCTACTCTCACACCTTTTTACTGATGTCCCAGAGGTTTCTACATCAGTAAGATCCTCAGAAAAAAAAAAGAAACATATGTTGCCACCGTAACCATTATGGTTTGTAACCCAGCACATTAACTGAAACTCACCTTCAGTGATGACTTCAGCTGTAGGTCAGGCCACTCTCAGGCACTGCTCTGGTGTTAACATGTTTTATTTACTCTGCTATGCAGAAGAAAGTTAGGATTATTTAAAACTTTGCTCATGTTGGTAGGAGTCATCAAAACTCCCCTGTCTTTACATCAGCCTTTGCAAATCAGTTGATTGATGTAGACGAAAAAAACGATTCTGTTAAGCAACCATTTCCTAGCATGACCACAGGTACCTCAGCAGTTTTATGAAGTTATATTTTAGTAAACAAAACATTATTTTCTGCCCTCTGATGAGAAAGGGCATCTGGTTTGGGAGGTTCTATAGGCATAAGAGCAGCTACTTGTCATGAGGGGAACTGCAGTCTTAGGTATGTGCCCCTTACGCTTGTACTGCTGGGACACAGAAGTCACTGAGCAGGTTGTGGACTGTGGCAGGAAGAGAAATACTATTCATGCATTATAAAGATATGTTAATATATGTTAATATAAGTAACAACGAATGGCTGGAGAACAGAAAACATACAAGATTACTGGAATCTGTAAAGGTAAGAACAGGATGATGGGAATATTTACCAAAATCATAGATGTGTCTTGGAAATGCATGGAGTTTTTAGGATGCCAATTGCCAATACCAATAAGTATTAGTTGGTCAGAGATACTCCTAAAACTTTTACAGAAACCTCAGTCTTGATTTTTACTTTAGATAATTTGAATTGGACTCCAGACCCTAGTGGGCTATTTCATGCTCAGAAACAAAAATAACATATGTTCATATGGGAGAAAGATAGATCAAAACACACTGATTTACAGTAGATAAAAACAAAGCCTACTACTACAAAGTTTTGATGTGCTCACATGAAGAGTAAATAACCACAGAAATAACATGAGATTCCACTTCACTGAGAAGTCCTATGAAACATATTTCGTCCTTCCATCCAATAATTTCCAGAATTCAGAAAAATATTCATAGCCAGTGACTGAAGATATTTTAAAATATTATCCAGAGCACCAGATTCTATGAAAAGCTGGAACATTCTTAAGTTAAATCAAACAGCAAACTCTAGAACAACTTATATCATGCCTTATAGAGTATTATTCTGATAATCATCTTGGTGGCATTGTAATATAAGTAGTCGGTAACAATAATAATAACCTACTACCTTATATAAAAATGCAAAACTAATTGGTTTTAGTACTGGACTTCTAACTACCTTATGAATTAATTTTTGTGAACAGAGGGATGGTGCTTACAGTACAGCTAAATTCTTTTCATCAGATTTATTCTTTTTATTATTATTATTTTCTGGAGAAGTTAGGTCACACAAACTGTTACAAAACCTTTATAACAAATATCATTCTATTGCATTGCATAGTTGTGGGCATTAAAGCTGTGGAACACTTGGTAGAACTATGCCAAGAGATAGGCAAATATAAAGCAGCTGAAAAGTGACAGGAAGCTGTTGACCCTCACACTAAGTTCAATTAATTCCTGATGACTTGTTCCTAAAAGTTGTACCTACTTGATATAAGCCATCACCTTACTACAACTGTGAGGTGAACAATTTGCTGCAAAAAGCAAAGTCTGATAAGGGAACACAACTGAATCAGTGGCCAGCTGATTACCTGTGGTGAGACCTTTTCCTGTTCATAGCAGTATTGGGCAATGGATGAAATACTGAAGCATGTGAAATTGTTATAATGAGGGCTGGATGGAAACTTTTTTGCACTAGATATATTATTCAGTGAAGCCTTCTTCTCTGCATTGAATGAATTATTTAGAATAATCTCCTCTACTGCTAAGCACATAAGAGAGAAGAAGGTTATCAGGAGCAGTCATCATGGATTTACCAAGGAGAAATTATGCATGACTGCTGTGATAGGGTTCTGTGATATTGTAACTGAGTGGACAGATGCAGGGAGACCAGTGGATGTAGTCTATCTTGACCTTAACAAGGCTTGTGACAGTCTTCCCTAACATCCTCTTGAGCAAGCTCCGGAAATGTGGGATAGGAGAATGGAAAGTGAGGTGTATTAAGAGCTGGCCAGACAGTAGTGCCCAAAAAGTGATGATCACTGGTGTGATCCACTTATGTGGATTCCTACAGAAATTAACAGGACTCTGTGATTATGTCTATACTTCTGTGATTATGTCTATACTACTGTGTTAAAATAAGACTACAAGTGTTCTTTTGAAACAAAGCAATTAGGCATGAAATAATCAATTTTCATAATATCAAACACACTTAGGCTCCACGGCAGGGAACCAACATGCAAACTATCGTAGTCCTGGACTATGGCGCTTAATATATTATGCCCAAGAATGATGTAGATAAGGAAGTAGTGCAATATTGTATACATGGGCTATATAATGTATATATTAATGACAGTTAATATCATGTGTGTGTCTGTATTGAAGATACTTCAAGATGTACTTTGATTATATTTCTGCAGTACTATTAATACATAGGATTTTAAGCTACCATTTGATATATGTGCTTATGGAGACAAATGGAGATATCAAACCACTGTCCTTTGGGTGTAAGTGAGGCCATCCTAATTTGGTGGGGTTTAGAGAATTCCTTACTGTGTCAGTTATCAAGGCCTCCAAGGAAAAGGAAAACATGGCAGAATGTCTATAACCATCTGGATGAGTATGTGACATGATGGCAAATGAACTAGTGGAACAAAACATGAGGAATCTGTGCTTCTTGAATGGGCTTTACTCATGCTTTTGTGCCTGGGGGTCCCTTCTGGACACCACTAAATAAATAAATAGAATGGAAAGTTTAAACAAAAACTTAAACTTGAGCACAGGGGAGAAGGAGCAGTTTATTCATGTCAGTCTTTTGTCCCTCTCAGGTATTTTGTGGGGAAATACATGATCATTAGACAGAGATGAGGCAGGCTAACACAGTTTACACAAAAACAGTTCAAGCATAGGACACCTACAAATAATATATAGTTGTCAATAAATCTGGCAGAAATATAAAGCATCAAAAAAAAAATCAAACCAGCAGCAGGCCATTCATCTGTTCATCTCGACACTTTACCAAGAAGGCTGATAGTATTATCTCAGTTTTACAGACTGAGAAATTGAGACTCAGATATATGAGTCCACTTGACCATCTTATGCTTCTAGCTGCCATTGTAACATCTGATTTAAGATTCAAATTTAAAATTTCTGACCTATGAGTTTATGTGATTTTTTTAATCAATATTTGTAAATGGGCATGCAGACATCTTATTTTGGAGAGACAATTTCAAATCCCATCTTTGCTTGATGCTTTGCTTGAGATAAATTAAGTTTCACTTTGCAAAACAAGTGGCCAAATGAAAATATTACAGGATTTTCTGATTTGTGAAATTTATCCTATTCAGGTTTTCCCATTCTCCATAAGTAACTGAATTATTCAGTAAAATCTTATTATCAATTTTTGGTCATATAAATTTTTGTGCCCATAGGAAGAGTTTAGAAAACTTTTTGACACAGTTTGTTATAAGACATTGGAGATAGGAACTTCTGATTTAGTGTATTCTTCATATCACACAGATTCTATACTTGACTGAATCTCTTATCTGCTAGGTTCTTACAAACTTTAATCACTCTGCTTTTTGGAAATGACCGTGTCCTTATGCTGTAAAGAAACTGTTAACAAGATCAGGAAAGAATAACTTCTACACTCTTGTTTTAAATAGGAAAGGCAATTTTGTTTTCCTGCTAAAATCAGAATATTTCAAATACCACAAAGTTCACAAATTATTTCAGATTAAAGGGAAAGTATCTGTATTCTGCAAACCATACTGTAAGAAATGTTGAAAGTCATTTGATGTCTATTCCTATTGAAAAAAAAAATGAAAACCTCTACTGGTATAATGAGAGATTTTTTTTCAGCAATACTGATTACTAGTGTCTATAGATTTTCTAGACTAACCCATATTTGCAAGCAAAAGATAGGGACACCTATTATCCTGAGCTGTGGTAAAAGCCACAGGATAAAAAACAAAATAAAACAACAACAACAACAAAAAAAACCAAACCAAAACAAAAAAACCCAACAACAACAAAAAAATTCTGGCAGTATTCTTTATGGAATTTCACTGCTTCAGTGTTCTGAAATAATTTACGTTGTTCTCATCTGTTGAGATTAAGACATTAAAATCAGCTCCAATTTTAGATAATCCTTGAGACGGGAGAAAATCAGCCTATCTCAAACTTCTCAGCTGACCTGCAAAAGCCTTTGCTGCTACCCCACAATGTCTTTGTTAGCGTGACTCGGAGTGAGACGTGACTGATCACTCAATTAACATTTCTTGTTCTTGCTGCTGCACGAGACACACAGCCCCAGATGTTCCATGAATAAAATAATCGCAGTGGCCCTGCAAGTGTCAATTTTTATTTGTCACTACACTACACTGGCTCATCCCAGCTCCTTTAATGTTGGTCTGTCCGTTGTCTTCTCTAAGTGGTTTCTGTCCTGTAGGAGACCCAAGAACAGAGGATACAGGCCTTCAAACTGTTGTTCACTTTGGGGCTATGCAGATGAAGGGAGATCATTCCAGATTTGCAGTCAAGAGACTATTTGCTATTTGCATTTTAATAGTGGCCACAGCCTAGGAATCTGATTCCATTAGTTAATGCCTCATACATTTTAGGATTTAGACCACTGTACTTGAAGAATGCAAGACGGGCAAGTGATAAATATGCAAAATATTCTCAGAGGTCCTGAGACTGAGGTGCATTTATTGTTTCTGTTCTCTGTTTTACTTGATGCCTTTCCTATCTTAAGAGGCAAACTGAAAATAAATTCAGTGCAAGCCCAGTTACAACATTCTGAAGACTGATGCTAAGTCACACAGATTCAAGATTGCTCCAAATATAATATTCTCATCAGAACATATTTTTGTCTCAGATTTCTGTGTCTAACGTGCTGTGAACTGTATAGGGGACTGTAATAATATATTATACAGACACGCACAATATAGATTTTAGTTGCCATGTTATTTTCTCTCATCCAAAGAATATGAGAGAATCAAAAGCAAGGGAAGAAAGCAATAGCTAGGAAGTCACATTTCTGAATAATAAAATGTCTAAGGGACAATTAAAAAAATCAGGATATATGCGCTGATAATAATCAGGAAATTTTATTCTTAAGGATAAACATGAGAAGAAAAGAAACTAGAAGTTCTGACACCACAATGATAGTAGAAAACTTCTGAATGGAATTTGGTTTACCAGAGTTTTAGAAGAATTTATAATGTGGCCATTGAGCTAAGGCAAACCTGTTACTAGATGTGGAAAGATCTTCTAAGTAGAAAAAAATAAAGTGCCTGTATGATAAGCCTATAAGATAAGCTTCACAGCTGTTGTATTTGAAGAGGGGTAGGAAGTGTTAGAAAAAGCTTTCCACTTACAAAAGTGTTTATTCTCAACTTAGGTTCACTAATTTAAATGTCACAGTTGAAGGTTTATCTCTAGCTGTGTGAAAAGTGCAGGCACATACCTCAGGCAGGCATTTCACTTAATCTGCAACTCATTTCTATGTAATGATTAACCTGGGTAAAACTTTAAATAGTTATTGATCATTCCATTACCTAAACAGCTGATAGAGCAAAGGTTAAGTTTATGGAAAAGTAACAAAGTTTTTGGCTGGTTTTATCCTTTACATTCTGTTCTCTGAATATTTGGGCCCAAACCTATGAAGCATATGTGAATTTAAGAGTGTAAATAATGTCCTTGTAGTCAAGAATAATATTTTCTTATTTAAAATCAAACATATTTAAGAGCTGCGATAGATGAAGGTCATCTCTGATGCAGCATAATCAAGATTTAATGAAACTGTCAATATTTATATTAATATATAGTAAGAGAAACTTTACTTTCAAAATACAGTATTTAAAGATATAAATGTGATTTTTTAAAAAATTATTCATGTTAGCTTGTCTTTTAGTTTTTCAGTTTTGCTCAGCCATATTTTAGTCAGGCAGATAACATCTGAAGAATAAAAAATATATACGCAATATAAAGCAAAACTTACATTAGAAAAGCTGACAGACTTTTCTGCTTCCTGAAGCTATGCAGTTCACACAATGTGAGGATACTCCCCTTGCTGCTATAGCAGTTATTAGTCCTATATGTGCTACCAGGAAATGATTTTCTCCTTTATGTTTAATGAATAAGACTAGATTTTATTTACTTGCAAAATTTTCCTTTGTCTTTTGCACCTGAGCAGGGTGAAAAAGAGACAAAGTATGTGAGCTGCATCTCAGCCTGCCTTCAGACATCACCAGAAAAATACTTCATCACAAAGGAGACATATAAGAATGTCTGCAAAATACCAGTTCCTTTCCACTTGTTAGAATAGGAGAGTTAATGGGCCACTCCATTGCTGAAGAAGAGAACTAGAACATATTAAGATTTAAAGTGTGATGAGTTTTTCTCTAAAAGCAGGGTTGTGAACATACTGTCTTTGTTCAGGGCAAGTTGTGAAATTATAATCTGGTTAAAATGGAAATAGGATATACTTTTTCTAACCAATGTATTCAAAACACTTTCTAATATAATATTCTTTATGTTGGTATACTGTAATTATGTTTTACATAGAAAGAGATACAGCTGTAATTATTAAGGTCCTCTGTGTCTCTGAAATTCCTATCCAGTAAAACCTGCTTCACTGAGTAAAGATAAAAGAGTGGGATATTTGGTTCACTTTCTAATTTTAGTAATGGCCTTCTTCATTACAGAAATAACATCTACAACACATGAAACAACAGTATGAATAGGCAGATTTCAATTTAATGCCTCTTCTTACAAAATGAATTTGGGAACTTCTTTTAACAAATGGTATGCACCAACATTGAGGTATAACCAGGATTTTGAGTCATTGCCATTAACCATCTAAATTATGAGAGAATTTACTTAAAGAGATCCAATCCACATTTTATCCAAGAACTTTAATAATCTGACTACTGATCAAGTATATTTCATGTTGTGGATTCAGTCAAGAAATAACTTCATGTGCAAAAGTGATATTACTAACCATATGCTGATAAACTTGTAGGTGGTTTTGATCAGATTGTATGGAATATTTATTTTCCACAGTCTTTCCTAGTGGAAATTATACTAATTACCATCAGTGCACACAGATTTTGGAAGCATATATAAATTTGGTATTAAGAAAAACAGCAAGATTTGCATTTCTCTTTCTAGTCACACCTACAGATTCAACAATTTATTCTTTGAAGCCATTAACAGAATACCCAAATCAAGGCCAAAGAATGGTGCCGCCCTTGACATTAGCTGCTTATTTTTAGAAACTAAGACTATTCCTTTAGCTAAGAACAAAGTCTAGGACAAGTATAAGGTTTGGCTTAAAGACAGTAGCAAAAGTATATGGCTCAGTCAGTTGAATATATATGTGATAATAATGATGTGTGAAGCAACAAGTAATCTTGATTATCTGGCTAATAGACACAAAGTAGTCATGCTGAACAAATGGATAATTATTTTCTTTTCTCTCAGTAATGCCAAACTTCTCCCTGCCCATGGTAAGTCTCTAAAAGACAGAGAAAATGGGAAGAGGGTAGCCTCTTTCTATGTATGCCAACATTGCACTTCCAGATGTGAATACAACAATTTTCTGTCATTAGTCTGTATGGATGCTCGTGACAACTGAACAGAAGGAATGGGAAAGCTGGACATGTTCTCTTTCTGTCTCATTCTTTCATACAACACTTACAAATCACCTGACCAGAGTGATGAAATGGATGGAGTGAACTCCTGTCAGGTTTGCAGATGACATCAAATTGAATCATAGAATAGTAGAATATTAGGGGCTGGAAAGGACCTCTAGTGAGCATCTAGTTTAACCCCATAATGAAAGCAGGATCACCTAGGGCAGGCCACACAGGAATGCATCCAGGTGGGTTTTGAAAGTCTCCAGAGAAGGAAACTCCACAACTTCTCTGGGCACAGAAAGGAACTTAGAATATATTCAAGGGCATGGCTGCCATCCAGAGGGGTCTTGGCCTCCTGGAGGAATGAGATCAGAGAAGCCTTATGGAACTCAAGGAAAAATGCAAATCCCTACATCTTTTTTGCAAGGGACAGCTCCTTGCAAAGATCCAGACTGGGATGGGGGACAGCTCTTCAGGAGAGCCCCTGGAGGTCCTGTCAGACATCAAGTTAAACATGGCCTGTTGATTAGGGAAGTGATTATCTCCCTGTACTCAGCACTCACTAGGATGTTTCTTGAGTACTGAATTGTCTGCCCAGTTTGGGCCATTCAATAGAGAAGACACCAGACCACCACATTGATTGGTAGCTGCAGCATTTGCCCTGTTAGGAGATGCAGAGGGAGATGGGCTTGTTCATCCTGGGTGCTTCAGCAGCCCTACAGCACCTACAGGGAGGGCCTCAGGAAGGTGAAGCCAAGCCACACACAGTGGAGTGTGGGATAACAAGAGACAACAGGCATTGACCGAAACAACAGACGTATGGTCAGGTACGAGAAGGAACTGTTTCATGAAGCTGACATGCCCAAGGATGACATACAATGTCCCTGATCATTGATTTTCAGGACCAAATTGACCAACACCCTGTCTGGCCTTGCAACTCACTCTGCTCTGAGCAGGAGATTGTACTGGAGACCTCCTGATATCCCTCCCACCCTGTACTGTCCTGTGACCATCTTGAACCTATGAGCCTAACATGGTTGAGAAAAGCTCTCACCAAGGAAAGACTTAATGGACTTTGGGAGACAACCAGCATGCATAAGTTTTTTTAATGTTTTTTTTTTTTTTTTTCCCAGATCACAAAGTTGGCTTTTATTTCTATGAAAATCAGAAGTTTGCTGCGGTAAAGCAAAATGCTGTGTCCCAGAGGTTTGGCCCAATCATAGAGATGAGAGATGTCCATGTCAAATCCACAAACCCAGGAGCTCGAAGATGCTTCCAAGTCCAGAAGTTTGCATGCTGATATAGGAAGTATAAAAGTGTGGCAAGCAAATTTATAAACTTGGCTGATAGCCATAGTGCAGTGCAGCAAAGTAGCTGCAATTCAAATAATTTTTAATGACTAGTAGCAGTGTGCACATACAGGATTTAGAGAGATAAGTCCTGTTGCCATCACAAGCTATACACCTACCCACAACATAAACATATTTTCAAACTTTAAACCATAATTGAACTGCCAGACTTCCCATGTATTCACTGAAAGAATATAACTTGATCCTTAGGTAATTTGTAGCTGAATTTTTAGTAATTCCTTACCAGTATGATTTTGGCTTTGAAGAAGGAATTTTATTACTTGTTTTCCTCCTTGTGGAGCAGAGAGTGTTGATGATGTAAATCAGGCAAGAAATTGCTTTGTCAACAAGTGCATTACAGTATAAGCATTTTTTTTATTTAGCTGTTTTTTACAGGAAAAGCTAATCCAGTAATCTATATTATGCCATTTCTATGCAACAAAGGCATACAAGCTTTAGGCAAGTGCATGTATTATATTAGATTACATGGGGAATTCAGTATTTATCAATTCTGTACAGTAAATTGATTGTCTTACAGAATTGGCAGGACATATTTACAATACATAAAGATGTTACGTTGCTTATTAATGATGACTGTGTATCTATCTGAAACATACAAAACAAACTTCTGAAAAGCTGGAAGGGAATACAATTGTTTTTTATGAATGCAGCAGCACTGACTTGCAAAGACTAACTTGAAAATACAGAGGAGGTAATCAGACGGGTGTATCCTAAAATGCCATCAACATTGGATTGTGCATCATACATGGGATAATTAAATGATGCCTGTAAGCAAATGAAGCAATATGTAATAGGTTAGCAGAGACAATGCAATGACTGACTTAACAATATTGGTGAAGACATGAAGGTAGGTCAGAATGGGTTTAAAGGAGGCATGCCACATGATGGTGTTGTTAACAAGTTTTATTAGCCCTCTATCCAGAGGTACTCTTGAGTTTCAACAAAAATTTTAATTTGATGCAGAAATTTCTGGGTAAAAGTATCATCTGTATTAAGTAAATGGTCTGATTTTTTTATTAGAATGGTATTTTCAGTTCTGAAGATCTTCAGCTTAACAAATGCAATGTAATTGGCATGACTTGTTCGATGAGTGCATCATAGTACAAAGCCAGACTACGTGTGAGAATGAAGCTGATGACCATAACTTCAGAAATTGTTGGGTCTGGAGATCCCTGTCTTGTGGCATAATAACAAATGGCAATTTGTGCACCGTGAGGCAGCTGTTTCTAATCCATTCAGGTTCTTATCTTTTGAAAGTGCAGATGTGGTGGGCACCCACAGCTTCTAATGAAGTCAGTAGAAGGTGCAGACACTTAGCAGATATGAAAATCATGCTCTAAAATATTGGTAGCTATCTATTTCCAGAGATAAATTTGAAGGACAATCCCATAATTAGATTATTAATCCCATCTAGAAGAGGTCTATTTTATGGTACATATATAAATTTAAGCAATTAAACTATTTTATTTAGTGCTGCTGAGTATCTTATATGAAGAATTTGTGAATTTGGAGGCATTTATGACTAAGAAAGTTACTAGCACACTGTAGATAGTGTGCAAACTGTAGCCACTAGTTTGCTCATATGTATTCTTGTCCTTATGCAGTGAGAAGCTTGTATTTCATTGCAGGTTCCCGTAAGGTGTTCAAATGGACTTTTTCTTATGTTCAGATAGGAATACTCTGTTAGATCTTAATTACTGAATTATAAGAGATAAATATATAAGAGTAGCATAGGTAAACCTAATGGTCTTTCCTCAGGCCTTGTTTTAGAGAACATCTGATATCTAGAGAAATATTTAAGCAAATTAATGAAATTAATCTCCTGTTTATTTTTGTCTAAATTGCAATATCCTTTCTTTAGGGAGCTGTTTTCATTAGATATGTTAGAATCGTCATTGGAAATTTATTTAAATATTTGAAATATAGGCACTTTTGATACATGATTTCTTATTTTGTAGCTTGACCAGTGTTCAAAACTGTTGTTTGTCTCAGAACTAATCTGGGGTAAACATGGCTCAAAACCCCACAAACTCATTTATTTATGGCATTTTACAATGTTTTCATTGCACTGAACCTTAAATGATCTCTAGTGAATTTACTGCCTTACTGTAATTTCTATTATTTATTGCAGTTAGAGATTGCACTTTCTTCATATCACAGTGTTTGTCATACTGACCTGTGGACTGAAGTTTTCCCAGTTGTTGCACAGCATAATACTTGCCAGATGCTTCCTAGGCAGATGATCCAGGCATGGGTGCAGAGGGGAAGGCTCAAAGAAGAAAAAAGTTCTTACTGAGCAGAACAATTAAGTAGTTGCTTAAAGTTAATTCCAATTTTAATTGGTTTATCAGTTTAAGTTATCAGCTTAAGTATATGATTCAAGATAAGATTTTCATATGTGCTCAGCTGAATCAGTGCTTGGAACTGCATTTGCTAATACACCATATACACATAGCTGAATGTATTTTTGCAATATACAATTACTCAGTAAATGAGATCAGCTGAACTGTAAGCAAATTATATTCTATATTGTTATGCTTGATATGAAAAGATAGAAAAAGGGAAGCAGCTTAGTATCCTATAACAAAGTTGTTAATTCTCCAAGTAAAGGGAGGACAAGCATCATTCCTAGATTAAATTATTTTAAGCACAAAATTAAGGTTTGATATATAACTACAAAGTCCCTGGAGCATTAACATTTTGGAAGCTGAAAGACAGTTCTGAAAGGCTTCTGAAAGTTCAGTAACAGTGTTTCAGAACTTCTTTGGTTTTTAATTAATAGCCATAATGCACAACAAGGAGTTGCTGTAACCTTTAGACTTCTCTCTCATACTGTAGCTGACTCATGTGCTGTTGCTTCAGTTAAGTCAGAGTATTTATTCTTCATCTACTCGAAGGAAGAACTAAATTCCACAGTGCAACACACACCCCTGAAACCTTAAATCTAATATTTTCTTTTTACTTTTGAATTCTAACATGCATTACCACTTCATTCTTTTCCTCTTCACCACATAGTCTGTGTCAGAATGACAGAAGATTTCTTCCTTCAGGATTCCACCACAGAAACTGTCATAGCAGACCGAAGAGTTTTGCAAGCACAGAGAACACAACTGAGTTGATAAACATTACATCCTTCCATATAAGATTAAATGGTTCCCCCATTTTTTTCACAGGTTGCTAATGTCATATGAAAATCTTGATCAGAAAGGCATGAGAAACATTTATTGATTTTTCTTGCAGGGCTGTAATTACTGCTAGTCCCCTCTCTGTATCCTGCAGGATGTTGTGGTAATGATTTCACTGCACACAGAACATCCATTTCTAATGACTTCTTCATTTGAGATTCAAATGTTTTCAACTATATTCTTTGTTTTCTGTGTGATCTCAAAGTAATATGCAACATAAAAAAATGGAGTGTATATTTTAAAACTTAAATGGTACTTCATAAATAAAATTTGAGATATCTGCTAGATGGCCCCATTATTGTTCCATTTTCCCAACCTTGCTTAGTGCAAGCAATCACATATTTTCTCACCAAAGAAATAGGTCAACACTCACCACTGCAAACTGGATACAACCTTATATTTATTTTAGACTGTATGACTGGAAGAGATTTCACCTGGTGTGCTAATCTTCTCCTACATAACAGTACGTGAAAGCCTGCTCCAGACTGTGAAATTGTGTCTCCCTTAACAGGTGCCCCACTGTCACATTTAATATCTCAAGGACATATTGTCAGCTCAGGGAAAATTACGTACTGCTCTGTGTACTGTCCCCTTCGTATCTGTAGAACTGCTATTAAATAAAGTATTACTGAATAGGAATGAAGAAGCTGAATGTATCAGTTAGTACCTTTATGTCCAATGATCATCATTTATTTCTCCAGTAAGAATTTTAAAAATAAAAAGAGGGCATCTTATTTTTTTATTTTTTTTTTTTTAAATAGATGTTTGTTCATCTGCATTACATACCAAATAGTAAGTATTACCATAGTTGTTAGAATATGCTGAGTGATAAGAGCTCTCACTGTATCTAGGTAAATCTCTGCACAGGGTCCAACTTAGCACATCTATAAAAAGAAAAATCACAGTTCCATAACCTATTTCTTCATATCACAGACAATACAGTGAGTAGATTTCTCTCAGCTTGGCTGCTTGACCTGAAGACTGGACTTAATATGACAAAAAGAAAAATGCTCACCTTGACTAACGAAATCAAAAGAAGAGAACTGCTTATCCTTGGTATGCCAAGAGTGGGCTTTTCACACCTGTTCCAACTTATGTGCACCAAGCAAAAGGGATGATGTCAGATGAATGAACCTCAAATCCTTTATTTCATCCAGGGGTACACAGGGCATAATTTTTTGCCAGATTTGTGAAGGGTGAGTAATTATGCCACGGGTTACTCTAGGGCATTCTGATCAGCCATCTAGTCCAGTTTGTCCCAGGACAATGTGGAGTAGACCATCTTCCCACACGCTCATGAATAACCTGCTAGCTTACTTAGGCCTCTAACTTAAAAGTAAAAAGTTATTGAACATAAATAACCCCCCATGCCACTTTATCCCCTTGCATTGACCATAATTTCTAGTCTCAACACACAGAGATAGAATAGAAAGTTAGCTACAATGTCATAAAACCTTTTTATTCATTTTGCTCCTGTTTTCTTCTGCTTACACTGTGTCTAGTGTATTCTACTCAATTTTATTTAATTATTATGATTATATATGGTATAAATACATAAATAACCTATAATTCATATATATTATATACTTTTTCTATATACATATAAATCTATATTTCTATTCCTGCAATAAACAAACACAAATATGGATGCTGCATTGATGACAACACGTACAGATGTAATCTCCCAAGATGACATTCTCCAGGGAAACCTTTCTTCCAGTACTAACAGCCAGGCAGTTCTTAGCTGACCTGTTTGGATTAAACACCCCTTTTGTCAGTCTTAGATCTTTCTGAGTTTTCTTTGTGCAGTAAAGCAAGAGAATGTCCTTTATAGAAAGGACATGTGAGGGTCAGATACCTTTTTGTCTCCAAGACAGAAGGGATTCAAGAGGTCTGTATGTTTTGTGGCTGAGATGCACAAAGGTGAGGTATATAAAAGTGTAACAATGACATTTCTGTTAAACGTTCAACAGTGCAAATGTCCCTCATGCACTCCTGAGAAAAGCAATAGGCCAGGACAAGAAAATGGGCAAAGTTATGCCAAATTATTTGCTAACTGGAAAGAAAGCTGTTAAATAATTGAAAGGAGAGGAAATAACCAAAAAGACTACTTAGCCTGACATTTCTGCAGAAGACTATGTCGCACAAATACCTTTTGAAGTGTTTTCATTTTATGTTTTATATAAAGGACAGACTGGGAAACATGTCCTGGATATTCAATTGTCCCAGTGGTTTTTAAATACAGGGATTAAATAGAAGGACTATGAAAGGAATTAAATTATTTTAAGAGGGAGTAAATCTCTAAAATTCATTAAATTTAATGTGCACATACTACCTCCAATAAAGATTACATTTCTACAGTTCCTTAGGACAACTACCAGAGAATTTCTTAAATGTTTAATTAAGAAATCTAATGATGAGGCAAATGACACAGTACAGTCCATTAATTATTAGTTTTTTCACAGATTACTTTAAAAAGATTCCTATTTCCAAGTTTCTATGGTGTAAGAAAAAAAACAAAACAGCACAGATGGGTTTTTAAAACTGACATCGAGAGTGTCCAGACTTTCATTTATATTTTATAAGTTAATGTCAAAACTAAGCTATACTAGACATGTTTTACTTCAAGAAAATGTCCATTTTTGTGCAAATGATATGACCTTCTTCAGATCCAGGCACACAAACTATGATCCAACAACAATAAGGATCTCTGGAAAGCTCAAAATTGTTGATGCTGGCTTCCTGAAAATTTCATATGCCCTCAAGCTTTGCCTTTAGGCCAGCCCTTGTGTGAGCTACAATCACTTCCTTCTCTTAGTACCTTTGTGGCCAAAACCATGTTTTACTGTGGCATTCATCTATTTATGATTGACAAGCCACAGATCTGTATTTGTAATGAGATTCAAGATTTATTCTGCTTTCAAAGGTGAACTCTAAACTTATTATGAACATCAATTCTGCATAGAACTGGAAAGGGACCACTCGATGACTGTAGATAATCACATGCATGAGAATAGAATTGAGATAATGTGAGCTACTGCTTCTGAGGGCAAGTATCCCTTGGTACCCCTTCTACATGAAAAAACAGAAATTCTAACATTCTCTTCTACTGCAAAGATATTAACACAACAACTCAGAGAGATGCTTACTCCAGTCACATAGCATTTTGAAGCAGAACTTTATGCTGTGTTACAGTGCCTAAAGCTCCTGGGACTACTTGGAAAACATTTACCTGACATATTACAGGCACAATGAGGCATAAACACCATGCTCTGAGCAGATATGAACTCACATCTTGTGAGTTTCATGCAAACTAAATTGTACATTACTGCTGACAGTGCAGTGCTACACTAGCTAATGAACCCTTCTGAGAGACAGAGCTCAGGACTTGTGCTGTATGAATGCAGCCACAATGCTTTTGAATCAGGGCCAGCCTGAGTCCATCTGCCTTGGAGACCAAGTGCAAACACACATTAGAGATATAGCCCTAAAAGTACGATGGGCACCTCTGGCCTTCTGCCAGTGCTCTACACCAGTGGCAGCACAATGGCTTACCATGACTTTCTGTATCCTTCCTGACCTTTTGTGCCTCCTCCTCATCCATTCCTAGTTCATTGATACTCTAGATAGGAAACAAGAGACAAAGATTCAAGAGATATACCTACAAAGGGAATTCCCCTTATCCAGGAAACTTTCTTTCATTCAGTACCTCTCTCTGATGGATGCTCTGCACTGAAGGTTACGATCGAGTTTGACACATACTGCAGAGACTTGCTGACTTCAAGCATTTGTGGAGAAAGATGAAATAAACTGTTCATGTTATCCTTCTGCTTAATTAAGAAGGAAATGATTGTTGTCACGAACCAACAAATCAGTATAATGAAAATATTTCAGACTGTTCCTGTCCTTTATTCAACAAAAACAAACTAAACTCAGCTACTGTTAAAACATGAAAAATGAAGGTCTGAGCTACTCACAGAAGTTCCCTTTGCATGTGGTGGGTATTTTCCCTGCTGTAAATTGCTATTCAAGGACACTGCTTTTGACACACAGGATAAGAATGGAGGTGAATCTTATTTTCTACAGAATAATGCAGTTATCCAAAACCCCGCCTTTTTCCTTTATTTTTTTCTTTCTTTTTTTTTTTCTTTTTTTTAATGCTAATATCCCATCTGCAAATTTATATGCTTATGTGCATTTTATATGTTTTTTTTTTTTCATGTAACAAATATTTATCTTCTTTTAATCACTGTGGGCTAGGTCCTTGAAAAGAAGAGGCATTTCAACAACAATCTTGACCCCCTTGTGAAACAAGGTTTCTCTCAGTATGACGCAAATTTTAGCCTCTTCATCAGCACTTGTAAAACAGTTGACTCATACACCTGACTCTTCCCATACTTGTTCCTCATAAGATCACAAGTTTCATTCTCCCAAATAAAAGTCAAGGTAAAACAAAACAAAAGAAAAGCCCTGATACTCCAGTAAAAAGAAACTGGCAAAGAGCAGTGTGCAGCCTGGAGTTTCTCTGCATTACTGATGTACTCAATGTTTATTTTTTACTTGAAGAGATTTTTCAGACTTGCTGCTTTGTCAAAGTATTGGTAGCACTCAAACTAATTTCAAGAATTCTGACATAGCCGATCATTTTTGCAGAAAATAGTTCTGCCACCACTTCTTGGCCCTCTTGCAAGTGTTTAACATGGCCTGGTAGGCATTCAGGTTGCCCAAATGCTTGCCTAGCCTAAAATCATTTAGTAGCCTTCTTCACAAAGAATAAAAAAATGTAGTGTCAAAAAGTATAACTTTCCAAGGAGACCTGGGGGAATCCACCTATATTCAAGATAATTCTTTATTTCATCCCCATTTGTTTTCACTTCTCAGGCTAGCAGAATTCCCTCATGTAACCTCAGGTTGATTTCAGTATTTTATTTTCAGGGTGGAGCACTACTGTGATTATTTTCTGTAAACTGCAGTAGAGTGGGATTGTGAAAGACAGGGTGAGAGAACTCAGCTGTGTAATTCTGGCACAATGAGCAGTTTCAAGGGATCAAAATCTTTGTTATGAATTAGGGTGAGTCACTTTGGAGAGCATTCCAATTTGCATAGAAATCTTTCTTCCCCAAACACTCTTATTCATTTTCTATTCACTGCTTACTGCCCACTGAAGTTCACAGGGTCCTACCCGTAAGTGACATGTAAGACAGCTCAAGGAGCTGTGTCCTGTATGCAATCCCTTCTCCCTTGAGCCCAGGATTTCCAGGATATTTGAGTTAATAAACTGATTTCCAAAAGGTCTGAATCTCACTTTGAAATCTGAACTAATCCAGGATAACCACATTGTACACAATGGATACTGTATTCAGGAGTATGCCTTAATATACATCTACAAATACACAGAAAAAAAATTGCTGCTCAGATATGCTTTGTAAGTGTTTTCATTTTAAATTTCATTCACTGAAAAATCACATGGATCACTACTCACACCTAGGGGACCTACATACCACTCCAGAAACTTACACTGGATTTTTAGATATTGTCATAACAAAAGAAAATCCGACATATGAACTAGTTGCCTGCAGTAGAAAGGAAGCAGATGATGTTAAAAACCAAAAGAAATTCACATCTTTAGAAAAAAATCCCAGAGTAAAGCACAGAAAGGGTTTAAAAAACAACCATTAAAAAGTTCAAATTGTTACTCAGTAATAAATTGATTGCCATTTTGAGAAGCCAAACCACTGCACTACAAAGAAAACTACAGGACACATATGCATATTATTGAAAACAATGAAGATTTTCAAATATTTATTTGATCTAGTAGATCTTTAAGGGGAAAAAAAAACAGAAACCAGAGTGGGACAGAGTGTGCTGTCCCAATACACAGTAGCTGATCATTATTTACACCAACTTCAATGCTATTATTTATGACATTGGCACAGCCAGGTACTTGAGCTTCTGAGTAACTTTAATACTAGAAGACATGAGTGTGGACATCCTCAGCATTGTGAATTACACAATCTTTATTTCAAGTATGTTATTAAACAGCATTTCATGTTCTTAATATTCTCTGTTCAGTTACAGTCATTTTCAGTCTTGACTCTTTTTGCAAACAAAATAGCACTTCATTCTAAAGAAAGCCTTGTCAAAAGGGATTCCTACTCAAAAAAGCACTGTAATTTAGATAAATAAATGACACTTTTTGCCTACTGGAGAAAATGTTCCACATTAGGCATCCTTTTTCTATTTTCCCTTAGAATCACATCTTAATCAAGAGTGCCTACGGTTCAGCACTCCAGCTGATTGCATTTTCAGTATTTAAAACCAGCTCTTCCACCTGCCAGCTAAATGATTTGTTCATATTATTGCACTGCTTGTACTTACTCTTTTGTGGGGAGTTTGCTGTTGATCAACACAAACTTCATATTATCATATATCACTGTCACCTTCAGAAGCAATTTAAATAAATGCATGTAGCCATGGGGAGGATTGCGTTGTGCACCCAGCCTGGCTGTAGAACAATTAAACTCCCTCTGAAAGAAACCCAGTAATGATTTGATGAATTTACAGTAGCAGATGTCCAACTGTATTTCATCTTGAAGTACAGAAAATGGATTTTACTTTAAAGAACAAAACCACAGTTGTCTCTTTAGCTGCAGCTAAACTTATATAGATAAACAAGTATATAATCAGCAGTTACTGATTTAAAAAAAAAATCCAGAATAGTTAAAATGGCCTGGGCTTTATAGTATTTTACTATAATATTGCATCTGAAGTTTTTTCAAAAGCTTTTCCTTTTGTACATGTTTTTTGAAGGAGTGTGTTTATGTCACGCCAGTGCATTTTCCTTACTTGAACAGACAACTGAATTTTTTTTATTTTTTCAAAATCCATTTGTGGTGAAGTCACAAAAGTATACTAAGGTATGTAAAATAATTTTCTTTTTCAGAAAATCCTACAGTTTGCTGCTCTGTATATATATATACATACATATATATGTCCCCATGTCTGTGTCCTTTGGGTTGCAGCTATTTCTAATAGCAGTGACTCTAATCATTCAGGGTCCCCAGGAAAATTTTTCTTCCTCATGGAGATTTTTAGACTGGATCTGTCTTACAGAAAGTAATTGAGGTTACTTTCCACACACGATGCTCTTGGCTTTAATGCTTTGTATTTGTATTGCTATGAAGAAGAGGATCTATAAATTTTATTCAGGTAATCCGATATAGGAAGGATTATGATGAAAAGAACACGAAAGTTAAAATAAAAATTAAAAAAAGAAAGAAAAATGAGTAATTCAGACTGCTTATTTTACAGGGCTGCCAGTCTTTGGCATCCTAAGCTGTTGCTGATGAGAAGGTGCCATGATGTCTATTAGACCTGCCCACTGCAGGCAGTCTATTTAATTTGCTATTACAGTGTTTGTATACCTCCTGTTTTCATTTTGGTCCATTCTCCAGATTTCTTAGGGAGATATTTCCCATTATTTAGCACAGCAAGGGATATCTATGGTCCTCTGCAGTAATTCAATAAGAAGTTATCATGCAAACCCAAGCAAAAAGGCAGCTGAGTAGAAAGAAGACATTAAGCCTCCAACTGCAACTTTCATGAGTCGCTATGGAAAACAAAATCTGTTCCCAGTAGAAGGCTTTTGTATTTTTCCATACAGTTGTAAATTCCTATAAGAAAAAAAATCCAAACTGATATACTGTTCTGAGACTCAGAAAGAGGGAGAGAAATAAAAAAAGTGAAGTACGTCTTGTTTTTTTTCAAAGAGATCAGGATGGAAAGGACACAATCACACAGTCACAATCTTTCTTATCTCACACTACAAGAAAAAAAAAAATCACCATTTGTTTAAAATTAACTGGAATATGTTGTCATCTTTCAGCAATTTTCTCTCATGTGGCACACTTCATAAATACTGATTTTTTTTAACATTTCACTAGTAGAATTGGATTTCCTTCTGTTCTGTTTCACATGCACACACATATATACATACACATATGCACACAAGTGTGCAGTGAAATGGAACAACTAGAACTTATTTCAACAAAAAATTAAACAAAATGACATAATACAGAAATAGTAGTTGCTGAGGTAGAACTTAACTGTGGTCACTAATAGGTCATTTAAAATTAAATACTTGCTGGGCATTTCTGTAAAAACTGCAATTCTTTCCTACCCAGAAAAAAATAAGCAGGTCTTTATTCATGTGTTGCAGTGCTTTACTGAAATGGTCATGTGCCAGACTTCTAATATTTTCATATATTTGCATAGGAAAGCCTCATGTCCCACTTCATATGACTAGTTAAGTGGTCACAGTTCTTTACAGCCTCTCATGCTGCTGACTGAAATCATACATTTTTGTGTGGCTGAAAGCCTTGGACAGGCAAATCAGTTCACAGGCCAGTTATTCTGTCACCAGTGTAATCAGTGTTGCATAATAAAATGTAGAATAAAAGTCAGACAAAAGGTTTACCAAATGTACAAAGCTTTAATCCACTTAAATGTTAACACATCTGCTATAGAGAGAGGTGAGTGATATTCCACATGGAGGTGATAAATAAAAAAAGAGCACGAAGTGTAGAGCTGCAAAAAATCTAAATGACTAAATGACCAAGAGGCCTGCAGTGATACCCAAAAGTTGTCTTTCAGCCTGTACTAACTACATCTTCTAATACAATATGACAAATGAACACATTTACTGTAAGTATCTGTGCTCTCCAAACCAAAGGGCCCATTTTCTTCAGGTGAATTATAATGTTTACATCTTCCTGCTAAGGATTTGCACATTCTGTACTGAGCTACATTTATTCTGACCTGGGAAATTCTGTGAACTGAGAGGAGAACAATTAAAGCATTAATTGCCAGATCCCTTTAAGCTATCACCTAAAGCTATTCCAGAGGTCAGGTCCAGCAGTGTGTCCTGGCAGCAGGGAAGGCTGAGAGCATGCTGGGCTGTATCAACAGGAGTGTAGCCAGTAGGTGAAGGGAAGTGATTATAGCACTTTGCTTGGCTCTTACTAGGCCACATCTGGATTTTTCCATGCAATTTCAGGCCCCCGGAACAACAAGGATCCTGATAAACTGGAGTGAGTTCAGCTTAGGCCACTGTCATGGCTAGGGCTGGAGCACTTGGCTTGTGAGAGGAGGATGAGAGGGGCTTGTCCGGCCTGGGCAAGGTTGACTTCAGTGGAACTGAGCAGCAGCTCCCAGTGCCCACAGTTATACAGGAGATGAAATCAGACCCTGCAGAGTGGGACATGGGTAAGACACAATGGAAACAAATCAAACTAATAGAGGTTCCAGGATTTCCACTTTGAAAATAGCTAAGCATTAAAACAAGTTGTGCAGAGAGGCCAAGAAATCTGCTTTGGTGGAGCCATCCAAGTCTTGAGATGCTTGATCTACATTTAGTGTTGACCCAGTCTGAAGTAAGAACCCTACAAAGTCCTTTCCAACCTGAATAACTCTGTCATTCGGCAGCCTGAATCAGACAGAGAGCACAATGTTTAAACAAGAAAGACAGTGGGTACAGAAAATGATAGATGTTGGATGGACAGAAACAAGCATATTCAAAATATTTTGTTGCTATGCACAGCAATTCTATAGTCCTTTGTTTATCATTTTCATTCATTGTGAATGAATGGCCTTAGAAAATACCTCCATGCTAGCACTAATTAGTTACTCTCAATAATGAAACAGTTAATCTCTTCTTCAAGAGAGAGGTTTTGGTGTTTAGGAGTATGTTTAGTTGTTTGTTGAAGGGGTTTAATATTACTTAGAAATATTAATTTGAAAATATTACTTGGATTTACAGATGTTCAAGTGGAGTCATAGGACAATACAAAATTTCCTCTGTTTTGTTTTTTTTTTAAATGGATTAGCAAGAACTGGATTAAAACCAACAGACAAGTAAAATTAAAGAGGTACATTCTGCTGTTTTGCCTTTCAAGCAAAAGTTTTGAAATATTCAATACAGTACAAGTTATAAATTAATGTATAGTATTACACTTTCTGTCCTTATGCATGAGTATAAGATGTAATATTTCTATGCATTTTATTTCTTCCTGGTATATTCATCAGTAGCTCATTCCTTCATGGTTTAATTAGAGTTCTTAGTTCAAGTTCTCAAGTCAACTGTGTTTGTAGGAGAAAATTATTTTAAACATTATAACATCTGATCTTCAAGATGTTAAATTCATCCATACCTGCATCCAAAGGAAAAAAAAAAAAAAAAAGAATTTTTTTTGTTCCAGAGCTCATAGCCAGTAAGTATGACTATGATGGATAGGATAACTGGAAGCATTCAGTGACTAAATTTAGATTAGCTTAGAAATAATTGAAAAGTCCACCTTGACTGGAAGAGGTGGCAAAATTCATTAGTTTAACATATAAGTGGAATCCACAGAATTGTAGGATAAGCATTATGTGCTTATACTGCACTTTTAGATCACCTTATTTCACATCTGTCAGGTTTTTGATCCTACTTAGATGAAGCCATAATGGTTATTTGGTACGAAATACAAAGCCTATTTTAATTACAGTCCAAATCCTCTGGCCAGGTTATGAAGCAATTAACGTTGTACTTATTGGCAACTAAGGTACATGTACACATAAAAATAAGGGTGCAATAAGCATTGCCACTTTAGATGTAATGGGTAAATAAGATAAAAATAGAACTGACAGCACCATGGAACAAATACCTGCATGGGATACAAATTTGGGCATACAACCATGGAACTCCAGTGTATGGCTTCATAATATGCTAAAATTCTGCACCTTCATCCTGACCAGAACCCTGTAGCAACACCTCTCAGCTGCTATTGTTATCTTATACCAACTATATCCAAGAAAGCGTGATCAGACTTTGGCTTGGATATAATAGCCATACCCTGTTTCAGTTTCAGTAGATAAAAACAGGACTGAGTTTGCATAGTGGAAACTATTCTCACCTGCTGAGACTGGAATAGAGGAACACTGGCAAGCAGGACTGGAGGAGGGAAGCACTTGCGCAACACTAAAAGCAGAGGAAGTGGAAACCTCCCAGGACATATTTGGCTTTAAATTTCCATGGCAGTAGAAGCATATAATATATGGTACATGCTATAACTCAGTTACAAGGAGACCACCTGGTAGACAAACCAACAGTTTTTGTAAACACCAAATTTAAAGTAGGAGAGGTCACATCTTTGTCAGGTGTTTTATTAGATGTAATGAAACAATATTCAATTGTAAATATTCAATTCACAAATTGTGAAGGAAAACACACCCAGGAGTCATTCTAAAGAGAGTAAAGAGTATTTTGGGGATGTTACTGCAGAAGACAGACCACCTCATCCTTTTTAATAGCAGGGATGCACAGACTACTCATTTATTTGCAACATCTATTTTTCCCACTCTTAACTGAGACTGGTGTGGAGGAATGAGAATTTTAAAACCTGACAAGTGTTGGTTTGGGTTTGGTGTTTTTTCTTCCTTATTCCCTGCAGTGAGTTCTACTGTCAGGTGAGCTCTTCTGTCAGGATCTTGCAGCCCCATTTAACAGGCTTCTACATGTTTCAGAACTTGAAAGACTCACTCAACATATCATCAGTGTTCCCATCATTGGTCACGTTGACACTGGCTTCCTCCCAAATCAAACGTGAGTGGTTTTTCTTTTCTTTTTTTTTTTTTTTTTGTTCAAGTTTCGGTAAAAGAGATTAGTCAGTAGTATACAAAAAACCCAAAAAACCCAAAAAAAACAAAACAAACAAAAAAAAAAAAAACCAAACCTAACCAAAACCAAAACAAACAAACAAAACCCAAAAAAACCCGTCTAACCCTACAAAACTATACCCCTAAAAACTGAAACAAAAAATTGCCAAACACCCAAATAAAGCCATAAGTTTAAAATAGTGTGTAACATACATTATTCCCATCTTAAGTATTCAACTTGCCCAAAGGAATAAAAATCTAAAAGGAGCAAGGAGGAGACTAACCAGAAATAGTGTGATGTTTTTTGGGGGATAGCAGTTTAAACCAAATAAAGGCATGTAGTTCAGATCACTGATACTGATTAAATTTATTGGAGTTACTCAGAAATGTCTAGTTATTGGCCACAATTCAGCAAAGCATTACACATGACTAAATAGGAATACAAGCATGGAAACAGGATTTAAGCTTTAGAATAACTATATGGGTGCTTACAGCATCTTACTAAATAAGGGCTTGGAGCATTAGTTAGCAACTTTATTCGTGTAACATTTTACACTTAGTTTGCTGGAGATGTCATCCCATCAGTGTCACGATTTTCTTTTTTCTCTTGTGCTCTTCTATTCCAAGCTGCAGTTTCCATTTCCCTCTATATGGGGGAGGCAAGGGGGAGGCAGAGAAGGGGGTGGGAATATGAGGGGAGAAGCCAGTCAAGACATATTTAGTTCATTTTTATGCTTACATTTGGCACATATAAAAATAGGTTATTTCTTTGTTTATATAATTTGGTTATATCTCACAGAGTTTGGTATCCCAGCAAAATAAAGTGTTGTGAATGACTGCATTTTTATGAGAGCCTCAGTACCAGATTTGAGGGACAGAAATGAGAGGAACAGTCTTGTACAGCCACAGATTTCTGAGAAAAAACTGCTCTGCATTAAAATGACACCATATAGTTTTTTATTGTTTCAAAATTATTTCCAGATGAAATGTGCAAACAGAGAGATGGTTTTCCTGACTGCCAACTCTGTAAAAACGATGTGGGAGAATCAAGCAAGAGTTACATAACTAATTAATACTAAATTAATCAAAAGCATTACACATGTGTTACCCATGCAGCTGCATTATCTTTTCAGTTTTACCTTTATTGTCTTGTCATCCTGCTGAGGTATTGGTTACACTCACCTTTTATTTCTTGTATGAAAATAAACAGTTCTTTTGGGAGAGGAAATGTATCTTTGTGTATGCTGGCACAATACCTGTCCTGGTCTATATTGGGCCCAATTGTAATGTAAATTAAACATCAGTGAAAAAAAGATAAATAGAAACAAAGTACATAGGTAAGATGCTATTTTTATACAATATTCAAGGCAACAAACTTGAATCTTCTCAGTCACACATTCAGTAGAAAACTACTTTTTTAGAGCTTATGATCAGTCACAGTTTCTCTCCATGCAAAAAAAAAAAAAAAAATTGAGCTTTTAGGATGACATAAGTTTACAGCTCAAACAAGTGAGTAAAGATATTTTATTCAGCCAAGTAATCAGCTTCTGAAATCAGACACCTTTGAAACTGGGTGAGGTTTTTTAAGAAGCATTGAGAAACTTCATATTGCTTCAGAACTTTGAAGATGAGTTTTATTGCAATGAAAGCCAGAGGGTTTACAACTGAACATTAAAAACAGACAACATTAAATATAAAGAATAAATCTTGGAGACGCTGTACATAATTTCTACTTTGGGATTACTATTTAATGACATGATAGAATGAAAGTCTTTGTTTTTATTTGTATGATATCCTCTCTTAGAATGGATGCTCAAGGCAGAATCCTGGCTTGCAGTCCAAGGTGTGCCAAGTAGGGAAAAGAACACAGGTGGCCTCTTCCTCTTCTTCATGCACCTGTACAGTCTGGGGCAGGATGGCGCCAAGCATACTGGTCTGCTGGAGAAGCAGAGTGAAGGCCCACAGTGCCTAACTGAGATTAAAGATGTGGTTTACCATACTGGTTTGAAGAAAAGGCCCCCCTCCCTCCCTCCTCTGCATATGCCTGTGGGAGTCTGCCTAAGGCCATGTCTACACCACACAATGGAGTGCCACAATGGAATACTCCAGCTCAGAGACCTCAACTAAATGCACACCAGGCCATGACAGGTTTTGTGGGCCTGGAGACACCCCAGGTTCAGTGGTTTATGTTGTATCCAAAGCATTACATATTGCCAGGAGAACTTCTGCAGAGAAATGAGTAAAACCTCACTACTGCCATTGCAATGTCCTTGCTAAATCTAGAACTGGAAGGAGGGCGCTGGGGAACATGGAACAAAGATGCCTGATTTGGCTGCATGGAAACTTGCAAATTGGAAAGAGCCAATGGCTGACAGCTGAGAAGGACAGATTCAGCAGTATCTGCTCATGACTGTGCCACTTCAAGACCCAAGGTTGCCTTCATGCACTCAGATCAGAAGTCTTTGAATGATATTCCCAAAAAACTTCAAGAAACTTTGAAAAGGATGGAGGTACATTTTTGTGTCTGTGCCACACTAGTGCTATTACATAAAAAGTTGCTATATCTAAGGCAAGCCAAAAAACTAAACTCCATTAAAACAGGCATCTGGTGTTGGTTTAAGCACTTCAGAGTCTCCTGCTTAGGCACTGTAGCATATTTGTGTAAGGTTGGCTAAAATTATATATTTAGGAGACCTGAGGCCCTCTGCAGCAGTAATTTACACTGCTCTTACACTGGGGTTTGCAGTGGCCTGTGTTCAGGTGACTGAATCCTTCACTGGCTATCTAAGGGTTGGGTAAACCACATTTAGTCAAGGGAGAAAGACAGGGATGTCTGTGAAGTAGTTAATGTTACTGAAAGGTAAGTTTCTAGAATAGAAGAGAAAGTATTTTTTTGAGGTGTCTATCTATCTATTTGTCTATCATCTATCTACCTACCTATCTTCCTAGTTCAAAAAATGAGCCTACATTACCCCATGGACAAAAATTTTAGATAATTGAAGTGAGAAGAGATGAATCTCATAACCTTAATTTGTAAAGGCCCTCTTTTCTTGATAAACCATAAGAACTTCAGCATTTCACTTCATTTCATTCTTGTGTTCTTTTTTATTCTTTTTCTTAAATATAGCAATACAAGATTTAAAAAAGTAATTTAGAGGTCATTTCAATTACTAGTTAAATGGTATCAATAATAGCGACCTAGCATTGGTTTCAACAGAAATCCAATCCTACAACAGAAGTCATTATTAGAAGAAAAAAATAAGAAAAGGAATACAAAATTATTTGATATTTAAAGAACATATTGACCATTAGTATAAGTGTACTTAGCGAACGTGAAACTTAAAGGCTGAATTTATAATGAACAAAAAAATTGGTCTCTCTGTGAAGAACAAACACAAGTATTTGACAGAAAGAGCAGCTTGAACTTCTGCTTTATTTGCTTAATTTTTTTCTGTAACACTTTTATGCACCATTTGATAGACACAAACGTTAACCCTAATGTGATCACAATTACTCAAATGACTGATGTGTCTGAGATCTTAGACAATTCCTCCTCCACCCCCACAGAAGAGTTTTAATTCAGAAAGCTTTCGTATTGAGCTTTGAAAACTCGAGAAAAAAAAAAGTAACTAAGTAAAAGGAGAGGTATAACTGTATAAAAAAGCATGCAAAGCCATCAGGGGTATTCTGACAAGGTGCAGAATCACTAAACAAGCATGAATAGCAGGACAACCTTACTCGCCTCAACACCTGTAAGCAATGAGGGAAGAAAAGACTTATATTTGCCAATAGATTTGTAAAATGAGAAGTCAGAGAAAAACTTCACTGGGTTCATGGAACAAGGCTGCTGTAAGATTAGTCATGCCTCTTATTTTAAGGGAATTCCAGAAAGATAAAATAGTTTTCCAGGTAAGCAACCCACATTCATTTTAACTTCCATGCTGTGGGAAATACAGGGAAGACAAAGTGATACAAGGTCTTTGAGTTGTTATGAATTTAGCTTCTAATAATTACTGAGCTACAACCTAAATAGTCATATTCAACGTAAACACGTTGAAAATCATTACACTCCCACCTAAAAATCATATACTTATGGATATTTATTTGAAATGAATGTACATTTTCTATATTATATTGAATTGCATCATTTGCAACTATCATCTTCCTTCACAGAATCACCATGTATCACAAATCAGGAACTACTTTCCTTATCTGTTCTTATTTCTTGCAATCAAATTTATTTAAAGAAAAAGAAAAGAAAAAAAAAGGGAAGGAGTATAAGAAAATATTCATAGTTCTTCGTCTTCTCTTTCTTTTCACTGTGAGGGGGGGAAATCATTCATCTTACAGAAAGAAACCACTTTAATATTGCCATACAAGTGTACAACTGGTATGAGTAAAAATAGAATCCAGCCCTGTAAATCAAGATAAGTAAATTATTTATTAACCCTATTTGGTTGGAACATTTCTCTTTCAGAGTTCAAAGCTTTCTAAGCACTCAAGGCACTCAAGAAAAATGGGCTTGTCTCTGAGAAGTAAACTGCAAATTAGTCTAAAAGTGATGTTTTAGCAACAGCTAAATGTCCAAAGGGGAAGTTTGAACTTATGGTGTGTTTACAAAGATTTTATTTGACAATTTCTATTCTAGTGTGCAGTAGCAAAATACCAGAGATAGAAAACTGATGTGGCAGTATTCTGTGGGCAGCCAAGAGGGGAGACAAGCACCAACCACAAGTATTGTTGCTGGCACCAGTGATGGATTTCTAGCTAACATAACTCATTTAACTAAAACACAGTTGAAAATTGGGCCACACTACTCGTTGTGAAAAACTGTATTTTTCCCTCTTTTAATTTTCATTTTGGTGTGGAAATATTGTAAGCATTGCAATGGACCAACCAGAGACATGGACTGGAAGGTTTTTGCTCTCAACAGCCAATCTCTGCATGAGACAGTATATAAATACTGCCCAGTGATGTTTCCCTGATTATCAATATGTCACCATACACATACAATGTTTTATACTTCCCATATGCTTTATTAAGACCATATTGTAGTAATACTGGTATGTTTTTTTTCTAGACAGAAAAAAAGAAAAGCCTGGGAAAATAAATCTTGTGCAGGAGCAGTGAAAGCAACAGATGGAAATGCAATCAAGGCCTATGACTCACCTCATGGATCTCATCTTTGAACACATAAACTCCTTACAGAAATAAGAAAAATCTAATAATGCAGAAAATTCTCTGCAGTCATGGAACTGAACTTCCTGATTTCAGCTATCAGTATATCTTTAGGATCCTCAAAGCAAATAACATTATCTAAGATCCTGTCCATGGAATTATGTTCAGATATGGCTCATGGAAATACACTTGATAGTACTTATGATGGGCAGGAAATGTAAATTTTATGACTTTCTTCCCCTTCTGCTACCCCCTACACTCTAGGTACTCCATAACTGCTCTACTGTATCGTGTGTATTATAAAATAGATAAAATAAATTAGGAAGTAAAGAAACAGGAGCAAAGAGTATGCCTACACATGTTGTGTTGGCTGACATTATGAAGCATTCTCTAGCGTAAATGAAACAGTATAATCTAATTAACTTCTTTGGATTCTAGAAGTTTGAAAATGGCAAGTCTGTAAGAGCTCCATAATCATAGAATCACAGAATCATAGAATGTCAGGTTGGAAGGAACTACAAGGATCATCTGGTCCAACCCTTCTCATACTGTACTTTGTATGAGAAGTCCCAAGCACCCCGCTGAGCTGAGACTTAAAACTTTCCAAAGTGGAGGAATCTATCACTTCCCCTGGGAGACCATTCCAATGTCTGGCTGTCCTCTGAGTTAAAAATTTTCCTCTTCTGTCCAACTGGAATCTCCCTAGGAGCAACTCCTGCCCATTACCCCTTGTCTTCTCTGTGTGAATGAGGGTCCTCAAACATTAGGAAAGGCATAGAGGTGGCCTGTGGGGACACCATCCTTGAAGATATTCAGACAAGAACAGCACAAAGCCCTGAGAAATCTGATGTTGGCCTCTGTTTTGACCAGAGGTTGAACCAGAGGGCTTTTCTGACCTGAAATCCTACCTCCTGCTCCAAGTAGGATCTGAGAAGAGCTGTGAGCTCTCTGCAGCTGGAGAATCAGAACAAACAGCTCTCAATGGGACAAAGAGGACCCTGCAGCCACGGGGAAAAGGGATGGATCACCCAGGGAAATGACAGAGGCTGTTCAGCCAGGAGAGAAGTGAAAACATGTGCATGGTGGCAGAAGTCCACTCACCTGCTGTCAGGGCAGGAAAGAACACAATGAAAAAGTCACTGACTCGGAGCAGCCAGGAACATCAGAAACTGTTCAAAGACAATAATTTCCCTTTCTGTTTGGTTGAGTAGCTCAGCTCCTGTTTGTTCTTTTCCTAAGATACCTGTAATCACTACAATGCATGTAAATCGCTGTTCCTTGGATATTTTTACCTGTATCAAGTATCAGACATTTTCAAAGCCAAACTGTTGGTACCTTCCTCTACAACTAATTATTCCAGGAAACTACAAGTTGAGTTTTACAACTTTCATTTGTTGATATGAAAATTAAACATGATTAAAGAAATTTGTGAACTTATGCTACACTAATTCATGTCAACTCTGCCCATATTTATATTTTTTTTATAATCTGATGGAACTCTTTGTCTCATCCAAAGTCACTTGAAGGCCTCAAGCCAGAGCTTAAAATGTCAGTGGGAAGATTTCCTTTTGTCTGTGGATAAGAATCTACTTCTCCATACTGCTTTTGCTATTTCAGAAAGTGATTCTTCTCCTTTTAACCTTCTAACAAGTCTCTGCTTTTTAACTGCCACAGAAGCAAAAGAAAACCCAACAATATATCAGGTTGCATAAAATTAAGCCATAGGGGAAAACTTGAATTTAAGCTAAAGAGATAGCAATTGTTTTCCTCACCAATTGTTGCCCAATCGTCAGCAAATGGATCATTTAGCTTATAAAATCTCTAATTTTTCATTTTATTAAAAACAATTACAGCGTCTCCCTTTCTTCAGAATCTAATTGCCTAACACCTTTTTCTACAGATCATGTTTAATGTACAAGTATTTAGTTTTTTCAAATGTAGCAGAAGAAAATTTGGGGATAGATACAATGTTCAATAAATTATGATGTAGAGAATATATTTAGATTATGGAAGAATATTACTATATATAGATAGGCCTTAACGCATGTACCTTTAGATATATACATAGATGCATATGCTGGCCTGACTCTTTAATATTGGAGTTGAGCTCCATGCAGGTTGATGGATGCAGGTTGACGCCTCCTGTCAGGAAAATTACCATGGCAAAGCAAGTCTCCTAGAACAGGACAAAGGCCAGAGCTACATGGAGCAGAGGCAATAGTTACTTGTAAATCATTATGTGGAAACAGACTTCAAGCACTCTCAGACAAACACATCTTCTGAGGGGCTGCAGCATTCCAGCTTTGCTTAAATGCAAACTTTTTGCACCATAGTAAGGAGACAAGTGGAGATGTGCTCTGTCAAAGGCTGAGTTGAGCACCTGCCCTTTCACCCCTGGTTGCTCTGTCATGGGACCATGCAGGGCATGGTCTCAAGTTGTGCCAAGGGGGGTTTAGGTTGGATATTAGAAAGAATTTCTTTAGGAAGAGGGTGATCAGACATTGGAATGGGCTGCCCAGGGAAGTAATGGATTCTCCATCCCTGGAGATATTTAAAAAGAGACTGGATGTGGCACTCAGTGCCATGGTCTGGTAACCACAGCAGTAGTGGGTCAAGGATTGGACTTGATGACCTCAGAGGTCCCTTCCAACCCAGCCAATTCTATGATTCTATGAGTCCTGTGCTGGTAACTGTAACCAAGGGATGTTGTTTAATATTAACCCATCCGCCATAATAACCACTTTTCAAAATTGTTTATACTTCCACTTTATATAGCCTTATGGCACAGTGAGTATCATTCAGTTGGAGGGGGGGGTGGGGAAGTTACCTTTTTTGTGTTGTTTTTGAGATTTCCTGCTTACTGAGTGCTGGTTATAAAGGATTATAGTCCAGCTCATGAAACTGTTGGTGAATGGGAGGCCTGTAACCTAAAGTGTGACTAAATGTGATTGCTATCAAAAGGACAGAAAGATTTTGGAAGATCTGTTCATTAGTCTGTTGAATCCACCTTTAGCACTTAACTATAGCAGAAAGTTTGATAGCTTATGCATACTGAAAGCCTATAACAGCAAACTCTCAGAGCTATCTGTTTATAACAATTTCCAATTTGGAAATTAGCTTCCATTTATACCAGCATCCTAGTTTGTCAAAGTTAGTACCTGAATGAAATCTATACAGTAAATGGCATTTTTGTTGGTATAACTATGCTACTATTATTCAAACAGGATGGCCGTGTTGCTTAGTGCTATGATACTTAATGTGCCTAATTTACGTAGCTATGTTGGCAGAAATTTAACATATAGACTAGGCTTTGCTTTCATTTCTTTCTTCTTTTGTTTTGCTTCATTTAGGTCAAATTTCCTCTTAATTTACGTAAACCTATTAACATAAGCCTTACATACTCAAAAAAAAAATTTATCCTGATTTAATTAACATGTTTTAAGAAAAACCCACACTGAATTAAACAAGAATATGTCTTTGTAAAAAACACAGAAGAACATTAAAAAAATTATTACAATATTACAATATGGATAGCTTTGTAAATGAGCCATGAACATGATATAGAAGAATCAGTGTAACTTTGAACTCTGCAAAAACATGGAGACTCAATTTTATGGGAGGATGCTTGTTCTCATTGTAAGCTAAGCACATGAAAGAAATCTAAAAAATGTAGTAGTGCAGTGAGTCAGGACTAGGGAGATGCTGGCATTAGATGTCAGCACTGCAGGCCATACAGCCAGCATATTGCTCACAGAAAGGATCAGGGGAACAGGACATGCCAGGGGGAAGGGCTGATGCTTGAGAAACAGAAAATTCTTCTTACATATATATCAGCAGCACCTTTTGAACTATTTTTGCTGAGTTTACAAAGATACACCCTGTGAGCCCTTAGCATGCATCCCATTATCTATTTTAAAGACTCTCCTCCACCCCCACTGTTTTCGTCTTCAATGCTGGACTTGCTGCTGTAATTACTGTAACAACTCACAGGCTATTTCTGTAAGTTTACATAGCATTTAGCCAAAATGTGGCTCTGACACTTCATGGGGTCATTAATATAATACAAGCAAAGAATGTAATTAAATATTTATGTGACTCTTCCTTGCCATGTTTGATAAATTTTACTTTATTTTTTAATTAGAGTTTTGAGCCTCAGTTTATAGCTTTAGTAAGATCACTTCAAAATCCTCCTGGAGGGTAACAGCTTTTTGACCTTTGGTGAAAGGCAACTGGAGAGAAAACTGTATTTCACCCAAAGATCTCTGACTGTAGACCAGAGGAGTATGACTATAAATACTGACAGAATTAGAGAAAAATTATATTTGTGTATCTTAAGGGTTTTATTTCCATAGTACACAACTATTACAGCATGAGAAAACAAAGTGCTGCAGTGTTGTAGAGCTTTCTAATAATGAGTAGCTTGTTCTTTTTTCTTGTCCTTCAAGAAGAGTTGTTTAGACGTCTATCACAGACTGCTCCTTTCACAACTGTTCAGTGAAAACACAGGGCTTTTCAGGAGCATCAGAGATTTGGGAAGTTTCTGTGACCATTAAGGATTATATTTTATAGTAAAATTGCCTAGCTCTTTAATTAACAAAACTTATTAAACCCAAGTATGTCCATTTTGGCTTGCAAAAATGTTTCTTCTTCTAGGGTTGCTTCTAGGGTTATTTCTTTACTCTCCAGGTTATCTGAGACCTTTCCATGAGTTAATGACTTACTTTTGCTACTGCAGGAACTGAATTGCTTGCCCTCCAACTACCTTGAAGTATACAAACAGCTATTAGTTTGTGTTAGTCATTAGCAACTCATTGGCTTAGGCTTTTTGTGCTGCACTGAAATAGATATATTTGGAAATTATTATGAGTTTGAATTATTCTAATTTATGTCATTCTGTAGAAACTGGAGATGACTCATCATACCTCAATCAACATGTATATTTGGATGCTCTTGACTCACATGACTTACTGAAAAAGAAAAAGGAAGACAATTTTTATTCCTAAACTTAGAAAATCTGTGCTGAGTGCCCACAATATTAGCCATATATGCAACATAAAAATACCTGTACCATAATTTATTTATAGTCTTTATAGAAATGCTGATAAAAGTGTATATTCATTGCCATGTGCCAAACTGCCCTTCTGCTGGACTCCTTTGACCCTAGAACTGTAAATATAATTACTGTGTACACATTTGATAAGGACACAGTTCTGGTTATATCAGTATAAGATTGCTTTCAACATATATATCTGTGAAATCTTACATAGTTCTGTCAGCACAGAGCTGCCAGCACCAGGCACACGTGCTTTGCTTCTCCCTTTCCTCCTCTGTCTCTTGTCCTCAATTCACCTATTTTTAACTACACTTTGGTTCCCAGACTGGTTCTCAGACCTTATAAGAAATGTAGGGAAGGGGATCTCAGTTCTCTTCAATTTCCTGTCTTCTATCACTGATGTTTTGAAGTGCTTTTTCAAAAGTCATAGCTCACTTTTCTAGTTTGCAGGCTATCTGATCTGTTTTTATTGTCAGAAACATGGAACTGTGTGATTAATACAATTCTTTTGTAACGTTTAGAGTAGGGGTGTGTGGTTCTTCAATATCTGTAGAACATCAAGGCCCATCCTGTCAACCTACAGTACTACAATATAGATAAATGAATTAAAGAAAAAGGCAATGAAAATCAGCATATGCTATATAATTCACACACTAGTTACCATAGCAGTCAATTTTCCTGAATCCAGGAGCTGAGGACACAGCTTATACCATGGTGCACATCTTAGTTTATATACAGCTTTCAAGTTATTTTTTTTCATTTTAGATTAGGGATGGAGAATTGAAAGAAACCTCTCCACTCACTGAATCCAGTCCTCTGCTCTTGCAAACCATTTCATGATTCCTGTTACACACTAATCAAATGCTGTCATTTCTCTGATTCCCAACCGCAGATACATTATACCACTACATACCTTTTTGTTTTGCTGTTCTCTTTTTTATATAGCTTTATGATTAAATATTTGCAACATTGTTCTTTAGTGCAGGGGGGGCATTGGTTTCTAGTTTGTTGTTTGCTTGTTTCACTCCCTAAAGTTTATTTATTTCACTTGTCTTTCAGAAGATCAGTAGTCATCTTACCTCAAGGTTAGTTTGGTCAAGCTAAACAACTGCCAATCTGCATTCCCTACTTTCAGATAGACACTAAATCCCTTCATAATTCTGGTAGCTTGCTGCAATATGAATATTTCATTCAGGAATATGTGTAACAAAAGAAGTGTGTACCTCACTGGTGTCTTATATAATTGTCCTATGTAATTTCATTCTCAAATGTAAATAATTATTTGCCTGCAATTTTCAAAGTCAATTGTAGTTGGTTTTTGAGTATCAGTTCTAAATATACTGAGGGGTAGTTTCTTTGACTATACTACTAAGTCCCGGTTCTGTACAGACTATCACCTCATAAAGATTCCTGTAACCATTCCACTCTCCTAGCTTTATATATATATATTGTGGACCTTCCAGTGACTACTGTTTCACCATATACTAGCTTTATAATACACTTCCATTGACTAAAGTTCTGTTCAAGACTTGCATTGCCTTTCTTGGCTGTAAATATTTATTTCTAGTTTTTGCAGTTTGTGCATCAATTTTCTCCATCATAATTTATTTTATTTTGCCTGATCTAGTAAATGTATCACAGATTCATAATGTTATTTTACTGAATAACAAAACAACGAGCAACTGTATTAAAATTAATGCATTTTGACATGTATCAGCACTTACAAAATCATTGTTATTGAACCTCAATTATGTTCATTAGAAAGGCATAGCAACACTTCTAGCACTGATTAAATGCTATTATACTTACAGTCATCACACTTGTGCTTCTCAGCAGCTATGCTTCATGTAGTAGGGTTAAGAATGCAGGTTTTCCTGGCATCTCATCAGGGGAAGCAAGGTGGTGTATATTTGCATGTACTTATGTATACTGGTGTGCTCATAGGGTGAAAGGCATCTCAGAGTTTTACACAGTACTGTTCAGAAATAACCTCATGATGCCTTTCTGTACATAGATTTTAATTTTTTTTGTCAAGCAACATCTTTTCTCCTCTGTCTCATTGCCAGGAGCATCTTCAGACTAGAAAATCTATGAAAACTTATTCTCCTTTGCCTGTTCCTAATGACCACCTTTGGCAATTATGAGTTTGTGAAAGTCACTGAAAAGTGTTTATTTATTTATCTGTTTGTTTGTTTACATCCTTCAAGTGATTGTACGAAAATGAAAGATGGTTCTGAACTGTCTAAATCCATTCTAATCGAGCATGCAGTCTACTAAGGCTGCTTCACATCTTAGGTTAACAAAAGTTAATTAGAAGTTAGCTTTGGCATGTCTAGTCTAAAGAACAGCACTGTGAAAGACATGGACAAGGAGAACTGGCCTGTTGGGCCTCCTATAGGATAAAAGTAATGAACATTGTTAAACCACTAGGAAGCAATAGGAGTTACAGATGAGACACCTGCTCAGGTCAATGATAAAATCCAGTAGGGCAAGAGAGGGTGAACTGGGTGTTTAACTACCCTTAAGCTTTTATTTGACTCTTCTCCATAGATTGCTATGAGAAAATATACTTCCCCAGGGGAATAAAAATAGTTAGCACTTCCCAAAAGTGTATGAGAAAAAAAAATATGGTGAATATTTTGGTTGATTTCTGTCAATAATGTTGCAAAACAGTCAAGTTGCTCTAACCTAGGAGATGAAAAAGAAACAGAAGAAAAAAAAATGTTACCAAATCCTAATTCTGAAAGTTAAAGAAAAGTGCAATAAACTGAGCAAATGTTTATTTTTAGTTGTGTCTATGCCTAGCAGGGCATGCTATGCTCCAAATTGTGTTGATCAACCATGTTAACTAGAGTAGCATTTTCTATAATTTTTACAGCACATAAGTAGAACTGTTTGCAGAGGGAGGAAATAGTTTTATTAATATCGTTGCAGTCAGTGAAGCTAAAGACACTAGAGAGGCTTTTGGGTTCCAGAGTCCTTTTAGGATTTCTGGAGTTTTATGAGCCAAAAAAGCTTGTATCTTTTTAAAGCAACATCATTGATCTAATAAAAGGCATTATCTTTTCATTAAAAATATGCTTGGTGATATCTTCAAAACAGCATGGCTACAGTTCTTCTCCTTCTCAGTGGTTCACTGTAAGGTAATATTTTCAGTGTCCTATTTTTATGCTTAAACATTGGATTCAATGTTTCTCCATTGATGCTTAACATTATTTTTTTAATTTCTCTTTTACTATACTGTTGTTTTGAGTTACTAGAAAAAATCAGTCTTACTGCCAAGACAAGATGGAGACTAAATTTTTCTACTGTTTTCTTATTTTGTTGTCAGAAGAGATAGTAAAAATGTATCACCTTAATTAGAAATTAAGGTTTGGACAGAATCTTAAAATGAAGTTGGTGCAGCAAGAAAAGAGGATGTTCTGAATCATTCTGGGGAAAGGGAAAATCAAAAAACACAAAAACAAAGAAAAAAACCCACCCCCCAAAAAAACCCAACAAACAAACAAATAAAACCAACAAAAATCAAATTAACAAAAACAAAAAAAACCCCAACCCAACAAATACATAAACTCCTCCAAACAAAAAACAAACTGCAGTTCTGGGTTAATACAATTTCCATTTTTTTGATCTCTGTTGCATTATTTTTTCCAGGTTTTTAATCAGGTCTGCTTTTTTAGCACTTGTCTACATAATATGCATTCAAATTTGCATCTATCTCTTCAGCTACCTTTTCATTCATATTTATTTTCCACTCTGAATCTAACCACATGCCCATTTTCAAAAAAGATCTGATTTTACAAGGAAATACCACAGATATAAAAGACACTCTGGTATGGTTTTATTTTCACTTGACTCTTGCAAGAAATTTTCAGCAAGTATTCCAACAGTTTGTAATACAATTATTCCTCCCTACAATGTCTTGGTAAGTGACCACAGTCCCACCATCTGTACTAAGAAGATCTAGGACTTCTTTCTTTCCCTTGCACAATAGCTCTGGGCACTGAAAACTGAATCCTTCTGCTTATGAAGGCCAAGGGCTTGAAACTGTGAGCAAACAGAAATTATACCCATACACAAATGTTACTGTCTACGGTCTAAAGAAATGTAGAAGGCAATGCTTGCTGCCATAATTTTTTGTTTAAGTTTTACTGGAGAGGATGAGGCACCTGTATACATCATCTGCCAGCAGCAGTCATGAAAGATGTATTGAACCCAGAATAGCTGCAGGGCTGGCCCAGTACTTGGTCATAGGAAAGGAAAAACATTGGAGAGTTGCTTGAGTTGTTCAGTTCAAGAAAACTGTGGGTGCTACTGCTCTATATAAATACCATGAGGTAAAGAACTTTATGAATTAAAAGAAAAGGGATAAATGGGAAAATAAATAGAGGCTCCTGAGGGACTTGAGACAAAGTTTCTACATTTCTGTCAGAGATTCTTGAACACCTTCCCAGTAGATGTTTTTGTTTTCTTTTGTTTTGGTTTGGTTTTTTGGTCTGGATCTCTTAGAGCTGTTAAAATAGGACATGATTTCCTTCTTAGACGATTTATAACATGTAGCTGTCTGAGGCATCAGGAAATTATATTCAATGACTTCAGAAGAGTTATTCAAGAAAATGTGTGGAATTAATTTAATTTTTCTGCAGTGTAACAAAACATAGGTATCTAGTGTAACTTGAATTATTTAAACTATGGAAATGTAAAAAAAATTAAAACTATCTGAGATCTTAGTGGGTGATTCATCCCAAACTAAACTGTATAACTATAACAAGAATGGTTTTTCTTTAGGTATACTTCAATTTCCCATTGACTATAGGGAGCACCTGGAGCTTAGATTAAATCATCCAGCTTTAAATGGCTAAAGTTATATGAGGTGAATGCTATCATCTTTTCCATCACATTAGGATATCAGCAAAGGTTTCACCAAGTCAGAATTTTTAGTTCTCATGTTTGAATCTCACTTATTAGTGTTATTATCTTTAAATATGTCTTGCAAATTGTCCTTGTAATATGCTGATAACTGTGTGAAGAAAAAAAGGAAGTCTCTGTTATTATAAAACAGGGTTTCTTCTGTATTAAAAAATGGTAATTTTAATACAGTAGTAATTTTAAACAATATTATGCTGGGAGAATGAAACAAAGTAGATGGAAAAAATAAATGCAGAACAGACAGTCCTGTAAATTGGCACAACTCTATAAAAATCAGCATAGGGCAATGTCCATGTATTAGTCCTCAACATGGTATCTCCAGTCAAAATAATAACTCAAAATTGGGCCTCCAGTAGCCATTAAGGGTAGAGAAGGTATGCTAAGCATACTTCTGTCTACTACAATGTAAGGGGAGAAGAAAATTCAGTGAAAGCACTGTGGCCTTCTGCCACAGACTGAAGAGGAGAGGCTGGAGGAATACACTGGGCATATCAACTGGTTCAGAACATAAACTGAAATGTGTGTAGCTGCTGAAGGCTTTGTGCTACTTCACGAGAAATGAGAGGGTAAATTTCTTTTAGCTTCCTTCTATGTCTGTTACCAAGTCATATAACCACAGAATAATTTCAGTGAGAGTTCTCTGAAGGTCACTTAGTCCAGCCTCTTGCTAAAACAGGTCTTCTTGGATTGAGTAACTCAGAGCTTTGTTCAATCAACTTTTAAATATCTCTGAGGGCGAAGAAACCTTGTCCAGAATCTGACCATTCTTATGGAGAAAACTTTTAACTTTATATCCAAGCAGCACTGTTACATTCCAATCTGTGATGACTGTTTCTTGTGCTATCACTTCTCTCCTAAAAACCTATCATCAGAACCAGTATGTGATGTGTTCCTGGTCATCTTGGTGGCCTTTCATTATATTCACTCCAGTATATCTTGTACTGGGTGCTCTCATTTCTGTTAATGCAGGCTAATTTGGAGCCAGCCACCTTCTTTGCAAGAACATTGCTTAATCCCGTTCAGCTTCTTGTCTACCTTGCCAGCAGCCGGCATGGATGAACAGAGATCTTCTGACCGAATTCAAATGAAAACAGTAGCAACAGGGATGGTCTCCTGTGAAATTCTCTGGCTTGCTTGTTAATTTAGGCAAACTGTTAAACCAACTTTAGTTTGTGTATTTCTCCTACCACAAATGACGAATATCGATTTTGTTTGTTTCTCTAGTTCTTCAAAGTATTTTAGAGTTGGTTAGGAGTTGTAAAATGCACCCTGTTCTGCACACTGATCAACCTCCATTTATTTCAGTGTTTATTTTGGCTCCTGCTTTCTTGCCACATGTTCCTGAAACATTTGACTGGGAATACCACAAGAACTTCTGTGTTGATGGTGTTGGGAAGAGGAAGCTATTCCCCTTTTCATATATGAACCGCAAGCTTTGCACATTTCTAGAGATGTGGAAAAATAAAATTAGCAGCTGAAAAGCTCCAGACTGCATTATTGGTAGCCTGGCAATGAATAGAGAAGGTCCATAGAGGTAGTTACATTACACTCTCTAAAGAGAGTCAACTCAGCCAAATTTAGTCCAAAGGAATCATCACTTGTAGCAAGGAAAGTATATTTTCCAACCATATTCAGAATTAATTCTGGCACTTAATGTTTTGTGTCTAAGAGCTTCTGGATACAACCATTTGAAACAAATCAATCTCTTTCAGTCCAGCAAAACTCAAAGTTCTGAAAAAGCTGAAATAAGAAAGTATTTATTTTTTAATTTTTTTATGTTTCAGAGAATTTAAAGGGATAATTTTTTTTAAACTTCTTGAAAAATTACCTCAAAATCACATACAGGTTTTGGTCAATCAGCATGTTACCCTTTAAGAGGAAAATAAATTTTTAAAAAATTCACGAAGCTACACATTTGGCAAGAAAACTACTGGAATATCTGAACTTTCAAGAAAGTGAGAACCTTGTCCAGGTACCCATCAACTAATGGTTGGGCATCAGAAATAAAGACTGATTGGATCAAAATGCATTTTTCCTCTTTCCTTCAGAAGTTCCAAGTGTCTTGCATTGTTTGTTCTTAAGAAGCAGAAAGTAATAAATGCAAAGTAATGTCTGGGACTATGAAATTTTAGTAATATCAGCTTTGAGCAATGTGAATTGTGATAGGGTGAGGATGTGGATGTCTTTTTTCCTCATCACATATAGGTACCTAACACATTTTCATGTGTTTGTCAGATCAGTGTGTGAGTAATATTTTGCTGCAGCTACAGCTACCACATTTGTAGGACAAAGTTTTTAAGTAGACCAACAAGTGTTATACTTCATTAGATCAACAAGTACAGACCAAGAATTTTGACAAAGTTTCAGATTTCATACTTCAAACTCAAAAAAAAGGACCAGAAGAAGGGTATGTGTAACCAGTGTTTTGGGTTTTTTCCTTTCTATTATGCTAGGTAGTCTTATAAAACATTATTTCTAATAACTAACATTTCTTTGTTTTGTCTCTGAGCAAGATAATACGTAGAATCATTTCAGAATTAATATCTACTCTAATTCAGTCCATTGCATGAGAAAATAATAACAATTTACATCATGTATTTCTGCTACAAAGTTAAATGCAGTTTAAATAAATTAACCTTCGTAATTTTGTCAATAAAATTTTCTTTATGAGCACCACTTTATGATCACTCTTCTTAGGAAATAAGCAGAAAAAAGAAAATCACATATTATAACTTTATTAGATTTCACCTTCGCATTCCAGGGTTCTTTATGAAAACTGCCTATAATATAATCTGCCAGATAAGAAAAACAAAATAATTGTATAGAAAACTATATTTCACTATCTTACATTTTTCACTTAACATTTTTGCTTTTAATTTGTACTTAGAAATAATTTTGATATTTTATATACTTTGCACAAAGTTGATTTGAAGTATGACATGTCAAAATTGTATACAGACATGTTTAGGAAGAAATTTTTGCAGTTTCATTCCATTTTCTGAAAGGCAACATATAACAGTATGGCAGCAGCTGCAGATACAACTATAACTATAATGAAGTTCTTACTTATGTGATTATGTTAGCAGCAATGACAAAATAATTGATATTTTTATGGGTTAAACTCATGTTTATTGTTGTACTGACTCTTAGTGAATTTCATAATGCAAATAAATATTATAAACATATTTTTTAAATATTTAAATCTCATAAAAAGCAATCCTGCTCCTCACCCCTATGTATTTATATTGTTTAATGGAGTGAAGTTAAGTTGCCTATAGCTTTAAATCCAAAAGCTCTGTGGTAGTCACAACTCTTTGAAATAAGCAAGGTTCCTTTCTAAAGCGCATGACTACTGAGCAGAAAATTGAAGACAAAATAGGTGTAGTAATTTTGAGAAAATGTGGAGACATCCAACAGGCTGCAGTTTATTAGTATTCTTTTCAGGCAAACAAGGCCAGGTGAATTCTGAGAATGACCAGGCACACATTATAACATCATACAGGATTCATATCTTCCCCAAAATGAACAAAAACTTTCATCATTCTCTTGAGGAAGTTCTGCAAGTGGGTCCCAAAAAACACCAGATCCAGTTCCTAAATATCAAAGTTGGAAGTGGAAGAAATGCTCTGCGTCCTACAGGACCTATCTAAGGAAGTTTGACACCCTCCTCTCAAATGGGCACATCCTCTCCAGTCTAAGGGAATTCACAGTTTTTCCTTCTAGCAAATACCAGCATATCTAGAATCAAGTCCACACCTAGTCCACAGGAAAATGTCCTCCATCTCTGACAATCAGTACCACAGCACTGAAATACTTGGAGTGAAACTTTAACAGCAGTTAAAGGCTTTGCTACTTAACACATGTTAAAAAACAGTGTGTATATATGTGCTAAGTGTTTCTATTTTACTACTTGAGGAGTACCAAGAAGTGGATTTTTCCACTGGAGAAAGCCCAGCAGTTACATTCCCAGTGATTTCAAAACCATGTGAAAATAGAAGCTGCAGTGCTGGTCAGCAGCTATAAATGTTTAACTCCAGTCACTTCAATGGACTTCTGCTAGCACGATGGTGGTGTTACACAAGGAAGAGTGAGACAAACCTGCTGGTGTGTAAATAATAACAGATCTGTAGGACGACTGCCAGAAAGATAAAAATCAGACAAGGGTCTGTTGACTTGGCCCTGCAACTGGAGCTGCAGAAGGGAGTTGTGTTTGGTCATAGATGCTTCAGGTGCAAGGGTCCTGAATAAATAGACCATTCATCAGCACAAAGCTAGAAACCACCAATCTGATACACTAGGATTGACATAGCTGAATGTTTAAATGAGATTCAGCCAGCTGAGATAACAGAAGTAATGAAACTATTACAGAATGCGTGTCCTCTGCTTCAGAAAGAAGAATATTGGTTTTACCACTGTCTGTCCCAAGAGGCAAGTGGCCTTCTTTGACAGCACATGTCTATTTCCATATTGACTGGGACCTTGCGCATCTCCCTCATTATCAAATAATTTAAAGTAAACAAGTTACCTAATGCCACATTTTTAATCATAGCTTCAGAGAAATTACTTTATATGATAGAGATAAACATTTATTAGTGATTCTCTGAAATACCAGGAAACCTCCATTTTTCAGTGGATCATGAGTTTTCTTCCTAGATGTTTTTGTGGTTGTTTTATTATCTACAATCTACTATGGCATCATCTGAGTGCCTGTACAATGTAGGAGATGGTCATTGCATTAGGTAGTGATTTGCATTTTTAATTAAGGAGAAAAATGGATGCTAACTGGGCTTTGATAAAAGTTAATTGAAATAAATTTATTTTTATGTTGTTCATTCTGTTATAGCTATCATTAAGAATATGGATACAGAAACAACAAAAAAAATCTATTTATTTAGCTATGAGGTCTAAGGTTAATATTTTTACCTGACTTTATTGTACATTAGGGTTTCTTGTGTGTGTGTTAAATTGTTTACATTTGATAAACCCATAAAATTAGTTGATCAAAGACTGACATGGAATAAAATGATCATGATGGGACATGCAGATTACTGAGTTCAGCACTATGCTAATCTAGCTAAATTTTAACTGTGGGACCAAGACGGAAACTTGGACATGAATTGTCTCCACTCTGAGTCATGGAAGTTCCAGAACACTGGATTACTTATGGAAAAATACATGCTTTGAATATTTAACTTGATTGATGTGTCCAGCACAAGTTACAATGTGTCTGCAAGCCTTATAACTAAAAGACTATATTAGAATTCAACACAAAAGGGCAAGGACTTCTAATCATTTATATTGTGATACGAAAAAAGAATCAGTGAGAGGCATATGGAAATTTCTTGCATCTTTTTATATTGCAGGTTGGTCCATGTAAGGAAGAGTGAAGAAAGAATTATGCAGATACTCTTCTATTAACATCACTCAGTGTAGCATAAATACATTTTTCTCCCAAAATACAGCAGAAGTTCTGCTCTATGCAGGATCTCATCTTCCCCTCTTCCAATGTGACCGATGCCGTAAACTAATAGTCATCCAAGTCTTATCAAACACCAGTTGTTTGATCTTTCTTTGACTGGCTATCTTTAGATAGAATGTGGCCTTTCTTCTGTTTTTTTTTGTGATAAATGGTGGAAACCTGTAGAGAATTAAACACATCAATATTTCCAAGGAACTATAAATAGTAAATCCTTTGGACATATCTGCAAGCTGTGGAGTTCATTTCCTACTGTGAAATCTCTCTATTTTTGGAAAATGCCCTTGCTATTTCCAAATAATAAATATATTTGCAGCTTGTGACACTCAAAATCACCTAAATGTAAGTAGATTGTTTTCATCATGCAGACACTTTTAAGAGCTAGTATCCTGCAATTTTGGACAATAATAAAGAAAACTGGAGAAAGAAAGGGGTGAGAACTAGCCAAGTTCATAAGGCACACAGAAACAGAAAATGTAGATCAACTAATTATCATTTCATATACATAACTGTCACATTATGTTACCACAGTTCTAAGACACATTATGTCAGAACTTGAAAACTGTAATACATTGCTGTTGGAACACTAGACCCCTAAGGCAAAATCCCAATTTTCGCTTTCTAACACAGATATTTACTTTGCAATAAAGCAGAACTAGCAAAAGCTCACAAGATCTTGTACTCTTGGGCCTCCTGGAGTTTGGCAGGCTGTTCATCCACCTGACACAATTAATTCCAACAATTAGACAGTGTATCAACAGAAACATATGAACTTCTGAGAACCACTTTATCATATGTTGCATAAAAATATTTGAGGGCTGAGGAATAGTTGGACTGAAAGTTTAGTTCATGATTATTTACAGTACAGCATGTATTAGTCTAAACAGAGTCTATGAACAGCTTTGCCATCTGTTGGTTTTTTTTTTTTTAATAAAAAAACTAAAACAAAACCAAACAAACAAAAAAAATCAACAGAAAGAAGAAAGAAAAATTAGCTCCATTTGCTTCAGACAGCTATGGGGTGGTCAGGCTAGAATACTTGGCACAGAAGATGTTTAGAATTGAGGAAAAGTTTACATCTGGGCTCTGCTCACAGCTTGTTTAACTCATCTGCAGCTGCCTTTGTTACCCCAAGCACTAAAATATATTTCTGCAGTCATTCTGTGGGCTCACTGCATCTAATCCTGGCCACCAGGAGTGTGCCTGAGGCTGCCTGGGACCCTCCATGGCTGTAGCAGGCAGGGGGAACAAAATAAAAAATAAAATAAAAAAAAAACACAAAAAAACCCCAACCTTCAAGGCAGAAGTTTCTGCAAGCAAGGCTTCCCTGCAGACACAGGCTGCCAGAGCTAACCCACCTGCCAAGAAGGCAGTCTCATTTCTCCCAGCAAAAACAACAGCAGGGAGAAGAACTCCTGCATGCTAAGTAGTAACCAGGTTCTTGAGTCAAAGTCACTTCTTTACTTTACAGGGCTACAGTCTGGCAGACTAGGATGGCATTTTATTTGCAACAGCAGCAATTTTTAGGACCAATGCAGCAGGAGCATGTGAACCACAGTTGTCATCATCACAAGTGCCCATCTTGGCTGTGTCTGGGGATGGGGGACACAGCTGACAGAACAGCTGGGGACATTTCAATGGTGGCAAAGCTCTCCACACCAAGATCACAATCAATTTGGCCTTATCAGTTCTAAGATATCATTTTCACTTGCACTGGAAGAAAACCCAGGGCTGGAACAGTGCAGTCAAGATGGGTATTTTAGACTCATGATGTAGCCCCCTGTGGACTCCTGTCAGAAGCAAGCAGTTTTAAAATCTCCATGTGAAAGGCCTTTCGTGGATTTTCAGAGATATTTCAGGTATTTTCATGGATTTTCAGAGATATTTGTGTTGGTGAGGCATATCCTACATCTGAGGAAAACCAGAGCACATCTTCCCCTGTACTTTATTATTATTATGCTATCAAGAGAATATGATAAGGATTCAATCTGTTTCATACATACACTAGAATACACAAACCTTCTCTCAAAGTTAATAAAAAGCTCTCCGGCTACCTTTAAATTTACCCGGCTTTCAACTAACTTTGAAGTGTTAAAAATCAAATATTCAGTGAAATAAAACGTGTTTGAGACATATCCTGAAGTCTTTGCTCACATAAATCATCACACTCTTCCTTACAGACATTTTTCCTCAGGTGATAGGTGCAATAAAGAGACAATAGTCTACATTTATCAAATAGTTCAAGTGTAATGCAATAAAAGTTACTACTAGAAGTTTAAAATTTTCCTCATGTTATTTTACAGATCTGAGAAATCAAGATACTGATAAAAAATAGCAAATTATTTGAACCTTTGACCAAATATTGGACTGTTGACACATAGAAGTTATTGGAGATGAAGACTAAATTTTGAACCTTTCTTCCTCCCCTACTCTTTTTTTTTTTTTTTTTATTCACTTACTGACCTGCATGGCAATGGTCTATACTGAAAACAAACTCAAATGACATGGAGATACAGGCTAATGTTTCTAATGCAATTTTTGCAGAAGAATTATTATGCTTGATTCAGACATGACCTAGCCAAGTGTCTCTGTATCTAGGCTGAAATGAACTGTCAAACTTTCCAAGTTTAGACCAAGACTTGTAATCCAGGGCAATAAATGTGGAATATCTTGAGGGAGCTTCAGATCCCTACAGTCATGTGTTTGCACTCCTTTTCACTTGGAAAGTCAGCTCATGCTGGTGTAGCTCTTTCCCCCACATTTGTGTAAGTGTAGATCCATATCTGCTGTGTGGACAGTTCTCTTGTAATCATTGAACATTTTCTTGGATGGAGCTATACCTTTTTACACCATTAAATGGTCTTAGCTAACTATTTTTTTCTTGAAGCTGAACTATTCTATTGAAGAGTTTCTAAAGAGAAACTCTGCAAGAGATTGCCAGTGCAAATAGTAAAATGCAACAGATTTTCCAGAGATGTTCAGGATCTGGAGTGAGGTTGGGAGGCAAGAAAATATAGGTATCTCCTCATTTTCCTTTTACCCTTCTAAGGCGTAAACAGGATTTTAGTGTCAAGCAGAGCCATGAAGTGGAATCAACCCTCACATAGGTTCAAGCAATCTGAAAGAAAAGAGTTAGAGATTTTTTATGTGTAAGTTGAACCCACAAATTACACCCAACTTGTATTTTTATATAGCATTACTATAATATACTATTGTGAAGTTACTGACTTAAAACATTTTCATACAACATTTATCATTGCTTGAACCTGAAACAAAAAATATGTTTCAAATCCAGCTGGGCCCAGGAGTTTCTTGTTGCACCTTTATGATGGATAAGACATGTTTTAAAAGACTTTCTTATATATTTTAAATATTCCATTCTTCTTTTCATAGATATTTCTAGACCATTTCAGCATTTTTACTCCATTTTGAAAGATTAAGTAGGACTTGAATGATTTCTTAGCCTCAAATGGGAAATCTTCACTGAAAAATCAATAATTCGGGGACACACAGCACTTTTGTTTTCAGCTGGTATAAAAAGACATCACTCCTTTTCAGTCATTTCAGATCTCTGGTGATGAGTGAACTGAAATATTTGCCCTAATAAAAAAAAAATAAGTTTAGTAGGCCACATTTTTAAAACATGCTGTTCTTTTGAAGTTATATGTGGCTCTATCAAAACGAAAATTTAAACATCTGGCATTTTATTCCTGTTTTCGCACTTCTTGTCTAGGAAGATGAATTCCTCAAATTATTGTGTAACCTATATAGCCTCTTTTATATATAATTATTACCCATTACAGTGCTTTGGCTGCAACACGTTTTACAGTTTGGATGAGGGATTGGCCATTTATACCTGTGATGTGAGTAGGTGTTCCAGCTCTGAACCTGGACAGAGGTGTCCAACATATTATTTATGTTTCCAGTCAGATTGGGCATTGTGTTGTTGGATGCTTTCTGTTCTGCTTTCCAACTGGAGCAGGTATTCACATGGTAAGAGTAGAGATTCCTTATAATACTGTCATCTTTTACCTGTCAATATTTAGAAAGTGATTGTTTTCAAAACACATCCTTTTCAGACTTTCATCTAGTTTTACAATTCATGCCTGTGACAAGGTGTTCACATTCTTATGGAGATTTCTCTACTGCCTGGTATTTTTTGAACATGACAGCTATTTTTATATGCAAATATTCTTTTTCCTATATCACCGCTTAATTTCTAAATCTTTATTCTGTCATCACACATGCTCATACTTCTCCTAAAAGTCCATTTCTTTTAATGCAGGTGTCAGTTTGCCTCAGAGTTTTATTCCTAGCTTTTTGTGGAATTTGCAGTGAAAGTATTTCTGGCAACAGGTCCATCGTTGAATAATTTAATGAAATAATACAGATGTAGTGGTCCAAGTGATGGAAGATCATGCTGTCCTATGATATGAAACCTTTGCTCCTACAATGCTCACATAGATTTTGCAGAATCATAAAATAAGGATAAGAAGGTACTTAGAAAGGTCACCTAGTCCATCTGCCTGCCCCAAGGCTTGATCTGTTTATACCAATGGCAAACCTGGCAGATGTTTGTCTAACCTTTCTGTAAAGGCATCCATTGACATCCACAATAAATGATTCTTTATTTCTCCAGTGCAAGTGTACATCCTTTTGCATGCATGAGTACACACAAAGGGACACTTGAAGAAGCTTCAAACCTGTGTCCCTTGTATATTAAATAGCTATTTTAAAAAAAACTTCTATATGAAACAACAGCACTTTAAAAAAGCACATGGTCATTTTTCCTGTGTGAATAAAGTAGCAGTTAATAGCTATAGATAAATGAAAGAATTAATAGAACAAATTAAAAGATAAAACATATCTTCAAAAGCAAGAAAAAATGGAAAGCAACTAAGAGGTTAAAGTTTGTGTACAAGACTATTTATCATTAGATTACTACCTAATCAGTGATAGCTGTGCTGACCAGGTAGAATGAGACAGATTTGCATTTGGACTAAGTTGTGTTGGTCAGTACAGTCGAGATTATTCATATAACTGGCTCACCATCTAGCTCCACATAAAAAGAGAAAAATGAGATCTATATATTATGTCTGGCAGATCTCTTTTAGAAATATTTTTCTTTGAAATTCAGCATATTCATTCATAAAGATGAGTAGTATATGTAATAGTAGTAAGCACTGAGTTCTTCGCATTATCTCTTTGGAAACAATTTCATGTCATGAATGACTGATATAAAAACATCAGGAAAAGTCAGCAGAGGAAGAGCACCAGCAGAAGTGATTATTCCTGTGAGAGCAAGTGTGATTGTTTCCAGTTATTCATAATTTAGATTCAATCAGTGCATGTCTAATTTAGAGTCAGACCTTTCCATCCTGTGCTGTGCTTCTGAACTCTCTGCTCCTCTCTATTAGCTGTGATAATGACAGTGTGAAGAAATGGAAGATCATGCCTTACTTAAAACAGACATTTAGTTCTGTTTTGTTTGCTTACCACTCAGCAAAAGTGACCACTCACAGAAATCTCTCAAGGGAAATGCAATGCAGTTGTAGCTCAGGCGCTTGTCTCACATTAAACCAAGAGACTTAAATCATAAAACCTTTAATGGAAGAGAAAGGAAATCTTTGCCATTCACAGCTACACGCTGTTGCTTTTGCTTTGACATTCTATGACTGCTCCATGACTTTTCAACAAATGCTTTCCATTTCTGATGTCAGTGACATCTGATAGTAAAACACTATGTTTGACAAGAGCATAATGCTTTATAGAAAAGACATCTACAAACCCCTCTAAAATACTTTTTATTCATGTATATCACAAATCCAATTGATCAAAGCTCACAGCAAGTTCCTGTTAATTTGGAAATACACTTAGCCAGAATATAATTGCAGTAATGCAAAGCTGAGTGGCTGTGGCTGGTCTAAAATTTGTTGTCATCAGGAAGAAGATTAATTTCATTTACTCTCTCTGTCATGTCTCACTGGCTTCCTGTCTTTTTCACTTGTTATCTCCAGTGAGCTGCTGCTGTCACTCTCAATTCACTTTCTACTCAGTTATTTGTTATCTGACGGATCTGTCTACACATTTTCCCAAAATGACATTTTTCCCCTCCTGAACCAGAGCTGTTATCACAAAGACTACACTATTGGAGAAAGACTATGCTGAACTTAAAAATGTAAAGAAAGAAAGAGTTATATTTAGACAATTTCACAACAGTGCTCCTGCTCAAGTACTCTGGCTGCCTCAGGAAAACAGCCTTTTTTTTTTTCTATTTTATCCATGTAAATAAAAGTAGTGATAAGGTATGAAAGCATGTATTTACAGGCTCCAGGACTTACATCTCAGCCCTTGCATCTGCAGAAGAGCCCAAGAATAAAAGGATTACTCCTCTATGTTCAGAATAATACAATACATACCTGAGGAATTGTTAGGAGCATATTTGGTATATTTGTCTCTGTGAGCCAGTTTGCAGTGTTCCTGAAGTAGAGGATATAGAGTGTCCTTCCTGCAGTGCTAAACTTTCACAGGATTACCCACCTGAAGGGGACACTCATGTTTCAGACAGTTTATCCTATGTATATGTATATACACATATGCATGTGCTGTTTCGACTACATTACCTCCACCTGGCCTGACATAACAAATCTCTCTGTAATATGGCTCTGTACACATTTAGGGATAAAATGGAAGAACGAGAGTCAGAGTGTCTTTTTCTTTCCCCAGGGAAGCAAAGAAAAAGCTATTTTACTATTTTATACCCTCTGGCTACACATAGGATATGTTTAAGTGCTTGGCTAAATTGCTTTCAACAGTTGGACTGACTGAATGAGCTTAAAGTGCCAAGTGACAAAAAAACTATCCTTGGTGACTATTGTTATAATAAGCCAGGGTCTTGACACCATGATTTAGAGTCAAGCTAAGAAAATTTCATAACTGAGAGCAACCTATTAGTATTGCTAGAAACTATACAAGTTTTGGTATAAAACCAACTTCCCAGAAGTGTATCAGAACAAAAAGTGTGTCATCAGAGGTGTCCCTGCCTTCTCACACCCTGTGCTCTAGGACAGAGGCTGTTTACCAAGGCCAGTTTTGGTGAAGGAACCCAACTCTGTATTCTCCTTCAATTGCCACAGGAGATATACTTCCCAAAGAGAAAATACTGAGAAACCCCACTGAGTTCCTATTACATCTGAAAGTGCCTCTAAGAGAAGTCATCCTCTCACGACTGACTGTGGTTGGCCAAAGGAAGCCATGGTTCTCTGATAACATTGGGCTCAGTTAATACTCCACATAAGCCTTAAATGCCTCAAATGCTCTCCAGAAAAGTGTCGTCAGTTTCAGGTGTGTTAGAGATTGCTTTTATTTCAGACTACTGGAACATGAAAAGTAGCTGATCCACCATATCAGTTCTAACCCTGGGAAGAAGGCAGTAACAGAGATGGAATATAGGGACTGGGTAGGGATGTAATAATGTTTTCCCAGAAGCTACCACCTGAGCTTCAAGTGGTTCTTGGCTCAGGGAAACATAAAATGATTAATAGTTGATATTTCTTTAAAGATCAGTCTGGAAGATACTGTGATGAAAGCCTTCTCTGATCTGCCAGCTTCCCTGTCAACAGCCCAAAGTTCACCTTTGGGTCTGTGTCTGCATGTCCACCCAGGCAGGATGGAAAGAGAACTCTTAACAGTAACAGATGTAAGCTCAGAAAATCACCTGCTTTCCTTGAAGTGATAAAAAGGTATTATTAAAGTGAAGAACTGAGATCATAATTTGGCTGTTATATGGGAACTTCAGCCTCCAAACTTAGTCATGACCTGAAGCAAGCAGTGTGTTGGATAGAGAGCAATGCTAAAGGAAAAGTTATTTATCACTGCTAAAATGCAAAGGAAAGCTCTCTCCTCACTGCTGGAGAGAGCTGAGTTGGCAGGGAAGAAAGTCTTTATGCTGCTTCTGGAATGATAAACTGACAATACATTGATGTTTATAGACAGCTGTGGGAAAGATGCCCTCTCTCACTAGTCCCATCAATTTTTGCTGTTGCCCAAGTCAGCTGGAAATTTTCTTCCTGAGAGCTGATTTTACCATTCTTTATAAATAAGCAAATTAACAGAAAAAAAAATTCTTCAAATAAAAGACAGATGTTTTCTATTACAGGAAAGTGGTAGCTTTACTACTTTAAAAAAACGTCAACTTACTTTTTTTTTTTGAACACTGCCTACATTTATAAGTGACTAACATATGCTACAGCCATTCTTTTTACAGTTTGTTCTGTAGTTGAGATATGGTCCATGTCGTGCCTTTTCCAACATATGGCAAGCACATCAGCACACTCTCAAACCATCATGGAAGGTTACTGTAGCTAACACCACTAAACAAATGGAACGGGTCATTTTTCAAGCAGAAAGAATAAAGGAGCTAGAAAGACTAAAGCACCATTTTTCAAACTGAAGCATTATTTTTCTGTCTCAAGCAGGGAAACTTAGAGAAAGAGCATCATTTGAAACTATCTGATAAATAAATTTTTATAGATGGGGATTTTAATAAATAACGAAATCAGGGCATACCATTTCCTTTTGCATTGCTTAGTGAAAAGAAGTCTATATTGATAATGCTACAGAATATTACAGCATGACCAAAACTAATATTTCTGAGCTTTAATGTACTATTCAATTTCACTTTTGTAATATCTGTAATGACTTCAGGCGCCACTCATGCTGTTAACCCACACACAAACCAAACACAATTTTTTCAGATTAAGGTCCACAAACTGTCTTTGTTTTTCAGCCTTTAAGCATGCAAGCAAAACTCATAGCTTTCCAGGATTTTTCCACACTGCCTGCTCATTTGTTTGCCATTTCCATTTGCCATCAACGATACCATTGTTTAAACTGGGGGCAGCCTGGTAGCTAATTCCTGAAACAGCATTTTTTTCACACTTGATGCAAGCACACATAAAAATCTCTGGACCCATACAGTCAAGGTTTAATGTTCAACAAGCATCTAATTCCGGCTTATATCACTCAATAAAACGTAATTCTTTTCTTTTTCCTCACTGCATTTACTACAGTAAGAAGGGATGAGATAAAGTTTCGTTGTAGAAAAGCTTTTGGTGAAGTTGTACTGCTCCTCATATGAGAACCATGTATTTGGAATTAACAGAGAATTAATTTTAAAATAACTGTTAAATGATAGGAAGAAGAAATATACAATATACATAATGACATCAGAAGACATTTAGTTTATTATACATGCATTTCCCACACAAATATCAGGCTTTTTTATGGTACATTGAGACAAATGCTGAGAAGAATTTAAGAAAAGATTGGACTTAGTTGCACAGCTAGGATTATTTTCATACAGTGAGTCACACATGTACATAATTTATTTATATATATATGTATATAAATCATAACCTTCCAACTGGAGACCTAAATTGCTGTCAATAAGACATTACACTAGACCAATATATGGGTGGCAAACACTACCCGTATTACAAAAAGACACTTTGGAATACTTCAAAGCAGTAGCATTTTTATTGTGTCTGCTTGCTTTAGCCTTTAAAACAATTTCCCTGGACACCATCAGACCCACTTTTAAAAGTGTCACCAAATACAATGGAGGCCTATTTAAACAATTTAATTTCTTGTGGTTTAAAATTTTGTGTCTTTAAAATCTGGTATAGCTAAGACATCCCAGTGCTATGGTCTCCTCTCATCCCAGAGGAGAATATATTATCCCACTGAGAACCTGGAAATATCTTTTTTCCCAGTAGAGACAGGATATGATTTTTCCTTGTGTTGCTTAAGGATCGTGTATCACCAATATGTGGTTTGAGTCTGTTGCAATTTAGGGGGTAAGGGAAAGACATATTTTGCCAACATATTTAAAAATATACATGTCCAATTAGGAATTTGGGAAGTTATTTGCAAACACATAGAAGGATAATAAAAGAAGGTGGGTGAATAAGTGAGCAGTAGACTATCAAGAACATTATATCTAGAACCACACCGAGTTTTATTATCACAGAATCACAGAATGCCAGGGGTTGGAAGGAACCTCTGGAGATCACCAAAGTCCAGATGCCCTGAGAGATATTTATATAATAAACACAAAATTGTATAAAAGCCTTACGACAGGTGTTCTTATTATTAGTCTGATTTTTATCAAATCAGATACATCAGCTTTTTGAATAAGAATAATATTTAAGGTGTTTTTTCTTTTTTTTTTTTAATATTAGGAAGCAAAATAATTAGCATGTTAATAAAAAAGAATAAAAAACAAGTTGAAAATCTAGTACTGGAGGATTCAGAGAAAATAAAATTTCTGTATGTCTGTTTTTCTCATTTTGCAGGTCATGTGTGTAATGGATGGGACATTACTCAGAAGCTAGGAAGATATTTCTCATCTTGATGTTGACTCTAAATTTGGCCTTGGACAAGTCAGTCAGCAACTCTATACTTCAGTATATTCAACATAGAGGAGAGACAATAAAGCAGTATATACACTGTAAATCCCTGAGAGCTGGATTGCAGCATCCCAAAGAAATACTTATGGAAGGGATTAAAAAGCTCTGCAATGTTCTCCAGAGTTTTCTATCTTATCACTCCCCTATAGAATCAGCCCTCCATTACTCAAATACTGCAGGAAGCCACAATGAATTGCAAGGTCTGCGCCTCAGGGCTGGCTGTAAGATCTCAGGTAAAAGTCTTTACAGTGCCTAATAGTAATTTTATAACTGTTTGTCTATGGTATCAAGAAAATAAGTTGAGAACCTCCCACCCAACTGTAAAAAGAGTAGCTCTGCCTCTGGATTGAGTTCTTACAGTTTAGCCCAGCTTCCTATGTTTCCACTTTCTGCATCTGTCCTCTCACAAGAGCCCTGGTATCAAGAGGGTGTGCTGTAACCTCCAGAGCCTCTCCCCCAGCTTTATTCCTCTTCCTTCACCCCCACCTCTCACTCATCCATTCTCTTTGTGGATCTCAAGAGCAGCAGACAGGGCGGTGCAGAGCCATCCTGCCAAGAATAAGGATCATCTTCTGACATGAGCCTCAGAATATACCTATTTCCTTTATGAATTTTGTATGAAGAACATAACATAAATGGAAAACACAATTACCTTCTCTCACAAGAGTGCTGAGTATTAAATAGTTAATGACCATTAGGCTGTGTTAAGTATCATTTTGCAATTTTGATTTCTCAATTCAAAAGTATTATTATAGCAAGTATTGCATCTAATTATCAGTCACCCCTGTCTGGAGCAAAGATCATATATTTTATCTGAACTAGTATTGCAGAATCTCCTTTATCTCACAGCAAAGTTGTTACCTAATTTGAGATGAAGAAATTAAGCCCTGAACGTTCTTTTCAGGTCCATTTATAATATTTAATTCTTTGACTCAAATCTTTTTGGCATTGGATCTCTTTCCAAATGTGTCATGTGAACTTCTAACAAACTTCAGGAAGTTATGGGATCAGTAACAGACTGATACTAAAACCACCATGACATCAATTCAGTTTTTCTTCTTAAGAATTTAAGCTTTTCTCTGAGCAAGTGTTAAGTGTTTAAATAAGCAGGTGTACTTAATAAAGATGCTTATGACATCTGGCAGGAACAGAAAAGTAAATGATTACTTTATGTCAGTGAGCCAAATAGTCTTTGTAACCTTAATCTGCTTTTGTTGGATTAAAAAAATTGCTCCAAACAAAACCTTGCTGGGTCATTTTCCACCACTTTAAAGCTTTGTTACTGAATGCAAAATTTGACCGTACTTATGTAACATATACCAAGGCCAACTTAAGTCTTGAGAATATCTTGATAAAATCAAGTCTCCATGTCACAGAATTACAAATATAGAGAATTTCTTTATAAAACTATAAACTCCAAAATAAAACTCTGAATTTTCTGCATCTTAGCACATTACAGGAAGTAGATTACTAATTTAAATACTATAGAATGTATTTAAGAAGTTACTCAAGCAAAAAATAAGGAAAAAGAACAATTAATATGAAAAGAAAATAAATTATAATAACTAGCATCCTGTAACCTAATTTAACCATAACTTGATCTAAAAGAACTGGAAGAAACTATAAAAAAGCTCTTTTTTAATGGATAATTACTTGGTTAACTAAAATAATGTCTTGATAAACGTATGTAATACTTTTTTTTTCTCTGAATTTAAGAATCAGTTTATTTTCCAAATTAAATTTTTACTTAGTGGGCTTCATATTTACACAATCATTTTTTCAGATTTTTAATGGACAATTTTTTCCAAATAGCTTAGTGCGATTCCACTTTAAAACAGGTATTTCATTTAAAAAAAAAATTAATATATATGCACAGATATTTTTATTTGTAATTATACTGATAATTCAAAATACTATTCAGGTAGAACAGTGATCAAGGGTAAAACACATGAGACTAGAGAATGAAGTCACTGAATGGAAGAAATCAAGAAAGGCTTGAATCCCTAGTTAGAAGTCTTTCATTCTCCTATGAAGAAAATCACTTCCAGATCTGGACTTGGTTTTTA